>NC_056439.1:8355892-8955892 GCF_018296145.1 Oncorhynchus tshawytscha | reverse complement strand
TACCTTATTTTTTGATTGCCACAACCTTCTCAGATGTTGTGTGCCTCCTGAAGCCTCCACCTCTCAAACACAAGAGTCAACAAACACTGACTGGCTCACATCTTCAAATTAATTGGCAATTAAGCCGACAGATGTCTGTCCACTTTCTACCTGCCTTCTTTCCCTCCCTCCGTCATTTCCACCTGCCCGACTTTGCCTCCAACAATCTGTCTTTCCCTTCGTCCCCTGTGTCTCTCGCGTTTGTAACCTTTCAGGATGCTAATGGTGGCGGGGAGAATGGCAGAAAGACAGCTGTGACCTCAGAGAGAGGGAAATAGAGAGAGAGAGAGAGTGCAGAGAAGGGGTGGATGAAGAGAGAGAGGCAGTGAGTGAGTGAAGATGGGGGGGAAAGAGATGGAAAGAAAAATGGAGGAGAAATGAGTGGGAGAGAAAGAGAGAGAGAGCATGGATGAGAGAGAGAGAGCGCGAAGAGAGGGGGAGGAGACGACAGCAAAAAAGTGAGAGCACATGGAAAGGTTATGATGGCTGCTGAATCTGCAATTCAGTAGCCATTAAGAATGACTCTCATTAGCGTTAATGACCCGTGCTTTACTCAGCTCCTAACACTAAACAGGGTAGAGACCATATCATCATACAATCACATGAAAATCACTTACAATTATTCAAACACTATTGAACACATTCATGTGCTTACTTAAGTCTTGTGAGTGAGTCTTGAACCAAAATCTCTGAAACTGGAAACACTTATCTCCCTCACTAGCTTTAAGCACCAACTGTCAGAGCAGCTCACAGATTACTGCACCTGTACATAGCCCACCTATAATTTAGCCCAAACAACTACCTCTTTCCCAACTGTATTTAATTTTAATTTATTTATTTATTTTGCTCCTTTGCACCCCATTATTTTTATTTCTACTTTGCACATTCTTCCATTGCAAAACTACCATTCCAGTGTTTTACTTGCTATATTGTATTTACTTTGCCACCATGGCCTTTTTTGCCTTTACCTCCCTTCTCACCTCATTTGCTCACATTGTATATAGACTTGTTTATACTGTATTATTGACTGTATGTTTGTTTTACTCCATGTGTAACTCTGTGTCGTTGTATCTGTCGAACTGCTTTGCTTTATCTTGGCCAGGTCGCAATTGTAAATGAGAACTTGTTCTCAACTTGCCTACCTGGTTAAATAAAGGTAAAATAAAAATAAAAATAAAAAACCAGGGGTGTCCAACCCTCTTCCTGGAGATCTACTGGGTGACTTGTGTCGCCAGTTGTACGGTATGGCCAGGAGTGGGTGTGCAGGCTTTTGCTCCAGCCCTTCCTAATACACCTGATTCAGCTCATCTTATGAGATGATAATCAGTAGAATCAAATGTGATACTGTAGGACTGGATCAAAAGCCTGCCCATCCAGTAGCTCTCCAGGAGGAGGGTTGGCCACTCCTGGCCTAAAAGATCAAGTCTGTGACCTTCTCCAACTGCGAGGATCGATGCAATACTTGGCATGGTGTTGAGATAGACTGCTGTTTACTTTATGATGGTCTGTCTCTCACTCAGTGAGAAAGGTCAAGAGACATTGCTCCTATGTTGCTGAGACACATGGGTAGACAGTGAGGTGGGCAAGCCATAACAATGAATCCCTAGAATAGGCAAAGTCCCATCTCAGAACATTGAATTGAATGAGAATTTTGGTTCTAGTAATTATTATTCTATTGAGCAGCCCTGGTGCGGTGAGGCCACGGGGTCATGTTCATTAGGTATGAAATGGAAGGAAACAGAGTGAAACGGGTAGGTACTACCTGAAGTTGTCCAATAAGAGCAGCTTGCTTTTGTTTTCAGTTGAGAAATGTTTAAAAATGTTTTTGCTACGTAGTGCCCTGATGAACATGCCCCAGGTCTTTAACCTGCAACCCTTCAACAATCAAGTCGCCTTGTCATCATTCCTGCCTACAGTAGTATCACTCCTCATAGAGACAAGTCCAAACACAGCTTTATCAGCAAATGGGGCAGAAAGCAAACTGCCCCCAGTTCAGCCCTCTCAGGGGTTTGTGTGCAAAACACCACAGCCGAGTCACTGTGGGGAAAGTGGCAAGAGCGGCAGCCATTGAACTATGAGGAGAATGAAGGCTGAGGATTAGGCTCTTTAAACATGACAGCTCTGTGTATGACTGGGAACAAGCTGTACTAATATAACCTAGTCAATTATTTTACTGTTATAATAGACCATTTTATTTTATGTTATTTTATTAATTTATATTATTGCCTTGTGTTTGTTTTTTTATCTCCGTTATCTGACTGTTTTACTGTAAAGTGTTTTATATTGTAGCCATTCCATCATATTGAATAAGACAACTCCATGTTTTACTATAACTATTCCTTAGTCCTGTAGTCTCAGAAAATATATGCTGGTCCCCCTTCACATTTACATGTTTAGCTATCTGAAATCTGAATCAGAGGTTTCTAATAATCTGTTCGGAATCTCCGTTCCTCTGTGCTCTCTTGTAATCTCAGCTCAGACTGTAAATATGTATTTACTCTGTTGTGTATCAGGGAGGCAGCTCTCCTCTCCCCAGAGTGGAGCAGTTCTAACTGGTCCTTTATCTGGCCTGCTGTCTGGATCCTCAGCTGCCACAGGGGGAGATAGATTAATCTTTACATGTCCCGGGGGAGAGGGAGGGAGGAGAGGATGGAGAGAGAGGCGGAGACGGGATGGGGGTGGAGAAGGTGAGAGAGAACAAGGCGAGAGCACGACACAGAGTGAGGATGGGGATGAGAGCTAGGCATGGAGAGAGAGGAAACAGAGGAAATGTGATAAAGCTTCAACTCGGAGTAGTGTCGCGGGGGGCTGTGCTGGATATGCAACCAACTGATCTTTTCCATTTTGTTTTGTTTTTGTGCAATCTTTGTTTCGTTTCAGCATGCTGCAAAATTCCAAGGGGCCTCATTTATCAACCATGTGTAGGCACAAATCTGTGCATAAACCATGCCTGGGATCATTTGCATGCAAAGTGTGAGATTTAGCCATATGAATGTTTGCTTGGGAGTGTGCATAAATTCACGCACAGCAATGACCATGCGTACGCACAATGTCATGTGGTGAAATAAGGGAACTGCTTGTCAAGTGTAGAATAGGTTAAATATGTATTGAAAATTTGTGAAATTGTAAGATTAATAAATAAACAATTGTTTTATTTAATTTTATATCCATTGTGGAGTTATGCTATGTATAATTTGACCACCTCAGTACAGGAATTTGTTAAATTAGAAAGGAAATCAAATGAGAGATGGCTGATCTTGCTCTGCTGGAAGATTCGGCACACGCTGCATTTCGCAGAAATTGCGTTTTTAGAGAAAGGCAAAGACTCTTTTGCAGAAAGTACAGATTGGCTCATCAGATATCGATTCCCAAATCCAATTGAATAGGATCTTTGTGAGGATTTAAAACCTACTTAAACTTCTTATGGCTGGGGGGCAGTATTGAGTAGCTTGGATGAATAAGGTGCCCAGAGTAAACAGCCTCCTACTCAGGCCCTTAAGCTAAGATATGCATATTATTAGTAGATTTGGATAGAAAAACTGAAGTTTCTAAAACTCTTTGAATTATGTCTGTGAGTATACCAGAACTCATATGGCAGGCAAAAACCTGAGAAAAAAAATCCAACCAGGACTCTTTGTCTATCCAAGATAAAGTGTAAATTTGGTCCGATTGCACTTCCTAAGGCTTCCACGAGATGTCAACAGTCTTTAGAACCATGTTTCAGGCTTCTACTGTGAAGGGGGAGCAAATGACAGATGTTTCAATCAGGTGTCTGGCAGAAGCCCATGAGCTGGTCACGCGCGTGGCCGTGAGAGTGCGACCTGCGTTCCATTGCATTTCTAAAGACAAAGGAATTGTCCGGTTGAAACATTATTGAAGATGTATGTTAAAAACATCCTAAAGATGACATGTTTCTACAAACTGTAATGGAACTTTTTGACTTTCGTCTGCACTAAGTGCCTGCGCCTCATGAATTTGGATTTGTGAACTAAACGCGCGAACAAAAAGGAGGTATTTGGACATAAATGGACTTTATCGAACAAAACAAACATTTATTGTGGAACTGGGATTCCTGGGAGTGCAATCTGATGAAGATCATCAAAGGTAAGTGAATATTTATAATGCTATTTCTGACTTCTGTTGACTCCACAACATGGCAGGTATCTGTATGGCTTGTTTTGGTGCTGTACTCAGATTACTGCATAGAGTTACATAGTGTTACATAGTTGCATTATTGCATAGTGTGTTCCTGTAAGGAGCCACCATTAGACGACACGAGCTACTGCAATGTCTTATGGAGGGACTCCATACCCTGGCAGAACTCAATGACCAGGCGTTCGAGACTTTGCTGGAGCAATTCCACGGATTCCCCCCTGGGCAGCGGGCCACACCCTTAATCTCCTAGCCTAGATGAGCAAAATAACAACAGACACTGGACAGAGGAACTCTCCCTAGAAGGTCAGCATCTTCACTGTTGACGTTGAGACTGGTGTTTTGCGGCTACTATTTAATGAAGCTGCCAGTTGAGGATATGTGAGGCATCTGTTTCTAAAGCTAGACACTCTAATGTACTTGTCCTCTTGCTCAGTTCTGCACCGGGGACTCCCACTCCTCTTTCTATTCTGGTTAGAGTTTGCGCTGTTCTGTGAAGGGAGTAGTACACAGCGTTGTACAAGATCGTCAGGTTCTTGGAAATTTCTCGCATGGAATAGCCTTCATTTCTCAGAACAAGCACAGACTGACACGTTTCAGAAGAAAGTTCTTTGTTTCTGGACATTTTGAGCCTGTAATCGAACACACACATGCTGATGCTCCAGATACTCAACTAGTCTAAAGAAGGCCAGTTTTATTGCTTCTTAAATCAGCATAACAGTTTTCAGCTGTGCTAATAAAAGGGTTTTCTAATGATCAATTAGCCATTTAAAATGACAAACTTGGATTAGCTAACACAACATGCCATTGGAACACAGTTGTGATGGTTGCTGATAATGGGCCTCTGTACGCCTATGTAGATATTCCATACAAAAATCTGCTGTTTCCAGCTACAATAGTAATTTACAACATTAACGATGTCTACGCTGTATTTATGATCAATTTGATGTGATTTAAATGGACAAAAAAAAGTGCTTTTCTTTCAAAAACAAGGTAATTTCTAAGTGACCCCAAACTTTGAACGGTAGTGTACGTTGAGGACTCTCAGATAGGGAGTCCTCAATGTAGGTCTCCATAGCCTTGGTGTTCGTACAAGACAGAGAGTACAGTCGTCCCTGGGGCGGAGTAGTGTCATAGAGCTGTGCGGCAGAAACAAAGTGGCCCGGACCTTACTGAACGCCTCCCGGAGGTCCTGGTTCTCTGAGCGGAGAGGTCCGGGGCAACTTCCGAGCCACGGGAAGATGTCCCAGGGCGGGCAGCGCTGACTTCAGACAATGGGCGTGGCAGAACAGGCTCCAGCCCATGCATCGACTACCGGGGACTCAACGACATCACAGTGAAGAACCGCTACCCGCTACCACTCATCTCCTCAGCTTTTGAGACGCTCCAGGGGGCCACCATATTCTCCAAGCTGGACCTACGGAACGCCTACCACCTGGTGCGGTTACGGGAAGGGGACGAGTGGAAGACTGCCTTCAACACGGCCAGCAGTCACTACGAGTATCTGGTCATGCCATTTGGCCTTACCAACTCCCCAGCTGTGTTCCAGACTCTGGTTAATGATGTTCTCCGCGACATGTTGAACATGCCGATGCTTCGGATGTTGGAGTGGGGGCTGTCCTGTCCCAGCCATGTGCCCTGGATCTCAAGTTACATCCCTGCGCCTTCTTCTCCCAACGTGCAGCGTTCCCAGCCAAACCTCGGGAGGGGTGACGAGATAACTGGTTGTTTGTGCCTGACGCTGCCCGCTCCTCAGTCCTGGAGTGGGCCCACTCCTCCAGGCTTGCCTGCCACTTGGGCTCCCATCGGACCCAAGCCTTTGTGCGACAACGCTTTTAGTGGCCTACCATGGTCCCGGACTTTCCTGCACAGTCTGTGCACAGAACAAGACTCCTTGGCAAGCAAGGCTGGTCTTCTTTAACTACTGCCTGTCCCTCATCGTCCCTGATCTCACATATCCCTGGATTTTGTCACTGGTATCCCCCGTCTGATGGCAACACCGCCATCCTGACAGTAGTGGACTGGTTTTCCAAAGCTGCCCACTTCATTCCTCTCCCCAAGCTACCCCAAAGAGACAGCCCAGCTCATGGTGCAGCATGTCTTCCAGAACCATGGACTCCCGGTGGACATGGTCTCCGACCGGGGTCCTCAGTTCTTGTCTCAGTTCTAGAACGCGTTCTGCACGCTCATTGGGTCGTCGGCCAGCCTGTCCTCCGGGTGAACACCCGCAGTCCAATGGCCAGTCGGAGCGAGCCAACCAAGACTTGGAAACGACTCTTCACTGCCTAATTCCCCCCAACCCCACCAACTGGAGCCAGCAACACCCTTCCTTGGTCAGCCCCCGCTCTTCTCTGAGCAAGAGGAAGAGTTCGGCATACCTCCGACCCAGATGTTTGTCCGCCGCTGTCGTCGTACCTAGAAGAGAGCCCGGTTGGCCCTTCTCAAGACCACCTCTACATATCGGCGACAAGTGGACCGCCACCGGACCCCAGCTCCCCAGTATCATCTCAAGCAGAAGGTATGGCTGTCCACCCGGGATCTGCCCCTCCGGATGGAGTCCTGCAAACTTTCCCCCCAGTTTATCGGCCCTTTCCCCATCTCCAAGGTCATTAGCACCTCTGCTGTTTGTCTTCTGTTGCTCATATCCTCCGTATACATCCAACTTTTCATGTGTAAAATCAAACCCATGTCTCTCAGCCCTTCCATGTCTCACACCCCTCTCCCCCATCTCATCGATGGCCAACCAGCGTACACAGTGAGGCGTCTCCTGAAGGTTTGACCCCGGCGCAGGGGATTCCAGTACCTTGTTGACTGGAAGGGTTATGGCCCGGAGGACTGGTGCTTGGTCCCCGCTAGGGACATCCCGGCACCCCAGTCGACCAGGTGGCGCCCCTGGGGGGGGGGAGAGACTGTCACACCCTGATCTGTTTCACCTGTCTTGGTGCTTGTCTCCACCCCCCACCAGGTGTCTCCTATCGCCCCCTCATTATCCCCTGTGTATTTATAACTGCGTTCTCTGTTTGTCTGTTACCGGTTTGTTTTGTTCGTCAAGCCTACCAGCGTTTTTCCCCTTGCTCCTGTCTTTTCTATTGCTCTTGTTTTCTAGGTTTCCTGGTTTTGACCATTCTGCCTGCCCTGACCCTGAGCCTGCCTGCCGTCCTGTACCTTGTCCCACCACACTGGAAAATTGACCTTTGCCTGCCCTGACCCTGAGACTGCCTGCCGTTCTGTACCTTTTGGATCTGGATTACTGACCTCTGCCTGCCCTTGATCTGTCATTTTGCCTGCCCCCTGTTCTATTGATAAACTTTTGTTACTTCGACACCGTCTGCATCTGGGTTGTCCCTAAAACGTGATACAAGTGCTATCCACCCTCTGGTTTTTTGGCAACTGGCACTTTTCAACAGGAGCATGCCGGATCAGCATCTCACAGCCCTCGATGAGCCATTGTTTTTGGATGCAATCATCAGCATAACATACAGTAAAACATACAATTTCCATGCACCATGGCACACCAGGTTGAATTTAAAAGAGGGGTTTCTTTGCCATGATGCCATCAATGGGTTCCCAAATATGAACGGAGCAATGGATGGCACCCACATTGCCATAAAATAACCATTCCAATATGATTTCAACTATGTGAACAGAAAAAACCCTAATCATGGCATAGCATGCCTCAAATGCATTCATAAATAAACACACTATCCCACAGGACTGCATGTGTTCAGGTAAAGGCTATTAGAGGACAACAACACTCTGAACTAAACAAGCTCTTCACCCCATGAGAGTAAATACGATCTCCGGGTTTTGTCTCTGTGTAGCAACGCTTCATAATTGTTGAGGTGCTGCACTTTCAGGGCTGACTTCTCTGTATGGGGCTCTGTATTAATGTGTGTGTGCCTGTGTGTGCATGTGTGTGATGCTCTGTACTAATGTGTGTGTGTGTGTGGGTACGTGTGTGTGCGTGACTACATGTGTGTGACCTCTATGCTTGTGCTGCCAGCATCAAGGTGTTGTGACAGTCAACTCCCTGCTGTGGAAGCCACTTTGTATTTCTGTCAATTTAACAAAACAACGCTTAGTTTTCTCCCTCCCAGGCTGCGGCAAACAACAACAATATTTCAGAAGAAAATGCCAATAACGTAACATAATATTGGATTGTAGGGAAGACCAGGACAGAACTTGTTTAGCGATGTGTCATTGGCATTAGAGAAGGGGAACGTTCCTGGAGGAGCTGTAAATATCCCAGGAGCATCAGGGTCAAATCATCTCTGGACTGTTGGTGTTTGTCTGCTGCAAATGAAAAGACGCCAGTGGCGTGTACTCATGGATACCAAGGGAAGCCAGGCTTCCCCCAAATAAATAATTTGTGTTACATAAATTTCCTTCATTTGCAAGATGCTGAATGTATCTCACCAAGAGGCTGAATGTATTTCACCGGAGAAAGCATCTGAGCAAACGAAACAGTGGCCCTTTGTCTCAGTATGTGTAGCGTACCTATCTGATGCTGTCTGGTCAAAATGAGTATGACATTATTGCCGCCCATAGCGCTGAATGCAAGGGAAGACAGCTAGCATATGGCCTCCCTTGATAAAATAATAATAAAATAATAGCCAATCAGCATTGAGATAAACTGAGTGAGCTCAACTGTGAAAGAAAAAAAAAGTCAAGTGAAGTTTTACACCTTTATTTAATCTTTATTTAACTAGGCAAGTCAGTTAAGAACACATTCTTTCTTATTTTCAATGACGGCCTAGGAACAGTGGGTTAACTGCCTTGTTCAGGGGCAGAACGACAGATTTTCACCTTGTCAGCTCGGGGGATACAATCTTGCAACCTTACAGTTAACTAGTCCAACGCAATAACGACCTGCCTCTCTCTCGTTGCACTCCACAAGGAGACTCCCTGTTAGGCAAGTAAGCCAAGGTAAGTTGCTAGCTAGCATTAAACTTATCTTATAAAAAACAATCAATCATAATCACTAGTTATCTACACATGGTTGATGATATTACTAGATATTATCTAGCGTGTCCTGCGTTGCATATAATCTGACTGAGCATACAAGCATACAAGTATCTAAGTATCTGACTGAGCGGTGGTAGGCAGAAGCAGGCGTGTAAACATTCATTCAAACAGCACTTTCGTGCGTTTTGCCAGCAGCTCTTCGTTGTGCGTCAAGCATTGCGCTGTTTATGACTTCAAGCCTATCAACTCCCGAGATGAAGCTCGTGTAACCGAAGTGAAATGGCTAGCAAGTTAGTGTGCGCTAATTGTCGTTATGTTACTGGTTCGAGCCCAGGGAGGAGCGAGGAGAGGGACGGAAGCTATACTGTTACACTGGCAACACTAAAGTGCATATAAGAACATCCAATATTCAAAGGTTAATGAAATACAAATCAAATCAAATCAAATTGTATTTGTCACATACACGTGGTTAGCAGATGTTAATGCGAGTGTAGCGAAATGCTTGTGCTTCTAGTTCCGACAATGCAGTAATAACCAACAAGTAACTAACTAACAATTCCAAAACTACTGTCTTATACACTGTGTAAGGGGATAAATAATATGTACATAAGGATATATGAATGAGTGATGGTACAGAGCAGCATAGGCAAGATACAGTAGATGGTATCGAGTACAGTATATACATATGAGATGAGTATGTAAACCAAGTGGCATAGTTAAAGTGGCTAGTGATACATGTATTACATAAGGATGCAGTCGATGATATAGAGTACAGTATATACGTATGCATATGAGATGAATAATGTAGGGTAAGTAACATTATATAAGGTAGCATTGTTTAAAGTGGCTAGTGATATATTTACATCATTTCCCATCAATTCCCATTATTAAAGTGGCTGGAGTTGAGTCAGTGTCAGTGTCAGTGTGTTGGCAGCAGCCACTCAATGTTAGTGGTGGCTGTTTAACAGTCTGATGGCCTTGAGATAGAAGCTGTTTTTCAGTGTCTCGGTCCCAGCTTTGATGCACCTGTACTGACCTCGCCTTCTGGATGATAGCGGGGTGAACAGGCAGTGGCTCGGGTGGTTGATGTTCTTGATGATCTTTATGGCCTTCCTGTAACATCGGGTGGTGTAGGTGTCCTGGAGGGCAGGTAATTTGCCCCCGGTGATGCGTTGTGCAGACCTCACTACCCTCTGGAGAGCCTTACGGTTGAGGGCGGAGCAGTTGCCGTACCAGGCGGTGATACAGCCCGCCAGGATGCTCTCGATTGTGCATCTGTAGAAGTTTGTGAGTGCTTTTGGTGACAAGCCGAATTTCTTCAGCCTCCTGAGGTTGAAGAGGCGCTGCTGCGCCTTCTTCACGATGCTGTCTGTGTGAGTGGACCAATTCAGTTTGTCTGTGATGTGTATGCCGAGGAACTTAAAACTTGCTACCCTCTCCACTACTGTTCCATCGATGCGGATAGGGGGGTGTTCCCTCTGCTGTTTCCTGAAGTCCACAATCATCTCCTTAGTTTTGTTGACGTTGAGTGTGAGGTTGTTTTCCTGACACCACACTCTGAGGGCCCTCACCTCCTGAGGGCCCTCGGAGTGTGGTGAGGGAAATAGTGTATAGTGTATAGTGTATAGTATAGTATAGTGTATATAGTGTATAGTGTATAGAGGGAAATAGTCCTATAATTCCTATAATAACTACAACCTAAAACCTCTTACCTGGGAATATTGAAGACTCATGTTAAAAGGAACCACCAGCTTTCATATGTTCTCATGTTCTTGAGCAAGGAACTGAAACTTTAGCTTTCTTACATGGCACAAATTTTACATGGAATATATTGCACTTTTACTTTCTTCTCCAACACTTTGTTTTTGCATTATTTAAACCAAATTGAACATGTTTCATTATTTACTTGAGGCTAAATAGATTTTATTGATGTATTATATTAAGTTAAAATAAGTGTTCATTCAGTATTGTTGTAATTGTCGTTATTACAAATAAATAATTAAATCGACCTCTACTATTTAATCGACCTCTATTAAGTCGACCTCTACTGAAGACCAATCACATCAGAAGCCAAATGCCATTGACAGAAAAAAACTTGAATTGTATGTAGTATGATGTAGTATGATGTAGTATGCTAATGTTAACTAGCTGGCCTGGCGCAACCTTGCCCATGAAAGAAAGTTAGGCTAGCAAGCAAGAATTTTAGCCAGGTAGCCTAGGACAACAAAAACGTAAAGCTTGTACTGTATGACAGAGTCATAGACCGTTTAGGCAACATGAAAGAGGAGGATGGCATTGGCATTTCTCTACAAATAGGGTGAGTCAACATGTTTTTTCTACACACACACACACACACACACACACACACACACACACACACACACACACACACACACACACACACACACACACACACACACACACACACACACACACACACACACACACACACACACACAGAGAGAGAAATCAGTACCATTGACAGCCACATCATATTTAGCTTACGTTGATTGGACTAAATCATTTTTGGTATCTTTTAGTTGTCGCCTTATTAGACTAAGCATACGATGTTGAAATGTTGAAGTTAAAATGGTTCTGGAATTGTAACGACTCTCATGGGTTGAAGAAGGGGACCAAGGTGCAGCATGGTAGGCGCTCATGATATTTAATTAACTGAACACCGCAACAAAATAACAAAGTAGAAAAAATGAAAGTGCACAGTTCTGTCAGGCAACAAAACAGCTAAACAGAAAATAACACCCCACAAAACCCAAACAGAAAATCACAACTTATATATGATCCCCAATCAGAGACAACGATAGACAGCTGCCTCTGATTGGGAACCACAATGGGCAAAAACAACAAAGAAATAGAAAACATAGATTATCCCACCCGAGTCACACCCTGGTTGGAAATCAAAATCAAACAACTATTGATTTCCGTGGTTGGAAATCAATACTTGTTTAGTAGTACGAAAATGTCGGAAACATTACCTTGCATGAACATGCTGTCGTTCAAACAGTTACATACAATATGTTTTGTGGACTTTACCGGACAGATGTTGCTCTCTGGTTTTGTAATGAAACGAATATGTGGTTGAATTTATTCCGCCACGGTGTCTTCTCATTATCTCGGCCTTTAGGCCTATATATGAAGGTGTCACGGCATATGAACTAACAGGTTATAGAGCAAACGACACAATTATCACAGCACATAGGTTGTACTATGGCTGTTTATTTATGACTTAGTTTCCCTGGTTATTTTACCCATGCACCGCCTACTGAAAGTCGCAGAAGGAGATTGGACCAGAACCTGATGAGATATAAGCTGTGGATTTACAGTCGTGTAGTATTGTAGCATACATTGGGGGATTCAATCATGTGTTGAAGAGATGCAGTCATCACCCTAGGTATTTTACATTTGGCTCTATTCTCCTGCATTTTGCATTTGAGAAAGAATGTGTTAGGCGACGGTACAGAATGTCACCTTTTATTTGAAGGTATTTTGATGCATAGCGGTTTTACCATTTAGAGATGAAAGCACTTTATGTATCTAGTCCCCTCATTTGAAGGTGTTATAAGTATTTGTGATCAAGCAAATAACTGCAGCGTCATCGTATAGCTAATGAGGCAACTGGCTATTTACGTGAGTGTGTTTATGCTCAAACTGAGCTCACAATACCTCTGAGAAGCTAAATCATTTTGACTAAGGCGTTCTCATTATCATGACTGGTAATGAGCGTACCTTAGCTGCAGTGTAAAGCTACTGTGGCAAGAAGAAATCAGATACAGCACTTACACAACAGCAAAATCATAACAAACTGCCTAGCTAACCAATTGTACACCTGGAGACGCACTAGTAGGTTCCTCTGTACAAAACAGGCAACACCCACTCTGGGGTTGCAGAGAAGACTGCTACTGTTTACTTCCGGCGCCGACAGAGATGGCCGCCTCGCTTCGCGTTCCTAGGAAACTATGCAGTTTTTTGTTTTTTTACGTGTTATTTCTTACACTAGTACCCCAGGTCATCTTAGGTTTCTTTACATACAGCCGAGAAGAACTACTGAATATAAGATCAGCGTCAACTCACCATCAGTACGACCAAGAATATGTTTTTCGCGATGCGGATCCTGTGTTCTGCCTTACAACCAGTGTAACCGAGTGGATCACATGCAGCGACCAAAAAAAAAAAAAACGACTCAGAAAAAGAGGGAAACGAAGCGGTCTTCTGGTCAGACTCCGGAGACGGGCACATCGTGCACCACTCCCTAGCATTCTTCTTGCCAATGTCCAGTCTCTTGACAACAAGGTTGATGAAATCCGAGCAAGGGTAGCATTCCAGAGGGACATCAGAGACTGTAACGTTCTTTGCTTCACGGAAACATGGCTAACTGGAGAGACGCAATCCGAAGCGGTGCAGCCAGCGGGTTTCTCCACGCATCGCGCCGACAGAAACAAACATCTTTCTGGTAAGAAGACGGGCGGGGCGTATGTCTTATGGCCAACGTGACATGGTGTGATGAAAGAAACATACAGGAACTCAAATCCTTCTGTTCACCTGATTTAGAATTCCTCACAATCAAATGTAGACCGCATTATCTACCAAGAGAATTCTCTTCGATTATAATCACAGCCGTATATATCCCCCCCAAGCAGACACATCGATGGCTCTGAACGAACTTTATTTAACTCTCTGCAAACTGGAAACGATTTATCCGGAGGCTGCATTCATTGTAGCTGGGGATTTTAACAAGGCTAATCTGAAAACAAGACTCCCTAAATTTTATCAGCATATCGATTGCGCAACCAGGGGTGGAAAGACCCTGGATCATTGTTACTCTAACTTCCGCAACGCATATAAGGCCCTGCCCCGCCCCCCTTTCGGAAAAGCTGACCACGACTCCATTTTGTTGATCCCTGCCTACAGACAGAAACTAAAACAAGAAGCTCCCACGCTGAGGTCTGTCCAACGCTGGTCCGACCAAGCTGACTCCACACTCCAAGACTGCTTCTATCACGTGGACTGGGAGATGTTTCGTATTGCGTCAGACAACAACATTGACGAATACGCTGATACGGTGTGCGAGTTCATTAGAACGTGCGTTGAAGATGTCGTTCCCATAGCAACGATTAAAACATTCCCTAACCAGAAACCGTGGATTGATGGCAGCATTCGTGTGAAACTGAAGGCACGAACCACTGCTTTTAATCAGGGCAAGATGTCTGGTAACATGACTGAATACAAACAGTGCAGCTATTCCCTCCGCAAGGCTATCAAACAAGCTAAGCGCCAGTACAGAGACAAAGTAGAATCTCAATTCAACGGCTCAGACACAAGAGGTATGTGGCAGGGTCTACAGTCAATCACGGACTACAGGAAGAAACCCAGCCCAGTCACGGACCAGGATGTCTTGCTCCCAGGCAGACTAAATAACTTTTTGCCCGCTTTGAGGACAATACAGTGCCACTGACACGGCCTGCAACGGAAACATGCGGTCTCTCCTTCACTGCAGCCGAAGTGAGTAAGACATTTAAACGTGTTAACCCTCGCAAGGCTGCAGGCCCAGACGGCATCCCCAGCCGCGCCCTCAGAGCATGCGCAGACCAGCTGGCCGGTGTGTTTACGGACATATTCAATCAATCCCTATACCAGTCTGCTGTTCCCACATGCTTCAAGAGGGCCACCATTGTTCCTGTTCCCAAGAAAGCTAAGGTAACTGAGCTAAACGACTACCGCCCTGTAGCACTCACATCCGTCATCATGAAGTGCTTTGAGAGACTAGTCAAGGACCATATCACCTCCACCCTACCTGACACCCTTGACCCACTCCAATTTGCTTACCGCCCAAATAGGTCCACAGACGATGCAATCTCAACCACACTGCACACTGCCCTAACCCATCTGGACAAGAGGAATACCTATGTGAGAATGCTGTTCATCGACTACAGCTCGGCATTCAACACCATAGTACCCTCCAAGCTCGTCATCAAGCTCGAGACCCTGGGTCTCGACCCCGCCCTGTGCAACTGGGTACTGGACTTCCTGACGGGCCGCCCCCAGGTGGTGAGGGTAGGCAACAACATCTCCTCCCCGCTGATCCTCAACACTGGGGCCCCACAAGGGTGCGTTCTGAGCCCTCTCCTGTACTCCCTGTTCACCCACGACTGCGTGGCCATGCACGCTCCAACTCAATCATCAAGTTTGCGGACGACACAACAGTGGTAGGCTTGATTACCAACAACGACGAGACGGCCTACAGGGAGGAGGTGAGGGCCCTCGGAGTGTGGTGTCAGGAAAATAACCTCACACTCAACGTCAACAAAACTAAGGAGATGATTGTGGACTTCAGGAAACAGCAGAGGGAACACCCCCCCATCCACATCGATGGAACAGTAGTGGAGAGGGTAGCAAGTTTTATGTTCCTCGGCATACACATCACAGACAAACTGAATTGGTCCACTCACACAGACAGCATCGTGAGGAAGGCGCAGCAGCGCCTCTTCAACCTCAGGAGGCTGAAGAAATTCGGCTTGTCACCAAAAGCACTCACAAACTTCTACAGATGCACAATCGAGAGCATCCTGGCAGGCTGTATCACCGCCTGGTATGGCAACTGCACCGCCCTCAACCGTAAGGCTCTCCAGAGGGTAGTGAGGTCTGCACAACGCATCACCGGGGGCAAACTACCTGCCCTCCAGGACACCTACACCACCCGATGCTACAGGAAGGCCATAAAGATCATCAAGGACATCAACCACCCGAGCCACTGCCTGTTCACCCCGCTGCCATCCAGAAGGCGAGGTCAGTACAGGTGCATCAAAGCTGGGACCGAGAGACTGAAAAACAGCTTCTATCTCAAGGCCATCAGACTGTTAAACAGCCACCACTAACATTGAGTGGCTACTGCCAACACACTGTCAATGACACTGACTCTACTCCAGCCACTTTAATCATGGGAATTGATGGGAATTGATGTTAATGTATCGCTAGTCACTTTAAACAATGCTACCTTATATAATGTTACTTACCCTACATTGTTCATCTCATATGCATACGTTGATACTGTACTCTATATCATCGACTGCATCCTTATGTAATACATGTATCACTAGCCACTTTAACTATGCCACTTGGTTTACATACTTATCTCATATGTATATACTGTACTCGATATCATCTACTGTATCTTGCCTATGCTGCTCTGTACCATCACTCATTCATATATCCTTATGTACATATTCTTTATCCCCTTACACTGTGTATGACAGTAGTTTTTTTTGGAATTGTTAGTTAGATTACTTGCTCGTTATTACTGCATTGTCGGAACTAGAAGCACAAGCATTTCGCTACACTCGCATTAACATCTGCTAACCATGTGTATGTGACAAATAAAATTTGATTTGATTTGATTTGATTTGATTTTACGTTGGCTGGAAATAATTGGGCTTGTAATTGAACGTCTCACTCCACTCTCAAGATATGGATGTATTTCTGTAAGATCTGTGTCTCTCTCCACTCTCCAGGTGTAGATGTATTTCTATAGAATCTGTCACTTCTTTCTCCAGATATACTGTGTATATATATTTCTATAGAATCTGCCACTCCACTCTTCAGATATAGATGTATTGCTATCGGATCTGTGTCCATTTGTACAACACAGTCTGCAGAATCAGAATCATCTATTTCCTTGCGGTTCTACGCCCAGGGAAACATATTTACAGCTAATAACATCTGAGCACCTTTCCAGAGCAGTACTGCTGTTCCTCCTATTGCCAAAGACCTGTCAGCAACACACTGGAACTGGCAGGACTGACAGATTGGCAGACATAGAAGCTAGGAAGAGGGAAACACACACAGTCTTGTTTTACTAAACTTGTGGGGGACACAATTGACAACACACACACACACACACACACACACACACACACACACACACACACACACACACACACACACACACACACACACACACACACACACACAGTTAGCTATCTGAAGTGTGTATTTCATGTGACTCTCGCTCTACAGGACACCTCCTCAAATGGTTTCATAATGAACATAAACTCTATTTTTTTCACTTGCACCATCACTCATAACCTTCAGCTGGTGCATTGTGTTTATTTGGATCCCCATGAGCTTTTGCAGAAGCAGCAGGGGTCCTTCCTGGAGTCCACATAAACACCAAACATGACTAGTAACAAAACACTGATACACAAGGACAGTCACGCAAATGTAAAATACAATGACTTGTTTCATGAAATACACACACCTGAATACCAAATACTGAACTATTTCTAAATGGTTTCTGATATCATCAGGATGATTCCTGTGGCCTGTAAATGGGCGGAGAAGAGCTAAATGAATTTGCGCTGTGCACCTACAGTACAAAATGAACCGTATATTTCACAGAGTCAGTCTTGTTGACCGACCTGCCACAACAATTGGATCAAACAGGCTCTAATCAGTTTAGTAAAGCAATTAGTATGTCGGTCCCCTCAGCGGTCAGAAAGGGCCTGATTGTGTGTGTGTGTCATTTCTTTCTGGTGCATAACAATAAGCACTTATCCATCTCCTGGGAGGTGTGTGAGTCGGAGTGTGTTTGTGTGTGTGTGCGCAGTGGCGGTTCTAGCTTGTATGACTCCCTGGCTGAACCCCCCTTCAGCCCCCCCCCCCACTCCCCGCCAACCAAACAGATAAGCACCATTCTGCACTAACTGTAATTTATATTCAGACACTTGGAACAACACAAATAAATAATCATAACATTTAAAACTATATAAATCTAAAAAAATATATAAACAAAATAGGATTCATAAATATCAACAAAAAAAAACTAACAAAGATAAATAGAAACAAATTAGGGTCGAGCATCAATACATTACCCATCCCCCAACACTGTCAACCAAGAGTCAAGACTAAACCAATTCACCTTGGTGGTGTGCAGATTGGTTTTATATTATTCTTAACAATTTCACACAAACCAGAAAAAAATGTAACAATATGTCTATGAAACTATATATTCACAGTATTATGAATGAATTGTGGTTTACTTGGTAGCATTTCGTAGTGTGACTGATTTTACTAATTGCATTAGTACTATATAAAGTTAGAGGTACGCTATTTGATAGATTCCCCCGCTCCCCCTACCTCAGGCTTCCAGTGGGGAGACCTGAGGTCAACTTACCCACAACCACCTCCCCATCTCGTACTTCTGAGTGGGAGACATTCCCTGGCAGTAGCCTGCCTAGCTCACAAACTAGAATCAGGGTGCCCACTCCAACAAGGTTAATTGACCCACAGTCCCACACGGTGACATGATCTCATTGGTGTGATGTGCAAACGAGCGATAGAAAACCGATCGCGCAAATGTCACCAATCCAAAAATGTTTTGCGCAGGTGCCCCGTGCCGCCCTCGGCAAGATGCCGCCCTGGGCGGCTGCCCATGTCGCCTGAACCTAAATCCGCCACTGCGTGTGTGTGTGTTTATTTCGTGTCGTGTTCCTCTGCTGCCTCAGAGTTGCGTAATAATGAGGTTAGAGTGTAAACCCAAGGCAAGGGGAAGAGCGAGATGAGTAGGAAGAGAGAGAAGGGTATGGGTTTCTCTCAAGTCTCACCTTTAAACGTCATTTGTTCTTTTTTTAAATGGAAACAAAGTGCTGTTAGCACCGCTGTAGAGGCTTCTCTCAAATCTGATAAGTAGCAGTTACTCCTGTTTGGAAAGGACAAAGCTGTTACTCACAAAGTCAATATTTTTCAAATATTGGAATTTCTTCATGTTAATTTACTAGGCCTGCAGGGAAATCATAGGCCTATTTGTCAGTCATACTTTTCCCATCGAGGACTGTATATAAACACAGACAAGCCTCTCTTGTAAAATACATTTTTAATCTCAATCGATTCACCTGAATAAATAAAAGGCAAGAATAATTACACATATTTGAAATAAACGATTTAAAAGTGTTGTCCGTGGTGAGAAGCGTTCTCTCTGACATTGCATATGTTTGCCAGTGCTGTTTGTCCCTATCTATTTTGAGTGGCTCTCAACTTCCCACAGCAGCCCACTCTTTCTGGCACAGCGACTCCACACATTCATATCTGACAAATACATCTTATAAATAAAACGGTAAAACTGTAATGACGGACTCAAATTTAGGCATGACTTATGGGCCCGCCTCTCATCTGCCACATCTGTCAATCAATCATACCCTTGCTCTTCGTCCACTCTGTGCTACTCGTCCAGTTGTCATTTGGCTCCATCCATTCTTCAGCAGCTGTCTATCATTCATCATGATGGATGAACTGATTAACAATAATGATGCTATCCCTCTTCACGGCATAATGCCCACTATACCTCTCGCTGGCCCTGTTTGTATTGTGTGCTATGCTAGCTTCTGCTGTACATAGTGTGCTATTGTTCATTGCTACTTAGCCTACCGCCTGGCTGTTGATAGCTATGTTTAGCCTGCTACAGGGCATAGCCATTACCTATTACTGCTTATGCACATGCACCACTATTGTTAGCATGGCACTAATAGCTAGCTCTGTTATTACATTGTCATTGTATAGCACTGCTACTGCTATTAGGTGTAATATATATGGTCTTGTCCTCTCTTGAAGACAACCACTATCACTTTCACCATTACCCCTTCTTGTTTGCCTTGTCTGTCTGTTTGGTCTGTGGTAATAAAGTGGGAATTCTAACATCCGTGTTCTCTGCTGGTCATTTCCATCCTCTTACACGTAAACTGACACCTCTTTCAGAGACCACCAGAAGGTGGAGCTCTTTTTCACAACTGATGGATCAGTTTCGTGCAAGGCCACATTTGTTTTGTACACTGATTAGAGGACCAGTACATATGTTTCTATCACAGGGCAGCATTATCAGCTGTGTTACAACACATTGGCTTTGACTGTTTCCCCCCTTTGTTCCAACATCCAAGCAACATCAAGATGAACCATTTGACCCTTCTCCACCGTTTATCTACACCACTCATTTCAACTCTTTGTCTCTCTCATAATGGACCCGTGGGGACTCAGGTGGCAGGCAGCGCGGGTAAATGTATCTCTTTCTCTCTTTCTCTCTCTTCCTGTCTTTAAACGAGCGAGATGGAATCCTAGGTCTACTGTGAGCTCTTCTCACGATCCTATGAGGGCCAGACTGAGTATATGGGGTTTGCTTGAAGAACCCCTCTCCTCTCCCCTCATATAGGTAATGAATGACGGGTGATGTGGTTAAACATGAGCGCCAGACCTGTTGAGTTGCCTAATGGGATGATGTGGTAAAACACGAGAACCAGACATTCTCTGGCACCAACACAGAGGCCAAGTGTTTCTCCCGAGCCAGCCGCCACCCGTCAGGCTGTGTGAAAAAATGTGGAGGAAGAGCCAGAAATCAGTGGTAGAGCGCATACAGGGGATGAGGGGGTGGGGAGAGACTTCGGTTATGTGATCTATCATCACCACCAGAAGACAGGTGTGTGTGTCTTACTGGGGCAGAGGAAATGAAATATTTATAATATAAAACAGCACTCAATAGAAACAAGTACTGATTCTTGGATCCCCTTGAATGGAGGCACTCAGTTCCGAGTTAAGAGTACAATTACACCTTTTAACTACAAGAAAAAAGGTTTTCCACAGGGAATGATGAGGAGGACAAGTGAAAATCTCAGGTGAAAATTGCTATTACTTCTGGCTTAATTGCAGGCTTTTGGAGCCTTTTTGCTGGCGGTACAGTGGGGCAAAAAAGTATTTAGTCAGCCACCAATTGTGCAAGTTCTCCCACTTACAAAGATGAGAGAGGCCTATAATTTTCATCATAGGTACACTTCAACTATGACAGACAAAATGAGAAAAAAAATCCTGAAAATCACATTGTAGGATTTTTTATGAATTTATTTGCAAATTATGGTGATGAAATTACAGGCCTCTCTCATCTTTTTAAGTGGGAGAACTTGCACAATTGGTGGCTGACTAAATACTTTTTTGCCCAACTGTATATGGTGCTACTCCTCCAAGGAAGAGCAAAGTCTAATAGTGTGTCCCAATTTTGGTACCTCATCTCTATATAGTGCACTACTTTTGACCAGAGCCCAATGGACCAAGGTCAAAAGTAGTACACTATATAAAGTGTCCCTATCGTACACTATATACCAAGCTGTCCCTATCGATCCCAATTCCTCAAGGTACTGTTTGAGAAATCAGTGTGATTTCTTATTTGAATAAGTGCCACTTACAGAGTACAATTAGCATTCAGGATTGTGGTGGACATACAGTGCTTGTAAGTTTGCTCATATTCAACAAAACAATTATTGACAGGGTTCCAACTTTGATATTAAAAATCAACATGACAATCGGAACACTGCTGATTTGGGGGTCATGTTCAGTAGGGATATAGAGTTTTGAAACAGAGTGAAACGGGAAGGTATTGCCTCAACTTTGAATAAGAACACAGCTTTTAATTACAGTTTTTTAATGTTTTGCTATAGTGTGCCTTAATCAACGATACAAGCAGTATAGGGCAGTCACATTTTCCTCTAAAACACAGAACTCAACCATAGCATCACACCTGGCACCAACTGACCTATTATACTCCCTGATTCAGATCAGAACTCAACGTGGCACAACATTAGAAACTAGTCTCCACTTTATTAACTGACTTCAGATCAGACAGAACTCAACTTGGCCCCATTATAAACCAGATTCTCCAGTATATTCCCTGACTTCAGATCAGCACTCAATAAGGCCCCACATTAGAACCCAGAGTCCCCTACAGAGCTGATGAAATGGGAATGAAATGAGAATATCTCCTTAATCATCGCAGAGGCATCATCTCCCCATCAGCAGATCCATATTAGGGTCATTATCGATCTACACAGTCAGTGTCTCTGGAACCCAAATCTGCAACTCCAGCTTTAAAGGGGAATTTCAATCTGCATCTGCCAAGGGATATAGTCATTACTATAAGTTGTTTAATCATAAACATCACAGTTATCCAACCCACAAGCTGGAACTAGCACATTTTCATTTAATTTCCATCATAACTTCTGTACACTCCTAACCTGGACCAGCGATCAATAAATCCATTCTACTTTTAATCAGACAGTGCGGGAAAACGGCAAGGTCAGTTGCGCAGAGTTAAACGCCTGTACGGTGTCCATTTTAGGATACCCTACTCCCTCTGACATAATGCCTATGACATACTTCCTATGACATATTGCATATGAAATGGTTACTCAGCCTTTTGCTAACATATTCAATTGTGCCCACAGGCGTATAGTGGATAGTAAAAGTTGAACCTGTTGTGCCTGCACGTACTTAGCTAATATTTTGCGATTCGATCAACGTGAGCATTTCTGATGAGTTGAAGTTGGTATTTCTGGCCAAACCAGCTTACATACTAAGTGTATTTTGTCTGCAATATTCACGTAACCCTTCCCTGTAAAGGAACTTTTAGAATAGCTAGCAAAACAGTTGCTCCAATGTTTAGGATACGATTGCTATACAATCCGATAAGAAACTATTTTAGGTACAATTTCTTATATTGTGTCCTTATCCTATCCTTACATCCCAAGCCTACTTTCTGTTCATTGCAGGCGAATATAACACAAGAAATGTAGCCAATATTTAATGCTGATAATGTGGAGAAATAGGTACAACAATATATTTTAGTTACTCATCTGTTTTGTATAAACTTTAAAACCGATATTGTCCGTCAGTGTTTTGGACTAGATGCAAGCTGAACAAACCATGTTCTCTGAGTGAGGCAAGTTTAGATAAGGAACTTTAACTTTAACTAACAATGGCTTAAATTTCAACTAATTGAAGTACAATTTAATGGGATTTCGATCTGAAACAAAAATGGGGGAAGAAAACAAGAAGGCCGAGATGCAAAAATGTTCTTAATTTCATCCATACTCGAATGAATAAGAACAAGTGCAAAGTGCTAAAAAGAGCTCAACCGAAAAAGTAGCATACTTTTCGGCTTTTATACCTTCCTCAGTGCTCTACAAACAAATTAAGTGGAGATACATTTCTCCCACGCACTGGCCACTCTTCATTTTAGTGCTGACCCTCATACTGGCTTTCCAAACGAATTGAAGTAGACGCATGTTCTGTTTCTATCTTAAGCTTTTGTTGAATTGGAGTATTATTATTATTATTTTTTTTTTATCTCAATAGTTTAATCACACGTTAAATAATGTTTTCCTCTGAATAGGTATGAGATTGCATTGAATTAGAAATGGATTTCAATCCATCTGTGAAACTGTAGGCACTGAACAGAAAGTAGAAATCCTATACAAAATCAATCATCCCAATGAGCTCCTTTAAACACATTAAACATCACACTGACAAATGCCCAAGCCATTGGTGTTCAACCTTATTAGCCCCTTGGTTAGTTTCCAGGGGTTTCCAGGGGTGACACCCCTGGAGATAGATGACTGGGAGATAGAAGCACATTTGTCACAAGAACCTGTTTTTAGCAATGAAATGGCGATAGCCCTCAATGCTGTCACAGGAGCAATAGGATTTTAAACATAGGATTGCCCTCTTTCCGTCTCTGTTTGCCTGCCTCATACAGCCAAACCTAACATGGTCACCCTGGCCTTCTCTATCTCTATCGTAGAGGGCTTCACCTTCCACAGATTTAATGCACTCTGCTGCCATCGTGGAAATATCCTCATGTGTCTGTTGCGGAAAATTATCATCACATGGGGTACATTCATGTAGGATTGATCTATTTGTATTTGTTCAAAACATGACATTAAACAACACACCGCTAGGTGGCATACAACTAATATGTAAGCATAAGTGGCTACAATGGTTATATATCAATATTTTAACATATTCTAATGAGACCACGTCGCAGAGGCCATGTTGGTCCATAAGGCCTTTTGTTCTCAGCGCCAGATCAAACACTGGATGTGACCTTGGATCCAGATAACAGTCGGTTGAACTCAGATAAGCTCAGCGTGTTGGCTAATTCATTTAATTCAAGCTGATGAACACTTTGGGACTTCGACGCCCAAACTCCCTCTTGCAGGAAATCAATCGGTTTGTTATGGAAAGCTTTGTTTTGCCACATAATACCTGATTTGAAACCAAAGCGGAATTACCAACGCAGCCAAGTTTCCGAGATAAAACGATCCACCTTTGTCAAAATCTATGAATAGTCAATGACACCCAGGAGATGGAGGAGCTCATTTGAATTACAAACATGGAGGTCGAATGACATTATTTGGGATGAGGCAAAACTGAATGCTTTTTGCACGTGGGCGCACACTGTGAAAGGCAATGAAATGAAGATTTAAAAAAAAGTTATAATATGTGTTTGTGCTGATCGTCAGCGTGGGTCACCTGGAATCTTTTGGCAAGCAGCCATTTTGTGGAAAGCGATGGCTTCGTCTCTCTGTGTTAATGAACCTGGAGACAACTGATCAAATGGAAATGTTTTGACCCAACTTGGTGAGGTTTTAGTCAAGTTCACTGACATTTCTCCAACCGGGTAAGACACTTTAACTCTTATGTGGCTAACTAGGTTCAGTGGCCAAGGTAGAGACATACTGATGATCTCCTCCAAAGGGGATGTTCACTGTGAATGCAATCACGTTAGCAGAGGAGTCCATTCAGATAAAGAAATAACTCGTTGCTATTATAGCCGTTTAACTTCCATTAGTGAGCCGTTCACTTATCGTCTCGTATTACAGCGTCAATATTTATACAGCGTTAAAAGAGATAACATGGAGTCTCCATGGTTTCCTATTCAGCTCATAAACCAACAAACGACAACCGACGGTGCCTCTACGTCTAGACTTAAGATGACAGTGGCATTAGACAACGGCTATTTCAACCATGAGATGAGGACAAATGAACCAAAATACAGTGAAAGCGAATCCAGATACACGCTCAGTAAGATGAATAGTAATGATCGGAAAAGAGAGGGGGGAAAATGACCCACACAGCAGTATTTCTTGCAATTGAAAGATGGAGCCATGGAAAGGGCATGGTCATTTTGTTTAATATTAAAAGGATGAGGTTCAATTAATGACTTGTTGATTGCTGGGAGCCCCGAAGCGGTGCTCCAGTGGTCCTGATTTATGGTCAACGGCTGCTAGCACGTTGACAGATGACTTTCTCCTCCACGAGTGTGCTATCCTGTTAATTCTGACTGTGATTTTCGAGAGCAAGGATTCCAATTAGACTATTTGTACGAAAAACGTCATTGCTGACATGAATATTGAAAAAGGCACAAATTGGAAACTTAGAACATTCTCGTCACCATACTACTGTTTCTGGTAAAAAAAGAAAAAAAAGAAAAAGTGCCACCTCTTTATAAAACATCATGACGCTAAACGCTACGGTCTGTGATTCGAAAAACAACTAAAAGGTCACCCAACGTTTGTTTTAAAATTGGATGTACCAATCCCAGACTGTCGCTTTAAAGTGCCTAATAGTGCATTATGTGACTTCCTACAAGCATTCAGCTCAGAGGCTCTTTTTTTAGTGGGCTTTTAAAATGCCTAAAGGCTATACAATTTTGATTTGATTTGATTTGGTACACCATTAGCCGACACCAATGGCGACAGCTAGTCTTGCGCTCCTAAAGTACTACACACACAAGTGATAATACGCGTAATAAAACAGCCCATTGCTCCTCGTAAGAAATGTATACGTTTAAATATCTATTAAGTATATAAACAGGTGACTCATAAATAGTGTCTGGGTGTCATTGGCTGTTTTACACAGTGTAGCCTAATGTTGTCAGGAGTGAATTTTAAACGGTAAATTCTTCAATATTCAAACCAAACTCCAAATGTAAGTGACAATTCAGCGGGTACACCCGAAATAGGTCGAAGAAGCACCTTGCACTTTTCTTTCAACAATTATCTAAATCACTGTGAAAAGGCATCAAAGGTATCATGGATTATCCTGATCGAGCTCCTTGTTTATCACCCTATTGAAGTCTCACTGTCAGCTTTCTCACACCGTATTACAGTAGCTGTGTTTGGGCCAAGGGCTTTTCACTTTTTCTTTCCTTACTCGACTTTCTCCTCTTTTATGATGAGTGAATTATGGGGAAGGCTGAGTGCAGTCCGGGGCTGAAGTAGAGACCTGCTGATTTATGCCCAAGAGGGTCATTTGTTACAGGGATATTCACCCAGTGGAGAGCTGCTAGGGACATTGCTACTGCACTTCACTAGGCTGACTCATAGCCACTGCTGACTGCTGTCGTTGTAGAGATCCACAGAACCCTTCAGAGGGATATAGTGGAGTACATTCTGGGTCATCGTACATAGGGCTTTCATTTTAAAGGATTCTGTTTACCTGGTTATGCAAAGTAGGCCCCAGATGTGATAGTACACCTCAGTATATATTTAGAGACTTTTACAGGCTTTACCAATTCAAAATGTGTTGAGCTGTGTTGCTGGTCGCTATTAGGAATGACGATTGCTTGCTGTTTGTCTGAGTTCAGGTCACGGTGTGTTCAAACTCTTCGACACTTAAGACAATAGGACTCGGAGGAAAGGTCAGTTCCCTCCTAATAGTCAACATTCTGCATTTGTGTCTACATATTTCATCAGTCTGTCAAATCTTCCATTAACCTGTGGGCCGGCCTTTTCAGAATATCCCTCAATTAGTTTTTAAACGTGCTTGAAACCTAGTGACAGCCTGGTAAGAGCAGATGAATTTGTACACCCTCAGCGTTTTCTAACTACCCTCCACTCAGGCAATTTTCCATGTCATAATTGTGTAAACTGTAATGCAATTATTAAGGGAGATTTCTTTCTTCACCTCCATACGGTAAAGAAAATGTATATCAGGGGTAGAATATCTTGTAAAACAAAATGTGTGGTCTATGTACTCAAGTGTCCATGTGGCTATTATTATGTTGGGAAGCCTAAGAGAGAATTTAAAGTCTGTATTACAGAGCACAAGAGCAACATCAGAAATGTTGACGAGAAGTCTCCTGTAGCCAGACGCTTTAATGCGCCGGGACATGATGTGTGCCAACAGATTCCAGGGTTTAGGAAATTATACGGCCATCAGAGAGAGGAGGCGATAGAGGAACAACTGTTGTTACAAAGAGAGGCATATTACATCCATGCCTTACAAACAGAGAGCCTGAGAGGCATTAATTAAGAACTTCTGTTTAGGATGCTTTCTGTGAGCAACAGATTTGCAATTCATTGTTTTTTTTCTTCTAGTGGAGAACAGTAGAAAATGTCTGTAAATAATGATTTTGAAAAAATTTAAAAGAAAGCAGTGCCACAGTGTGACGTCGTCTATACATATTGGTGAATGCCTTCTGTTATCTTCTTATGGCTGCAGGGGCAGTATTGAGTAGCTTGGATGAAAGGTGCCCAGAGGTGCCCGGAGTAAACGGCCCGTTCCTCAGTCCCAGTTGCTAATATATGCATATTATTATTAGTATTGGATAGAAAACACTCTAAAGTTTCTAAAACTGTTTGAATGATGTCTGTGAGTATAACAGAACTCATATGGCAGTCAAAAACTTGAGAAGAAATCCAAACAGGAACTGGGAAATCTGAGGTTGGTCGATTTTCAACCCAGACCCTACTTGATTACACAGTGGGATATTGGTTATGTTGCACTTCCTAAGGCTTCCACTAGATGTCACCCGTCTTTAGAAACTTGAATGAGGCTTCAACTGTATTGTGGGGCCGGATGAGAGCTCTTTGAGTCAATGGTCTGGCAGAGAGCCAGGTCCTGGTCACGTGCATTTCACATGATAGCGGCCTGCTTTCCATGGTAATTCTACAGACAATGGAATTCTCCGGTTGGAACTTTATTGAAGATTTATGATAACAACATCCTAAAGATTGATTCTATACTTAGTTTGACAAGTTTCTTCGACCTGTAATATAACTTTTTGAAGTTTTCGTCCGACGTTCGGCTGGACCTGCACGAGCGTTTGGATTTGTGTACTAAACGCGCTAACGAAAGTAGCTACTTGGACAAAAATAATGGACATTATCGAACAAAACAAACATTTATTGTGGAACTAGGATTCCTGGGAGTGCATTCTGATGAAGATCTTCAAAGGTAAGGGAATATTTATAATGTTATTTCTGATTTCTGTTGACTCCAACATGGCGGATTATTGTTTTAATTTTCTGATCGCCATCTCAGATTATTGCATGGTTTGTTTTTTCCGTAAAGTTGTTTTGAAATCTGACACAGCGGTTGCATTAAGGAGAGGTATATCTATATTTCTATGTCTAACAATTGTATTTATCGACATTTATAATGGAGTATTTCTGTAAAATGATGTGGATCTCTGCAATATCACTGGATGTTTTTGGAACTAGTGAAGGTAACGCACCAATGTATACTGAGATTTTTAAAATATAAATATGAACTTTATCAAACAAGACATACATGTATTGCGTAACATGAAGTCCTATGAGCGTCATCGGATGAAGATCATCAAAGGTTAGTGGTTAATTTTATCTCTATTTGTGCTTTTTGTGACTCCTCTCTTTGGCTGGAAAAATGGCTGAATTTTTCTGTGAGTTGGTGGTGACCTAACATAATTGTTTGTGGTGCTTTCGCCGTAAAGCCTATTTGAAATCGGACACTGTGGAGGGATTAACAACAAGATTACCTTTAAAACGGTATAAGATACGTATGTTTACAGAATTTTAATTATGACATTTCTGTTGTTTTGAATTTGGCGCCCTGCACTTTCACTGGCTGTTGTCATATCGATCCCGTTAACGGGATTGCAGCCCTAAGAAGATCCGAACGCTGATGAAGACTGTCGGTAAAACGCATCCGTTTGCTCTGACCTCTGCTTTTAAAAATGACAATGTTAGAGAGAGTAGGGTCAATAAGGGACAGAATTTACATTGTGATATGTGCAACGTTTCTTTTTTCAAAGCAAAGATTAAAAGTCATTACATAATATGAACCTGAAAATCGACTAAGATATTGTCTCTTTGAAGAGTTGGCCATTGTCACGCCCTGGCCATAGAGAGGCTTTTTATTCTCTATTTTGGTTAGGCCAGGGTGTGACTAGGTGTAACGGTTTTCTTCTGGTGAAAGAGAGGCGGACCAAAATGCAGCGTGGTTAGTTTAGTACATCTTTAATAAAGATGAAAATACAACAATCTACAAAACAAGAAACGTGACACAGACCCACAACATAGAATGCCCACCCAGCTCACGTCCTGACCAACACTAAAACAAGGAAAACACACAAGAACGATGGTCAGAACGTGACACTAGGGTGGGCGTTCTATGTTCTTTTTTCTATGTTTTTGTATTTCTTTGTTTTTGGCCTGGTATGGTTCTCAATCAAGGACAGCTGTCTGTCGTTATCTCTGATTGAGAACCATACTTAGGCAGCCTGTTTTCCCACTATAGGTTGTGGGTAGTTGTTTTCTGTGTCTGTGTTGACCATACAGAACTGTTTTGGTTTTTAAATGGATTTATCTTGTTCTTTTGTATTCTGTGTTCAGTTTAATAAATATATTATGGACACTTACCACGCTGCGCATTGGTCCGATCTCTCATACTCGTCAGAGGAAGAAGAAGATCGTTACAGCCATCAACAAGAGTATTCAAGGTATCATATGATTACCAGTAGAGGGCTTTGTCATTGACCTATAAGCTTTCTAAATAGTGATATCAACACGCATCTGATAAGATTGCGATAAAACTATACAGCTGCAAAACAAGACGATGCTTGTGCATTCTGAACCCTTTTCTTAACACCCCATGTCACACAACGCAACGTGTCTTCCTGTCACGACTTCTGCCGAAGTTGGCTCCCCTGCCTGTTCGGGCGGTGCTCGGCGGTCGTCGTCACCGTCCTACTAGCCACTACCGATCCCTTTTTCGTTTGTCTGTTGGTTTTGTCTTATTAGTTTCACCTGTGTGTATTTTAGTTTAATTAGCGTCCTTATATACAGTAGGTTGTCCCGCCCTTGTTTTGTGCGGGATTGTTTTTGTTATCCTGTTATATGGTGGTTTTTCGTGTGTTTTATTCTCCGGACTATTTTGGTCCTGTGTTAGGGCTGGGTATTTTATTCGCCCTGTGTGTTGGCGTGACCGTCGTTTGTGCGCCGGAGAATAAACTGACAAATAACTGAAACCTGCTCTCTGCGCCTGATTCCACCCACTTTAGTAATCCGTGACACTTCCCATACGCCATCTCAGTACGGTACGAGAACTCGAAACTCAGTACGGTTCACACGAAACTGACTGAGAGCTACGTCACTACCAAAATCACATCCACCGTAAATGATAGGGAAATTAGCACAGAGAGTTATCGGCCTATAACTGTATTAAATGGTAATTATAAGATAGAATAAAATATAACATTAAAGTTAGCTGCACTGGGAATCATAAATAGTAGGTGTCCACAAGGTAATTCTCACCAAACGTGCTCCAAAGTTGTAAATAAACCAGCGCCCAACAGACATCTCCTGAGTCATACAAACAAACATGAATTTCTGATACAAACACTCGATTTCCAAGGTGTAGATTCATGTGCAAATGTGTTTCTGTTTACTGGTGATTGATGGAGTTGCAGAAAGGCAACGTGAGGCGACATGCTCACGGTTCGATTCCTTGCCTTCCCAGAGTGTAGTTGTGGATGGGGCAGCGCTGCAGCTCCAGATGGTTTATCAAGGCGAACTGTTAGGGTCACAATGCTCCAGTAAGGTCACGCTTCACAGCCCACCAATCACAGAATCACTGCAGAGGGAAATGTCATCTTTCTCTGATGTGTCTCATTTCAGCTCTCGTACAGATTGTACATTTTCATGTTGTTCCCAGATTAATGAACATAGTGAAATAGGGGTTTGATCTGCTCTGGTAGGCTGTATCCTTGGGTCATGTTTCAGTGCGGAAATGCTTTAGTTTTGTGCTGACACGTTCATATTGAAGATGGTGTAGCTGTCATTGCCATAATGGGATGTTGAAATATAGACTGGAAGAAATATGTAAGTAATTACAAATGAATTAATAATTAATCTAGCAAAACAATAAATCAGAGGTACTGAACAGAGTGTTATAATTACACTAAACACAGAGTCCATATTGTATATCTGTACGGTAGAGTTAGCAGTCAATGCTAAATAAGTCATCTCACCTAGGGATGTGGCGGTCATGAAATTTGGTCAGCCGGTGATTGGCAAGCAAATAACTGCTGGTCTCACGGTTATTGACCTTTAATTAACATAACACATTTAGCATCTCCAGGCTTCCACACACACTGTAGCCAGCAAACCACTGACGCAGACTTTTGGAGCACCTGAGGCTATTCAGTGTTGGGAAAATCAAAAGAAATCAGCCAAGACTTCCTAAAACAATTGTGGACCTCCACAAGTCTGGTTCATCCTTGGGAGCAATTTCCAAATGCCTGAACGTACCACGTTCACCTGTGCAAACAATAGTACACAAGTATAAACACCATGGGACCACGCAGCCATCATAACGCTCAGGAAGGATACGCATTCTGTCTCCTAGAGATGAACGTACTTTGGTGCGAAAAGTGCAAATCCATCCCAGAACAACAGCAAAGGACCTTGTGAAGATGCTGGGGGAAACAGGTACAAAAATATCTATATCCACAGTAAAAACGAGTCCTACATCGACATAACCTGAAAGGCACGAGTGATAATATATCATTCAAAAGCGATAATGTATCACCCACAAGGGATAATGCATCATTCAAAATGGATAATGCATAATTCAAAAGTGAACATGTATCATTCACACGGTATAATATATCATTCGTATGTGATAATGTACAATTCACAAGTGACAAATGTATCATCCAAAAGTGATAATGCATCACCCACAAGTGCTAATGCATCATCCAAAATTGATAATGCATCATTCAAAAGTGAACATGATCATTCACAAGTGATAATAAATCATTCACAAGTGATAATATATTATTCACTGGTAATAATGTATCATTCACAAGTGATAATTTGTCATTGACAAGTGATAATGTATAATTCACAAGTGACAGGCTAATATTTTCACCCATCACACTAATCTTTGTTTTTAGATATACTATAATACATATAATAATACGTGTGAAATTAGTTTTGATTTAGAATGGACCATTATCATGCACCTGTCTCAGAACAGGGGCAGGGGTAGAAATACATGTCATCTATGCACTTCAATTGCAGATGGAAGATGCTTTTCCCATGGTTCATTTTCATGCCAGCCAGGTAGGCTTTCCTCCTGTTGTAAATCGAAGCAATGTGCTTAATATTAGGAAAGTTGAGAAATGAATATAGTAGGCCTAGCCTATATAAAGCTGACGGGAACCTCCTCTTTTTAATAGAGGACATCAGAACTCATGTTTCTTACGCAATTGCATTACCTATAGAAATATTGAGCAACAGGAGCTCATGGGCTCTCATGAAGTGTTTGATTTGATTTGAGATTTTTAGATGTGATGTCAGAGTGCTGAGTAACAGGCAGTTAGAAGTTTGGTAGGCTACTAATGACCATCAGCAGCATCAGAGGTTTGAGAAGCCTAATTACTGTACTAAAATGTCACGTGGAATTTGACTGCGGTCATGACTTGTGACGGCCAGCGTGGGTGGTAATACGTTCACCGTAACAGCCTTAATCTCACCTTGAGTTTCTTATCTAAACCTCTAATGAAGTTTGAACTCATTTCTGCATCCAGTTTTGAAGAACCCTTTTCCATATGCCTCAACAAAAAACCTGTACTGTATGTTAAAGAACCACATATTCAGTCTAGTACAGAAGCAACGAGTATCCGAAGAAGAAAAATGTCCGCCGCATTTTTCTCACTCACTCCTTATTTACAGTCCCACCGGTCCAATTTACATTGTAATGATTAGAATGCATGCATGCAAAGCAGCATCTTTAAAACTGGTTTAATAGCCTTAAATATATTCATGAGATTCCCAGGAGAGTCTCGCAGCAGACCTGTCAGTGTGGGAAACCTGCCAAGAGAAATTACTGCAAATACCCCGGTCTTCATGCACTGTGCACAAACAAGGAAGCAAACTGCCAATGAAGGTGAAAATGGGCTATCTGTAGTGTACAGCGATGCTACTTTCAGACTTTTTAGGCTCTGGGTGTATTTTTTTATTCCATTACATTAAAATAACCACCCTAAAGGTGACTTAGACTGCAGATGCACAGCAATGCCTTGATCACACCGACAGCGTCATTGTATCAATGTTGACTAACATTTTGCACAGCTATGCAACTATGCTGAACACAGGTATCTACACACATGTGTTGCAGAGGGTCGCATGTGGTTGTTGGACACATGGAGGAGAGAATCATTTTCATTTTCGCAGTATCCTCAAAACCATTGAGGACAGCTACAGGGACATAAAAGCAAAAAATGCTGCTTGGAGACAAGCATCCACAATAGTATGATTGCGAGGTCAGTTTAGTAGTGAGCTTGTTCTAGATGTGGCTAGCTAGCTAGCTAACCTAGTTAGCTAACCTAGCTAGCAAGCTAGCTTCCTGACCTAGCCAATGAAGTGTGTATGTGTGTGTGTGTGTGTGTGTGTGTGTGTGTGAGAGAGTGAGAGAAAGAAAGTAATATAAATTATGCTAATATAAATTATGTGTGTCTGTGTGTACATGTCCGTGTTTGCTATCTAATAAGTATAGTTACGTTAGGTGATTGTTTGGCTTATCATGTTCATGTCTATGTAGAAGAAGACTGTAGCAGGAAGTGGAGAGGACTCAGGGACAGGTGACAGAGAGAGATAAGGGCAGAGAAAAAGAAGAAGAGGTCTGGGTCAGCAGCTTCAGGCCAGCGGCCTTGGCACTTCTGCTTACATTATTTATCCATTTATTGTGACTAGGGCAACGAGTGGCAATTTTACAGCCAGAACCACCATGTCATCCACAAGTGCGACCACGAGTTCACAGGTACGGTTTTTTATCCACAACACAGGTAGCGTCATAAGTATTGCGACAGTGAAGTAAAGTGGGTAATTTTTGCAGTATATTCATGTAGGCTAAATGGTATTTCAGATCACAAGATTAATATGAGGCAAATGTCTAGCTGTTGTTTCTGGGTTAGAAAATACCCTGAAACAACAGTTTGCTGTCTAAATATTTGCCTGTCATATTCATCTTTTGATCTGAAATACAAATTCCATGAGTACACAGGAAGAATCCTCAACTTTACCATATTGTTCCAATATTTAACAAACTACACTATACAAGCAGGATTTACAGCACATTGAGTTTTTCCACATTTTGTTACGTTACAGCCTTATTCTAAATTGTTTTTAAAAAGAAATTCCTCATCAATCGACACACAATACCCCATAATGACAAAGCAAAAACAGGTTTATATATTAAAGCAAATGTATAAAAAAATATATTCAGACCCTTTGCTATGCAAATCTAAATTGAGCTCAGGTGCACCCTGTTTCCATTGATCATCCTTGAGATGTTTCTACAACTTGATTGGAGTTCACCTGTGTTAAATTCAATTGATTGGACATGATTTGGAAAGGCACACACCTGTCTATATAAGGTCCCACAGTTGACAGTGCATGTCAGAGCAAAAACCAAGCCACGAGGTCGAATGAATTGTCCGTAGAGCTCCCGGGAAAGGATTGTGTTGAGGCACAGATCTGGGGAAGGGTAGCAAAATATTTCTACAGCATTGATGGTCTCCAAGAACACAGTGGCCTCCATCATTCTTAAATGGAAGAAGTTTGGAACAACCAAGACTCTTCGTAGAGCTGGCCACCCGGCCAAACTGAGCGGGGGAGAAGGGCCTTGGTCAGGGAGGTGACCAAGAACCCGATAGTCACTCTGACAAAGCTCTGTGGAGATGGGAGAACCTTCCAGAAGGACAACCATCTCTGCAGCACTCCACCAATCAGGCCTTTATGGTAGAGTGGCCAGACGGTATCCACTCCTCAGTAAAAGGCACATGACAGCCCACTTGGAGTTTGCCAAAAGGCACCTAAAAGACTCTCAGATAATGATAAACAAGATTTTCTGGTCTGATAAAATCAAGATTGAACTCTTTGGACTGAATACCAAGCATCATGTCTGGAGAAAACCTGTCACCAGCCCAGCGACGCTCCCCATCCAACCTGACAGAGCTCGAAAGGATCTGCAAAGAGGAATGCGAGAAACTCTCCAAATACAGGTGTGCCAAGCTTGTAGCATCATACCCCAGATGACTTTAAGCTGTAATCGCTGCCAGAAGGTGCTTCAACAAAGTCAGAGTAAAGGGTCTGAATACTTATGTGTTGTTTTTGTCTTCCCTACCGGAGTCAAATTAGCCTACCAGCTCACAGGAAGGACAGGAAGAGGAGAGAAGTTGTCTGGTTGTTGTTTTGACCTCCCTCCCTTTCCTTTCACACGTGTCAATTCCGTTTAAATTCAGTCAAATCATAAAGTAAATTGTTACTCAATTCTTATAACAGCATTTATTTTAGTGTTACATAGATTTCTGAATTGACTGTACTGAAACTCATACAAAGGATAATTCACAGATGTGCTTGTTGGTCTCTTACAAGACTAACAGTGAATAGATTTCTTTCATATAAAACCACCTGAAAACCAGGATGTTGGACTTTTCTGTGAACTTTTGTTCAATGGAATGGTCCGTGACACCCAGGGGCCATTTGTTTAGTTGTGTTATGGCTGCACATTCTTCATTTTTTTCAGAGACAGAGACACACACAGACACACTGCTCTTCTCCTCGAGGCACCTCACATTTCCGGTGCCCTGTCCTTTTATCTCCCTCTGCCTGAGGAGGCCGTTGAGATGAGTGGTGGTGGATAATCATAGGGATGGAGCAGAGGCAGATAGAGGTGAGAAGGCAGGCAGACTGGTGAGGGGGTGGGTTGACTGTATTACTTTCTTTCTCCATGGGAGAATGTAAACTGAGTTTCCTTTACTCCTCACCTCCTTCTCAAAGCCTATTGGAGGAGGTCAGAGAGAGGGAAGGTCCTTCACTCTGACCTTCTCCTCCAATGGGTTTTGAGCCGGAGAGAGAGAGGAATCAAGGAAATGCTATTGAGATTTTCCAACTGTCCTCATTTGAGATTTTCCAACTGTCTTTATTCCACTTACTATGTCCTTGTTAGTAGGCTTTCTTAAATATAAAATTCATGGAATTCAAATCAAATCAAATTTTATTCGTCACATGCGCCGAATACAACAGTAGACCTTACAGTGAAATGCTTACTTACGAGCCACTAACCGATTTAAAAAATATATGGATAAGAATAAGAATAAGAGATAAAAGTAACAAGCAATTACAGAGGAGCAGTAAAAAAAATAACAACATATACATGGGGGTGCCGGTACAAAGTCAATGTGCGGGGGCACCGGTTAGTTGAGATAGTATGTACATGTAGGTAGAGTTAATTAAAGTGACTATGCATAGATGACATCAGAGAGTGGCAGTGTTGTGGAGAGGGGGGAGGCAAAATGAATAGTTTGGGTAGCCCTTTGATGAGATGTCCAGGAGTCTTATGGCTTGGGGGTAGAAGATGTTTAGAAGCGTCTTGGACCTAGACTTGGCACTCCGGTACCGCTTGCCGTGTGGTAGCAGAGAGAACAGTCTATGGGTGGCTGGAATCTTTGACAATTTTCAGGGCCTTCCTCTGACACCGCCTGGTATAGAGGTCCTGGATGGCAGGAAGCTTGGCACCAGTGATGTACTGGGCCGTTCGCACAACACTCGGTAGTGCCTTGTGGTCGGAAGCCGAGCAGTTGCCATACCAGGCTGTGATGCAACCCGTCAGGATGCTCTCTATGATGCAGCTGTAGAACCGTTTGAGGATCTGAGATCCCATGCCAAATCTTTTCATTCTTCTGAGGGGGAATAGGTTTTGTCTTGCCCGCTTCACGACTGTCATGATGTGCTTGAACCATGTTAGTTTGTTGGTGATGTGGACGCCAAGGAACTTGAAGCTCTCAACCTGCTCCACTGCAGCCCCGTCGATGAGAATGGGGGCATGCTCGGTCCTCTCTTCCTGTAGTCTACAATCATCTCCTTTATCTTGTTCACGTTGACGGAGAGGTTGTTGTCCTGGCACCACACAGCCAGGTTTCTAACCTCCTCCCTATAGGCTCTCATCATTGTCGGTGATCAGGCCTACCACTGTTGTGTCATCTGCAAATTTAATGATGGTGCTGGAGTCGAGCCTGGCCGTGCAGTCATAAACGAACAGGGAGTACAGGAGGGGGCTGAGCAGGCACCCCCGAGGGGCCCCTGTGTTGAGGATCAGCGTAGCGGTTGTGTTGTTACCTACCCTTACCACCTGGGAGTGGCCCGTCAGGAAGTCCAGGATCCAGTTGCAGAGGGAGGTGTTTAGTCCCAGGGTCCTTAGTTTATTGATGAGCTTTGAGGGAACTACGGTGTTGAACACTGAGCAGTAGTCAATGAATAGCATTCTCACATAAGTGTTCCTTCTGTCCAGGTGGGAAAGGGCAGTGTGGAGTGCAATAGAGATTGCATCATCTGTGGATCTGTTGGGGCGGTATGCAAATTTGAGTGGTTCTTGGATTTCTGTGATGATGGTGTTGATATGAGCCATGACCAGCCTTTCAAAGCATTTCATGGCTACAGACGTGAGTGCTACGGGTCGGTAGTCATTTAGGCAGGTTACGTTAGTGTTCTTGGGCACAGGCACTATGGTGGTCTGCTTAAAACATGTTGGTTTTACAGATTCAGACAGGGAGAGGTTGAAAATGTCAGTGAATGCCACTTGCCAGTTGGTCAGCGCATGCTCGCAGTACACGTCCTGGTAATCCGTCTGGCCCTGCGGCCTTATGAATGTTGAGCTGTCTCAAGGTCTTACTCACATCGGCTGTGGAGAGCGTGATCAATCAATCTTCCAGTACAGCTGGTGCTCTCATGCATGTTTCAGTGTTATTTGCCTCGAAGCGAGCATTGCAGTAGTTTAGCTCGTCTGGGCCACTCTCGGCTGTGCTTCCCTTTGTAGTCTGTAATCGTTTGCAAGCCCTGCCACAGAGAGCTTTGTATGCATCTCTGTGTGTGGAGTATAGGTGTCCAGAGTTATTTTCCCTCTGGTTGCACATTTAACATGTTGATAGAAATTAGGTAAAACTGATTTAAGTTTCCCTGCATTAAATTCATAAAGTAAATAGTTGCTCAACACTTAGGATAGCATTCATTATTAGTTGTACATTACATGAAAATGTACTGAATTGAAACTCACACAATGGAAAATTCAGATGTTCTTGCTGTTCGTTTACAAGACTAAAAGGTGAATTTTGAGTTACGTGTATTGTTGCTACACATTCAATTTTTGTTTTTTTCAGACACACAAACGCACACCTCTCCTCCACTCCTCTTTGCACCTTAGATCTCCAGTGCCCTGACCTCTCTCTTTATCGATATGTCTGAAGTCCCCCTACTACAGGTTTAGGAGTAGTCTCTATATCTGTCTGCAGTTGAGCCGATGTTTTAATAGTCAGTTGTTTCATTTGTTTTTAGTATCTCATTCAAACGTTATCTCCTTATTTCCTCCCTACAACTTTGCAGATCTAAGACAATAGGAAAGTAAAAACCCATTCTCTTCCTTATTAGTTTTTTTCCATTTTCATTTTGTTGTCAGACCAGTGAAGATGGTGGAAAACTGTACTATTTGTATGGACCCTAGATTATCCTTTCCCATTGTTGTCATATGTAGTACAACCTTATTAAAACCTCTCTGGGATATGTGGGACGGTGGCGTCCCACCTCGCCAACAGCCAGTGAAATTGCATGACGCCAAATTCAAAACAACAGAAATCCCATAATTAAAATTCCTCAAACATACAAAGTATTTTACACCCTTTTAATTATAAACTTCTTGTAAATCCAGCCACAGTGTCCGATTTCAAATAGGCTTTATGGCTAAAGCACACCAAACGATTATGTTAGGTCAGCACCTAGTCACAGAAAACCATACAGCCATTTTCCAGCCAAGGAGAGGGCTCACAGAAATCAGAAATATCGATTAAATTAATCACGAACCTTTGATGATCTTCATCAGATGGCACTCACAGGACTTCATTTTACACAATAAATGTGTGTGTAACGGGATTCTTCCTGGGAAGGAGATGCGGACCAAAATGCAGCGTGGTTATAATTCATGGTTCTTTAATAATGAAAGTATACATGAATCAACTACAAAACAAGAAACGTGAAAACCCGAAACAGTCCCGTTTTGTACAAACACTGACACAGGAGACAACCACCCACAAAACCCAACACAATACAGGCTACCTAAATATGGCTCCCAATCAGAGACAATGACTAACACCTGCCTCTGACTGAGAACCATATCAGGCCCAAACACAGAAACAGACAAACAAGACATCCAACATAGAATGCCCACTCAGATCACACCCTGACCAAACAAAACATAGAAACATAAATATTCACTTACCTTTTATGATCTTGATCGGAATGCACTCCCAGGAATCCCAGTTCCACAATAAATGTTTGTTTTGTTCGATAAAGTCCATCATTTATGTCCAAATACCTCCTTTTTGTTCTCCCGTTTAGCCCAGTCACTTGTACAGACGAAATGTCAAAAAAGTTATATTACAATTATATTACAGTTCGTAGAAACATGTCAAACGATGAATAGAATCAGTCTAACCGGAGAACACTCGTGTACAACTCATGGCCTTCAGTCAGACCTCTGGTTGAAACAGCTCTCAGTCTCTCCTCCTTCACAGTAGAAGCCTCAAACAAAGTTCTAAAGACTGTTGACATCTAGTGGAACCCTAAGGAAGTGCAATATGACCCCATAGACGCTGTATATTTGATAGGCAATGACTTGAAAAACTACAAACCTCAGATTTCCCACTTCCTGGTTGGATTTTTTCTCAGGTTTTTGCCTGCCATATGAGTTCTGTTATACTCACAGACATCATTCAAACTATTTTTGAAATTTCAGAGTGTTTTTATCCAAATCTACTAATTAAATGCATATTCTAGCTATTGGGCCTGAGTAGCAGGCAGTTTACTCTGGGCACCTTATTATCCAAGCTACTCAATATTGCCCCCCAGTCCCAAAGAACTTAATTAGAGCTCCTGCTCACCTGATGTACCATGCCATGTGTGTTTAATACTGATGTTGATGGGAGAGAGAAAGGGTTAAGGTGTGGTCTTTACTCCCAACTGTCACTTAATATAACTCCATATGCATATATTATCTGTCAGATATCCTATTGAACGTAGCCCCATTGTAAATGAATAGTGCATTTAGTTCAGGCCTATGTAGTTATGGCTTACGTAGCTAATCTATTCCCATATCAGTGAAATTAGTTTTTACAGCAATACAGGCATCGACATTTGAGGGGCTGAGACCAAACACTCTCCAATAGATTCGCAAACGCACATTCAACAACTTACCTTATCCTGGACAGTCATGTGTTGGAGATCCTTACAGGCCTTGGCAATGGCAGCTGGCTTCCAGCGTAGGGCCTCATGAGGTTGGGCCTCAAAGTGGAGGCCTCGTCACCGACGAAGACGTGGAGAACGGGTCCCAGGTCTTCAGCCCCAGGGAGTGATGCAGGTGGTGGAATCTCCAGGATGCCATCCTGAAGTGCCTGGACGAAGGCAGAGTCCCGGAGGGTCCCACCAAACATCTACGACACAGAAACCGTAGTTGTCATCTACAACAGCGAGGTGAAGCCTGGATAAGCACATGTTTCCCATCAATGGAGCCAAGACAGTTGGGGAAAACCCACCTCTCCAGGAACTCAGCACCGAAGGCCCTCCATCCTTCCTCCTTGGGGTCAGACATGTATTCGCCGATCAAACATTACCAAATGGCTTGCGCCACAGACGGGACAATGCCTGTCACAGTGGACCGTCCAACTCGGAAGCTGAATCCGATGGTCCTCTAGGAGTCCCCTGTTGCCAGGAATCTGAAATATAATTTAAAATAAGTATCAATATTTTGTGTTACTTGAATTCCACCCACATATTCTATCTACTAACATTGTTTATAATGCTCTACTAATTGTATTGTAATACTCATCAACCATCATTAGCAATGCCTTGAAACAGTACAATTCAGTTCATGACTGTACCAATAAACTGTAGCCCAGGCCAACTCTACACTCTTAGAAAAAAAGGTACTATCTAGAACCTAAAAGGGTTCTCTGGCTGTCCCCATAGGGAAACCCTTTGAAGAACACTTTTTGGTTCCATGTAGAACCCTATTGGGTTCCATGTAGAACCTTTTCCCCAAAGGGTTCTACATGGAACCCAAAAGAGCTCTACCTGGAACCAAAAAGGGTTACCCTATGGAGAAAGCAGAAGGACATGAGTGTACATGATTCCAATAAGAATGTAATGAATGACAGTAACTGTCTTGAACAACAAAGGGTCCTGAAGAAGACTAGCCTACCTTCATCAGGGCAGAAGGCACCTCAACTGTATTTTCATTTGGTAATATTTAATCATTAAAAAAGGATTTTAAACCAACTTTGGGAATAGTAATAGGCTTAATGAACATTATGTAAAAGTACATCTGATGTCACATAGGGACTATTAACTAGAGAGCCCTTTAGCTAGCTAGGTTTAACATAAAATATATCTAATATCAATCAATTACAGCATGAAAGGCTTTACAAATTCACTTGAATTTACTTTACTGGGGACAAATTGTCAGGTGTTCAACTCGGCTGATGGACTCCCAGTAGTTGGTATCCATCCTGGCGATCCTGGCTCCAACCATCTGGAGCAGGGGATCGAACTTGCTTCGGTCCAGACAAAGGAAGCCTCAGAATTCCTCTACAAACAGTCGAAGCTCTTGAATGAGATGGTGGAACACCCATGCTTTTGGGACTTCAACCATCCCTAGACCCACACAGACCTGCACTTTCGACGAGGCTCTTTGAGCTGTTCTTGCCATAATATAGACTTGGTCTTTTACCAAATAGGGCTGTCTTCTATATGCCACTCCTACCTTTTCACAACACAGCTGATTGGCTCAAACGTTTTAAGAAGGAAAGAAATTCCACAAATAATCTTTTAACAAGGCACACCTGTTAATTGAAATGCATTCCAGAATGACTACCTCATGAAGCTGGTTGAGAGAATGCCAAGAGTGTGCAAAGCTGTCATCAAGGCAAAGGGTGGCTACTTTGAAGAATCTAAAATCTAAAATTATTGTTTAACACTTCTTTGGGTACTACATGATTCCATATGTGTTATTTCATAGTTTTGATGTCTTCACTATTATTCTACAATGTAGAAACTAGTAAAAGGAAAAACCCTTGAATGAGTAGGTGTGTCCAAACATTTGACTGGTACTGTACTTCTGGTGTACCAAAACACAATGATGCTGCCGGTGTGATCGAGTCGTATTTCAGGTCGTCGGTGATGTGTATGCCGAGGAACTTGAAGCTTTTTACCCTATCCACCGTGGCCCGTCAATGTCGTGGGGGGGGCGTGCTCTCTCTGCTGTCTTCTGTAATCCTCGATCAGCTCTTTCGTTTTGTTGACGTTGAGGAAGATCTTATTTTCCTGGCACCGCTCTGCCAGGGCCCTCCCCTCCTCCCTGTAGGCTGAGTTGTGTCGTCAGCAAACTTGATGTTTGAGATGGACACGTGCGTGGCCACGCAGTCATGGGTGAACAGGGAGTTGTTCTCCATCATGTGCAAGCGCGCGTGTGTGCGTGTGAGAGTGTGTATGTTTGTGTGTTAAATCCCATATGTTTTAATCAGAGGATAGCTTCATCTGCTGAGATTGTTTTCTCATTTGCTCATATATATATATATATATATATATATATAAAACTCTGACAGTTATAAGGCTTCATGTTGGCAGCTAGATTTGTGGATTTGCATACATGGGCTAGTTTGTCATGTGAAAGACATCTGTGTAGTGGAATACTCATTGGAGGACTGTCCTTACATGTTGGTCAATTCTGTAACCCTAAATACAAAAAGGTTTTATGAAGAGAAGGCAGCCTATATAAATTTGTTCTTCCGTGGACTGAGGTGGTATAAGAATGGTGAAAAGAGACTGAGACACGTGTCTGTTATTAATGCAGTCACTAGATGGTTCTGCCACCATTATAAACTATTATGCATAGTGATACGATGATATACTGTTGTCAAAAGTGTCATCTTGGAAAGTAACCAAATTCAGATTGTCACACTTCATAAAGGGTAGCATAGCAGACTAAATAAACCCCAATATTGCTCTAAACAAGAGCAGGCCCCTGAGAGGCAGCACAAGGAAATCTCTATTTTGGAGCACCTCTGGGCTTGTGTCCTAAATGGCCCCCTACTCCCTTTATAGTGCACTACTTTTGACCAGGGTCCATGGGGCTCTGGTCAAAGGTAGTGCATTATAAAGGGAATAGGGTGCCATTTGGGACAGAGCCTAGGTCTCTGCTAAGATGTGTGTGTCAGACCTCGGAAGCCAGAGAGCTGAATAGCCCAGCAGCAGCCATGGAACAGACCCAGAAGCCACCAACGTGGGAGGCTAGAATGAAACAACAATGACGCTTTTCTCTGAACCACCGGAGACTGTGTCCATTTGGCACAGGCTCCCATCCTGCCATCCATCCATCCATCCATCAGTTCCAAAGTAGAGAGCACTCATTTAAAAAGTGTATTACAGCCAACCTGAATCAGTTCAAGTAGGCCTACTCCAAAAATAACTCTGCACTCTATACCCCACAGTCCCACCTGGCACCATTGGGGATATATTTTGGATGCTTGACAATTTTTTAACACTAGGCTGAAGCTCTGTGTTTGCCAGGTACTACATAGTAGAGGTTCTGGTACAAATTTAATCTTTGGTATCTTGTGTGGGAACGTGCCAAGATAGTTGACCAGGGTGGGGTAGTTCACCCCACATATGTTGCGGAGTATAAGTACCTTTCAGTGTAATTCAAGTGACAGTGCATGCAAACTCCCCCTCTGGATATTTTGGTAGGCCCGATGCCATTTGAAATTTCATGGTGAGCCTCAAAACTGCTCTCTGACATATTGTTTTCAAGCTAAAGGAAGAAAAGGGTAATAAGAAGGCACGCTGGTTTGACATATTTTCTCTGGAAGTAGACCATTTTGCAAAATTGCATGACTGAACGTACTCTTTCGGTAAATTACATAAATTCGAATTTGGCCGGGCACACCTAAGGCTCTTGAGTGTAGAATCCAGTCCCACCTTGCTTTCATGTGAAACTGAAACATACAGAGAGGATAGCACATAAATACTGAAGGCTTTTAAAATTGGACTAAAATGACTAAAATGACAGAGAAATAAACAGAGATTAAGCAGTTTGTTTATGAGAACTGCTACTTAAATTGTTCCTGTTTTATCTCTGCCTCTCTTGATGTTCTCTTGGACGATGATCAGCCCTTAATCTGAAAGACAATATGACTCCTTTTAGAGGAGTTAATCTTTTGTGCATCTAGAATTTATTGATTTGTAAGCCCTCCCCGTGCTAAGTACATCCGGGAGCAGTCATTTGACATTCACCACGTGAGTCCTTATCAGTGTTTTAAAGAGAAGAGGAGAACAGGGCTGAAAATAGCTGTGGTTGATAGGAAATAAAGCTTTGATAATGTCATCACCTTTCAGCTACGCTGAGGTAAAACAGCCTCCATTATGGACGCCATAAAGCTTCCAGACCTGAGGAGGGGATGACAGAGAGAGCCCTTTTTTTGGGGAGGGGGCCATTGAGACAGAGGATGCTCCTAGACTTCAAGGTCAAAAAGAGAAGGGCACAGATAGCATCCCTGATTTATACCTCGCTACGTCATTTTTATTTTAAGAGTACAACATGATTCTGTACCTTGGTGAGGCATAGCTTTAGGATTTAGCTAGTGGTGGATGGAGGCGATTGTCTTGCAGTTTGTTTTAAATGAATTACTCGTGTTCCCAGTGCCCTGAGTAAGTTCCTGGGGAGGTTTACGACTGTGTCCCAAATAGCACCCTACACAGTGCTCTACTTTTGACCAGAGCCCTATGGACCCTAATCAAAAGTATTGCTCTATATAGGGAATAGGGTGCCATTTGGGATGTAATCATAACGGGATTAACGCAGCAGTATCCCAGTGGTGCCTCCAAATTTGTTACCCGCTTAGTATACCTTATAAGCTCATAGAATGGGTAACATATAGTATACACCTATCGGAAGGAATCCTTCTCAGATATCTTATACCCAAATACCTATGTCATTCCTTTCCAAAGTATGCCTAAACTTAATTATAAACTGTGTGGTCTCAGCCCTGAATGCTGATTGGCTGACAGCCGTGGAATATCAGTCCGTATGCCACGGGTATGACAAAACATTTATTTTTACTGCTCTAATTACGTTGGTAACCAGTTTATAATAGCAATAAGGCACCTCGGGGGTTTGTGGTATATGGCCAATATACCACCGCTAAGGGTTGTGTCCAGGCACTCCACGATGTCTCGTGCCATAAGAACATTCCTTAGTCAGGGTATATTGGCCATATACCACATCCCCCCCCGTGCCTTTTTGCTTAAATATGCAATCCCATATCTGTGTTCCATTTCACTCATCATTTACTCAGAACAAATTAGTAAATTGCTTGTCAGTTGTTAAACCATCCTGGAATAGAAATGAACTGAACAGATTACTTATATTCCATGTGAGCAGTTATGACTCATCACTCTTGAATGTTTAAACATCAACTAATTCCCTGAACAGGCCTTGAAACCTACTGCCAAATCATATAGTGTATACTCCATAAAAGCATTTTTTACATGTTGTTTCAACCAATCATTAACAGGCCTGGGAGAATTGTAAATTCAAGTAGTATTACTTAAATATTTAAACAGAGCTTAATTGGATTTCATTTTGATCTAGAAACAGCATGCAATGAAACATTAGGGGAAAAACACTACTGTTCTTAAGGGAGTTTCATTTAACAGAAGCCTAAACATGTCATAATTCCACATTAAGTGGGGTCCAGAATTTCAATTACGTTTGAAAACTTTGTGCGTGCTAAATGGCACCCTATTCCCTATATAGTGCCCCGGTCCAAAGTAGTGCACTCTAAAGGGAATAGGGTTCTGTTTGGGATGCAGAGAGTTTGTTTTGAGAAAAAAAAGAGCCTATTCCAAGAATTTCATTATGGTTTCACTACCCTCGCTGCTATTAGTTTGATCCTCTTTTCCTACTTGGGCACTACTTGAGCATGGGGGGGAAAGTGGGTGTAAGAGACTATTTGAACATTTGAAGATAGCTCTAGTCTTGAATAAAGCATTAGTTAGCTACCACGCTTCAAGTGAAATCTTCAGGGCATTCCTGTGGATAAATTGAAAGAGACAACGAGTACTCAATACACAGCATTGATTCCCCTGTGATTTATCCTATGGCCAGTGCTATTGTTATCATGGAATTATTTTAAAATTGTTGTATTGTGATTGCTAAGCCACCTGCACAGAGTATTGCAGATCTTATCATTTTGGCCTTTGACAATGTAGCATGAAATTTAACCAGGCCTTGTTGTTCTGATTTGATGTTTTGGTGGTCTGACCAAAGCAAAGGTCCAAGCTGGCGATGTTTTCTATTCACTCTGGTTTTTGAAGGGTGGCTGATTGCAGCGTTCTTGACTGTCTGATCCTTGTTTGACATTTGGTTGACATATCACAAATGTCAGGTGACGACGGACTCAGACAGCCAGACACAGTAGCTGGGTCAAATATTGTCAAAATGGCTTTTGGTAATGTGTTTGAAATAGCCTCATGAGTTCATGACTCTATTGTAATGAAGGAATTCACACATTTAATACGAATATATGTGTTTGGAGTGTGTACTGTGCCCTTCTCCCTCTCTCCCTGGGGTTGTCCTGTATAGCTCAGTATTTTGAGTTCTGTTGAAACAGACCAGGTTCCTCTGTAGAATGGTGTGCTGGAGGCCAGTGACATTTCCCCTTCCTCTGAATGAAGTGCAACGGTTCAGAGCCTCTCAATGTTATCAGTTCATGACTTTCCTACCAAACCTCTGAAGACTTTTCCAACCATGCAGTATTTATCAGTTTCAAACCTCTGAGGGAGGATTTGTAAAACTCTTGTTTCTTAGCCTTGACTTATTAACCCTGGAGTTCAGAAACTGTGTCTGGAAGCCGCAAGAGAACGATCTGAAACATCAGACTGACCTAAACATGAACCTAAACACCAACATACAGTGGGGCAAAAAAGTATTTTGTCAGCCACCAATTGTGCAAATTCTCCTACTTAAAAAGATGAGAGAGGCCTGTAATTTTCATCAGAGGTACACTTCAACTATGACAGACAAAATGAGAAAAAAAAATCTAGAAAATCACATTGTAGGATTTTTAATGAATTTATTTGCAAACTATGGTGGAAAATAAGTATCACAAACCTCCCTGAATCGTTTCTCCTGTCTCCGAGATTGTCAGCCATATTGTTTAACTTATTTTCCTGGAAAAAAAGGAAAATAAAAAGAGTGGCCCGAAGATTGGATTCCTCTTATATCACACACATCAGGAATGCAGTGACGCTGAGACACATACCAGCGCACATTAGTAGCATCAGATCTGGAGAGGTAAAGTGAGTCATAGCGTGGACTAGCAGGGTCTGTGTGTTGACCTGTAGAACATGGATGAGGGGTGAGGTCACTGTTGCTCAAAGTAGCTCTCCATCTAAACCCCTGAAAGTGAAGGGCCTCAAGCCCTCATCCAAATTCCAGACATAGCTTCAACTTATTTCTAACTTATCTCAAACACATTCACTTTAGTGTCAGACTGCCAGCCTTCACAGGTGGTCAGTAGCTTGGTTGTGAAATGTTTTTATTATACGAGTCACCATTATCATAGAAAGTCATAACCTGAATCTTCAATCAGCGCTAAACCTGTGGTTACATTTCACCCCTGCTGAAGAAGTAAATGAACAGATTTTCAATTCACTTCTTTTTCTAACTTTGCCATTTTCTATTTCAGATCATTTCGCTCTTACATCGGCACAACTGATAGATTGCTGCTGCCGACTTGGTACACAGATGAAAACCAATGGATTTATCTCTAGAGTGTTATTGTTGAATTCAGTGACATGCAAAGTTATCCTATGGAATTGGCACTGACAGTACCCCAACGTGTTGCGCTGAACGTACGCATGTATTGTGAGATATGAGTACTGTGTGCATGCTGTGTGTGTGAGACGTGTGAGACTTGTGTGCGCTGTGTGCGTTTGTCTATATGCTTGTGCATGTATGATTTAAAGGAGACGAAGGATTAAAGAACTGGAAAAGAGGAAATATGTGATAACACTTTATTAATCCATAGATTATACCCACCAGTTCTAAATCCTCTCTCCCTGAGCATGTACTGTTCTGAGTAAAGGAATTCTTTCTGCTATCTGCGAGCTGCACGCTTTTCCGGGACTTTGAAATTCCAATACGACTCTCCCCCCCCCCATCACATAAAAATCGTAATTTCTCTCCCTGTTCCGACTCTCAATACGAGTTTGTCACTTAGTAGTAAGCTTGCTGAGAACCAAATGACTGAACAGGATGAAGAGCGCTTTTTCCTGATAGTGTCCTTCTACAGCTTGCTGCGATAGGTTTTTGAAGGTTTTTCGGCTAATACCCTGTCACACGTTTCCTCACTTCTAGAGATTTTAAAGCGTTTCCCCACATAACGCTCACTGAAATCCACCACATTAGTCAATCAGATTCTCAGTTGGGACACTTTTGTAAAGCCTTTCTTCCAGCCTTTTAAAAAAAGTTTACCATCTACCAAGGGCTACTGCGTCCGTGAGACTTTTTGAGTAACAAAGGGTCATTGTGACCCTCCCCTCCTGCTGTATCCCACATCCTGTCCATCTTAACCAATGGCTAAGTTCCAATGCCTGTATTAGCATACCACTGTAAGTCCAATGCATTGCTTCAAATAAGTTGTATATGTAAGAGTACATTAGACTGTTCTACTATGCAAGGCCCAGGATTTTGTGGTACAGGTGGTAAAGCACTTGTAAGATCGAGTCCCCCTTCAGCTGTTCTCACTCTCTGGTGGCAGCTGTGGGGTACTTCCAATGGCTTCTGGCCTATGTTGGACGTGTCGATATTGAAACAGAGTTACTGGCAGCAAATTCTAGCTCAGTCTTTGAGTTCAGAGACTAAATGAATTGTCTCAATTCCAATGTTAGGTGAATTCCAAAAATGTAATTCCCAATTCAATATTATCCCCAACAATTCCACAAATTCGAATTCAATTCCCTCAGTCTGTCAGGGTGATCATTTCACTGTTCATGTAGCCTAGCTATACTGAAAATATATAAATACAAGTTGAAATTATTTTAAGCAAATCCTGCAGTACATTTTCTATAATAAGTAAATTAATTCCATTAACTGGGAAATGTACAGATATTTAATTCCAATTAAATTCCTATTATATAAATATTTTACAATTCCAATTCAACTCCAATTCAAACAGTCCAAACAGTTGTCATGACGTTGCCCTCTTTGGGTACAGCAAGCCACATCCCGCTCTCCCTGCCTCCCCTTGCTTCCTTCAACTAGGCTGCTGTGTTCAGAGAGAGGTCGTAAATTCCTGAGGAGAGGATCTCCTCATGGCCACACAGTATAGAGATAGAGTGAAGTTTCATAGAGAACAAAGGAATTTCTTCCACCTCACAGAACTTGAGGTCTGAACAACGTTTACGTTCCGGAGAAGGTATAAAAGATCGGTGAAGAATCCAGCTACGAACCGGTCCGTTTGTTACAACTTGGGGAAGCTCATGGGAGACGGTGTGGCCACATTACCATAACACTGTTTATATAATAGCCTCAGACATGAGGTTTACATCTAATTGTTGTATAAGATGAATGAGTGAGTATGATACTGTTTGTAAAATTGCGTAATGTGATTTTGGACTGTTTAATGAAGGAAACTCCAATTCCCTTTTGAGTTTAACTAAATCAGAGGACAGCCCATGAGCCCAGTTAGGGTCAGGCATCCTGGGACAGCCCCTTTTCTGCAATTCCGAATAAAACCCAACTTTGAGAAATTCTCAGTAGACCATGTTTCTCTCAATCACGAGAGGACAAAGGTTGCAGACCATTGCTGAATCTTTTAACCGTACCACGTGGTTTAACTCTTAGACTATCAATACCGATAGAATAAGAACAAGTCTTTGATATTAATTACTAGTCTGCAGCTAGGAATTCGGTATCATTGAACGCGAAGAACAACAACCCGGCAAAACATCCATTCTACAACAACATGAATGAATGTCACTCTGAACTATCCACTATAACCACGACACAGAGAGAGAGACGGGCAATTATACAAAATAAACAAACTTGTCAACAGCGATCAGGACGACACACTGAGCGTAAATATATATATATATATATATATATATATATTATATAATTGTTCCCGAATGAGTGAGCGTTCATGTGTAAAGGATTAGCATTTCAATTGTTATAATTATTAACTCTGTAGTGACTTCTTAGTCGACCCCCACTTCCCTTTGTCTAACAAGCCGCCATGCTGGTTTAGCCCACTAGGGCACATTTCCCTATAATTTCTTGTAACCATATTTACTGTTTTTGTGTGTTCATTTCTGTGAATGACTTAGTTAGTTATAAATAAATGATTTAAGACAATTGATGTATGGATGACTCATAGTGAAGACTGGGTTCGTGCAGATAACCAACAATTTACGACGTTTGGAATGAGACTAACGTGAGGTCAAATAAATAATTCATGAATCAGAAGACTATTGATCAGATATTAAAATATCTGAAAGGTTATATTGGGAAATTATAACTTTGTAATCTGAATATTTTCCTTGGTGCCCCGACTTCTTAGTAAATTACAGTTACATGATTAATTAGTTTGATTGCGTAATACTAATTACAGAGAATCTTTGATAAAAACTAAAAGTCTTCATTTAATCATAGTAAAGACACGACACAGTCTAATTCAATTCCAATTCCATAGCTTGAAGATTGTTGACATTCTAATATTATTCAAAATACATTCTCCAATTGAATTGACATTTCTAACTAAAATGGAATTGACCCCAACTCTAACTGGTAGTATTCACTTCCTCTATGAGCAGGGTGCTAGGGTTTTGAGCATTTCCTGTAAATGCCTTGACAACCAAGTAACCCTATCTACTCTCCTCTGTGTACGAGAGAGAGGGTCACTTAGTGCTCTGTTTTGATCCATTCCATGTGGTGAAGACACTTTGACCTCAGAGGTCAGATCAGTCTTTGTTAGGTAAAGCCCCGCCTTATGTCAGCTCACTGGTCACCATAGGAGCACCCACCCGTAGCACACGCTCCAGCAGGTATATTTCACTGGTCACCCCCAAAGTCAATTCCTAATTTGGCCGCCTTTCCTTTCAGTTCTCTGCTGCCAATGACTGGAACGAATTGAAAAAAAATCACTGAAACTGGAGACTCATATCTCCCTCACTAACTTTAAGCATCAGCTGTCAGAGCAGATTACAGGTCTTTGCACCTGTACATAGCCCACCAGTAAATAGCCCAGCCAACTACCTCATCCCCATATTGTTATTAATTTTTTTGCACCCTAGCATCTCTACTTGCACATTCATCTTCTGCACATCAATCACTCCAGTGTTTAATTGCTAAATTGTAATTACTTCACCACCAAGGCCTATATATTGCCTTACCTCCCTAATCTTACCACATTTGCACACACTGTATATAGACTTTTCTATTGTGTTATTGACTGTACGTTTGTTTATTCCATGTGTAACTCGGTGTTGTTGTATGTGTCGCACTGCTTTGCTTTATCTTGGCCAGATCGCAGTTGTAACTGAGAACTTGTTCTCAACTGGCCTACCTGGTTAAATAAAGGTTAAATAATTTTTTATATTTATTAAAGTCAGTGTTCAAACTGAAGTCTTGTTTTTAGATCCATCCTACAGATGGAGGGAGAGGGGGATAGCGAGAGATACATGATGGAAAAATGGAACTAGGGAGAAGAAATACATTACAAAACAGTTTTTGTGTTTTTCTACAAGGGAGAATGTTGTTTGTTCAATTTCTCTCAGTAATCACCCTTTTGTTGGGGTATCTGTTGGGACAGAGGAACAAATATATATGGAAACTGCTGATATCTCTTTTCTATAAAGAGCTTGATCAATTTCACCATCAAAGCATCGCAATGGAGAAATAAATTGTTACAAATAGCGAGAAGCATATTCTCGTCTTGCTTTGCTGACGCATGACACAGCATACTATCTGAATACCCTTCATCACTCTTCAATTATTCAGGAGCTATAATTGACTTGAGAAAATCCACTGCTTCTCACTGTCGAAATCCTTAATAATTGACTGAATTCAGTGGAATAAATAATAGAATAAATAATACAAAATATTGCAGGCACGTGTGACTGATCCTTTATTTTGGGAGCTATGAAATTCAACTATTGTATTATATTTTATTAAAATGTTACCAAAATGTGACCAGTGTACAATTGTAATGCATTTCTTTAATTGCCCGGGGGGCATATGGAATACGCCTACATGTACAAAGTGTAGTTTCACATACAATGAAAGTGGTAAAGAACAGCCAATAGTCTGTAGATTCATTTCCGAATGCGTAAACATCAAAACGAATTGCATACTTCGGACAATGTTCACTATTACGACAAACATAATAGTCCAGCATCCATGTAAGGGGTGAGAACAATGTTTTTACCATGCATCTGTGGGGCTACACACAATACACACAGTGCGCTCACAAAACTGTTGCACGTACAGTTGAAGTAGGGAAGTTTGCATACACTTAGCTTGGAGTCATTAAAACTTGTTTTTCAAACCACTCCACAAATTTCTTGTTAACAAACTATAGTTTTGGCAGGTCGGCTAGGACATCTACTTTGTGCATGACGCAAATCATTTTTTCCAACAATTGTGTACAGACAGATTGTTTCACTGATAATTTACTGTATCACAATGCCAGTGGGTGAGAGGTTTACATGCACTAAGTTGACTATGCCTTTAAACAGTTTGGAAAATTCCAGAAAATGATGTCATGGCTTTAGAAGCTTCTGATAGGCTAATTGACATAATTTGAGTCAGTTGGAGGTGTACCTCTGGATGTTCTTCAAGGCCTACCTTCAAACTCAGTGCCTCTTTGCTTGACATCATGGGAAAATCAAAAGAAATCAGCCAAAACCTCAGGAAAGAATTGTAGTCCTCCACAAGTCTGGTTGATCCTTGGGAGCAATTCACAAACGCCTGTTGGTACCATGTTCATCTGTACAAATCAAATCAAATGTATTTGTCACATACACATGGTTAGCAGATGTTAATGTGAGTGTAGCGAAATGCTTGTGCTTCTAGCTCCGACAATGCAGTAATAACCAACGAGTAATCTAACTAACAATTCCAAAACTGCTACCTTATACACACAAGTTTAATGGGATAAAGAATATGTACATAAAGATATATGAATGAGTGATGGTACAGAGCGGCATAGGCAAGATGCAGTAGATGGTATCGAGTACAGTATATACATATGAGATGAGTAATGTAGGGTATGTAAACAAAGTGGCTTTATGTATTACATAAAGATGCAGTAGATGATATAGAGCACAGTATATACGTATACATATGAGTTTAATAATGTAGGGTATGTAAACATTATATTAAGTAGCATTGTTTAAAGTGGCTAGTGATATATTTTACATCAATTCCCATTATTAAAGTGGCTTGAGTTGAGTCAGTGTGTTGGCGTCAGCCAATCAATGTTAGTGGTGGCTGTTTAACAGTGTCACGCCCTGGTCGAAGTATTTTGTGTTTATCTTTATTTATTTGGTCAGGCCAGGGTGTGGCATGGGTTTTTGTATGTGGTGTGTATATATGGGGGATTGTAGCTAGTGGGGTGTTCTAGATAAGTCTATGGCTGTCTGAAGTGGTTCTCAATCAGAGGCAGGTGTTAATCGTTGTCTCTGATTGGGAACCATATTTAGGCAGCCATATTCTTTGAGTTTGGTGTGGGTGATTGTCCTTAGTGTCTTTGTTCCTGTCGCTGTGTTAGTTGACACAAGTATAGGCTGTTTCGGTTTTCGTTACGTTTATTGTTTTGTAGTGTTTTGTGTGTATTCGTGTTACGTTTGTTTGATTAAACATGGATCGCAATCTACACGCTGCATTTTGGTCCGACTCTCCTTCACCACAAGAGAACCGTTACAGAATCACCCACCACCAACGGACCAAGCAGCATGTCAACAGGCAGGAGCAGCCCAAAGAGGAGATGCGCTATAAGGATTTCTGGACATGGGAGGAAATCCTAAACGGAGAAGGACCCTGGGCTCAGCCTGGAGAATATCGCCGCCCCAAAGAAGAACTGGAGGCGGCGAAAACGGAAAGGCGCCGGTATGAGGAGGCAGCACGGCAACTCGAAGGAAGCCTGAGAGTCAGCCCCAAAAATGTCTTGGGGGGGGGGGGCTCAGGGAGAGTGTGGCAGAGTCAGGAGTCAGACCTGAGCCAACTCTCCCTGTTTATCGTGAGGAGCCAAGGAGGAGACCAGAACCAGAGCCGGTGTTGGAGGTGAGCGAAACAGAGACTGTGAAGGAGTTAATGGGGAAATTGGAGGAGAGAGAAATGAGGGAGTTGCTGTGTTGGTGCTTTTTGCATGGAATTCGCCCGACGGAACGTGTCGGGGATTTGATGGCACCTGGGTTAGCGCTCCATACTCGTCCTGAGGTGCGTGTTAGTCGGCTGGTGAAGTTGGTGCCAGCCTCACGCACCAGGCCTCCTGTGCACATCCCTGGCCTTGCACGTCCTGTGCCAGCACTGCTCTCAAGATCTCCAGTACGCCTTCACGGTCTAGCCCATCCTGTGCCACCTCCACACTCCAGCCCTCCGGTAGCAGCTCCCCGCACCAGGCTTCCTGTGCGTGTCCTCGGTCCAGTACCACCAGTACCAGCACCACGCATCAGGACTACAGTGCGCCTCTCCTGCGCTGCCGGAGTCTCCCGCCTATCTAGCGCTGTTAGAGCTTTCCTCATCTCCAGCGCTGCCGGAGTCTCCCGCCTGTTCAGCGCAGTCAGAGCCTTCCTCCGACACAGCGCTGCAGGAGTCTCCCGCCTGTTCAGCGCAGCCAGAGCCTTCCTCCTCTACAGCGCTGCCGGAGTCTCCCGCCTGTTCAGCGCAGCCAGAGCTGCCAGTCTGCATGAAGCAGCCAGAGCTGTCAGTCTGCATGGAGCAGCCAGAGATGTCAGTCTGCATGGAGCAGCCAGAGCTGTCAGTCTGCATGAAGCAGCCAGAGCTGTCAGTCTGCATGGAGCAGCCAGAGCTGTCAGTCTGCATGGAGCAGTCAGAGCTGTCAGTCTGCATGAAGCAGCCAGAGCTGTCAGTCTGCATGAAGCAGCCAGAGCTGTCAGTCTGCATGGAGCAGCCAGAGCTGTCAGTCTGCAAGGAGCTGTCAGTCTGCAAGGAGCTGCCAGTCTGCAAGGAGCTGCCAGTCTGTAAGGAGCTGCCAGTCTGCAAGGAGCTGCCAGTCTGCACGGAGCCGCCAGAGCTGCCAGTCTGTAAGAAGCCGCCAGAGCTGTCAGCCTACATGGAGCAGCCAGAGCCGCCAGTCAGCGTGGAGCAGCCAGAGCCGCCAGTCAGCGTGAAGCAGCCAGAGACGCCAGTCAGCATGGAGCAGCCAGATCTTTCAGTCTGCCAGGATCCGCCAGTCAGCCAGACTCTTCCAGATCCGCCAGTCAGCCAGACCCTTCCAGATCTGCTAGTCAACCAGACTCTTCCAGATCTGCCAGTCAACCAGACTCTTCCAGATCTGCCAGTCAGCCAGACTCTTCCAGATCTGCCAGTCAGCCAGACTCTTCCAGATCCGCCAGTCAACCAGACTCTTCCAGATCTGCTAGTCAACCAGACTCTTCCAGATCTGCCAGTCAACCAGACTCTTCCAGATCTGCCAGTCAGCCAGACTCTTCCAGATCTGCCAGTCAGCCAGACTCTTCCAGATCCGCCAGTCAGCCGGGATCTGCCAGGATCTGCCAGTCGGCCAGTATCTGCCAGTCGGCCAGTATCCGCCAGTCAGCCAGGATCCGCCAGTCTGCCAGATCCGCCAGTCAGCCAGGATCTGCCAGATCCGCCAGTCAGCCAGGATCTGCCAGATCCGCCAGTCAGCCAGGATCTGCCAGTCAGCCGGGATCTGCCAGTCAGCCAGGATCTGCTGAAACCACCAGCCAGCCAGGATCTGGTAGATTTATCTACATGCCTGAGCTTCCTCTCACTCCTGAGCTTCCTCTCACTCCTGAGCTTCCCCACAGTCCCGAGCTGCCCCTCAGTCCCGAGCTGCCCCTCAGTCCCGATCTGCTCCTCAGTCCAGTGGGTTTCTGGGTGAGGACTACTAGGCCATGGTCGGCGGCGAGGGTGGACTATCCAGGGACGCGAGGAGAGGGGACTAAGACATTAATTGAGTGGGGTCCATGTCCCGCGCCGGAGCCGCCACCATGGACAGACGCCCACCCGGACCCTCCCTATTTGTTTTGAGGTGCGTTCGGGAGTCCGCACCTTAGGGGGGTTCTGTCACGCCCTGGTCGAAGTATTTTGTGTTTATCTTTATTTATTTGGTCAGGCCAGGGTGTGGCATGGGTTTTTGTATGTGGTGTGTATATATGGGGGATTGTAGCTAGTGGGGTGTTCTAGATAAGTCTATGGCTGTCTGAAGTGGTTCTCAATCAGAGGCAGGTGTTTATCGTTGTCTCTGATTGGGAACCATATTTAGGCAGCCATATTCTTTGAGTTTGGTGTGGGTGATTGTCCTTAGTGTCTTTGTTCCTGTCGCTGTGTTAGTTGACACAAGTATAGGCTGTTTCGGTTTTCGTTACGTTTATTGTTTTGTAGTGTTTTGTGTGTATTCGTGTTACGTTTGTTTGATTAAACATGGATCGCAATCTACACGCTGCATTTTGGTCCGACTCTCCTTCACCACAAGAGAACCGTTACAAACAGTCTGATGGCCTTGAGATAGAAGCTGTTTTTCAGTCTCTCGGTCCCAGCTTTGATGCACCTGTACTGACCTCGCCTTCTGGATGATAGCGGGGTGAACAGGCAGTGGCTCGGGTGGTTGTTGTCCTTGATGATCTTTATGGCCTTCCTGTGACATCGGGTGGTGTAGGTGTCCTGGAGGGCAGGTAGTTTGCCCCCGGTGATGCGTTGTGCAGACCTCACTACCCTCTGGAGAGCCTTACGGTTGTGGGCGGAGCAGTTGCCGTACCAGGCGGTGATACAGCCCGCCAGGATGCTCTCGCTTGTGCATCTGGAGAAGTTTGTGAGTGCTTTTGGTGACAAGCCGAATTTCTTCAGCCTCCTGAGGTTGAAGAGGCGCTGCTGCGACTTCTTCACGATGCTGTCTGTGTGGGTGGACCAATTCAGTTTGTCTGTGATGTGTATGCCGAGGAACTTAAAACTTACTACACTCTCCACTACTGTCCCATCGATGTGGATAGGGGGGTGCTCCCTCTGCTGTTTCCTGAAGTCCACAATCATCTCCTTAGTTTTGTTGACGTTGAGTGTGAGGTTATTCTCCTGACACCACACTCCGAGGACCCTCACCTCTTCCCTGTAGGCCATCTCGTCGTTGTTGGTAATCAAGCCTACCACTGTAGTGTCGTCCGCAAACTTGATGATTGAGTTGGAGGCGTGCGTGGCCACGCAGTCGTGGGTGAACAGGGAGTACAGGAGAGGGCTCAGAACGCACCCTTGTGGGGCCCCAGTGTTGAGGATCAGCGGGGTGGAGATGTTGTTACCTACCCTCACCACCTGGGGGCAGCCCGTCAGGAAGTCCAGTACCCAGTTGCACAGGGCGGGGTCGAGACCCAGGGTTTCGAGCTTGATGACGAGTTTGGAGGGTACTATGGTGTTAAATGCTGAGCTGTAGTCGATGAACACCATTCTCACATAGGTATTCCTCTTGTCCCGATGGGTTAGGGCAGTGTGGTTGAGATTGCATCGTCTGTGGACCTATTTGGGCGGTAAGCAAATTGGAGTGGGTCTAGGGTGTCAGGTAGGGTGGAGGTGATATTGTCCTTGACTAGTCTCTCAAAGACCTTCATGGTGACAGAAGTGAGTGCTACGGGGCGGTAGTCGTTTAGCTCAGTTACCTTAGCTTTCTTGGGAACAGGAACAATGGTGGCCCTCTTGAAGAATGTGGGAACAGCAGACTGGGATAAGGATTGATTGAATATGTCCGTAAACACACCAGCCAGCTGGTCTGTGCATGCTCTGAGGGCGCGGCTGGGGATGCCGTCTGGGCCTGCAGCCTTGCGAGGGTTAACACGTTTAAATGTTTTACTCACCTCGGCTGCAATGAAGGAGAGTCCGCATGTTTTGGTTGCGGGCTGTGTCAGTGGCACTGTATTGTCCTCAAAGCGGGCAAAAAAGTTATTTAGTCTGCCTGGGAGCAAGACATCCTGGTCCGTGGCTGGGCTGGTTTTCTTTTTGTAGTCCGTGATTGACTGTAGATCCTGCCACATACCTCTTGTGTCTGAGCCGTTGAATTGCGATTCTACTTTGTCTCTATACTGACGCCTAGCTTGTTTGATTGCCTTGCGGAGGGAATAGCTACACTGTTTGTATTCGGTCATGTTTCCGGTCACCTTGCCCTGATTAAAAGCAGTGATTCGCGCTTTCAGTTTCACACGAATGCTGCCATCAATCCACGGTTTCTGGTTTGGGAATGTTTTAATCGTTGCTATGGGAACGACATCTTCAACGCACGTTCTAATGAACTCGCTCACCGAATCAGCGTATTCGTCAATGATGTTGTTTGACGCAATACGAAACATATCCCAGTCCATGTGATGGAAGCAGTCTTGGAGCGTGGAATCAGATTGGCAATAGCACGCAAGTATAAATAAAAACATTTTTTAAATTAAGTATATGCAAATCAATCCCAGAACAACAGCAAAGGACCTTGTGAAGATGCTGGAGGAAACAGGTACAAAAGTATCTTTATTCACAGTAAAACGAGTTCTATATCGACATAACCTGAAAGGCCGCTCAGCAAGGAAGAAGCCACTGCTCCAAAACTGCCATAAAAAAGCCAGACTACGGTTTGCAACTGCACATGGAGACAAAGATCGTACTTTTTGGAGAACTGTCCTCTGGTCTGATGAAACCAAAAATCTAACTTTTTGGCCATAATGACCATTGTTATGTTTTGAGGAAAAAGGGGGAGGCTTGCAAGCTGAAGAACACCATCCCAACCGTGAAGCACTGGGGTGGCAGCATCATGTTGTGGGGGTGCTTTGCTGCAGGAGGGACTGGTGCACTTCACAAAATAGATGGCATCATGAAGAGGCAGGAAAATTATGTGGATATATTGAAGCAACATCTCAAGACATCAGTTAAAGCTTGGTTGCAAATTAGTCTTCCAAATGGACAATGACCCCAAGCATACTTCCAAAGTTGTGGCAAAATGGCTTAAGGACAACAAAGTCAAGGTATTGGAGTGGCCATCACAAAGCCCTGACCTCAATCCTATCTAAAATGTGTGTGAAGAACTGAAAAAGCGTGTATGAGCAAGGAGACCTACAATCCTCCATTACACCAGCTCTGTCAGGAGGAATGGGTCAACATTCCCTCAATTTATTGTGGGAAGCTTGTGGTAGGCTACCTGAAACATTTGACCCAAGTTAAACAATTTAAAGGCATTGCTACCAAATACTAATTGAGTGTGTAAACTTCTGACCCACTGGGAATGTGATGAATGAAATTAAAGCTGAAATAAATAATTCTCTCTACTATTATTCTGACATTTCACATTTTTAAAATATCGTGGTGATCCTAACTGATCTAAGACGATTTGGGATTTTCTGCTGTTTAAAAAAAAGGCATATTAATTACAAAACTATGAGGAATATTAATAACATTCCACCCATGAGGCCACTAGAGGGCGATTTGGTCATTTTACTGCAGGAAAAGTCTACAGAAAGTGCAGAGGTTAAGAATCAAAATGCATGTCTCATTTTGCCTTCTACCTTTCCATTTGTCTCTATGCCAGTGTCTCCTGTATTTTTATTGCTATTTAGGAAAGCACTGGACAGAAACTGTCTTGAATTATACACACAGTGCTTTTTTTTAAATCTAAGGAGCACACATAGGCAGGCACTACCACCACCCACTTACTCTATGAGTCACCACAGATATGGCCTTCGCTGTTTAGAACGACAACAGGTTTTTAGTGATATTTTTCCCACTACATCCCTCATTGCCTAGAGGGCATTTCTGAATCTAGTCTTCAGAGTAGAGTGCTCTTAGCCAGAGGAGGAGAGAAGCCAGACTAGCATTGCTGGTTGAACGAAAGGGTTTTTAAAATAAGTGGTCGTGGGTAAATACAGTACGTGTAATGAGCGGATTTTAAAACTCCCATTTCACGTCTAATCGAGTCAGGCCCGGAGAAGACAAAGAGAAAGTATCTGTATTCATGTTAATGATCTTAGAGAGATTGAAGGTATTTTTGAATCCTGTAAAGCACAACAGTGGTGGTGTTTATTGTTGTTAGTCAGTCCTGGGTTTAAATAGTATTTGTTTTCTTCATATACTTCATATACTGTTGAGTGCTTGATTGAGCCTGACTATAGTACCAGATGGACAGGATTTGCACTTTTGTGACTATTACATTGGTTCCATTGCATTCACTCCTCAAAGGCACAATTAAATAATTCAGTTAGTAAGAACATTTGCAATTCATATCCCAATACATTCTCACAGTCGGTGAAAAGCCATTTTAACACAATCTCACACAAGTGCCTTCACAGAGAAGGAAAAAAGGTGAAGGTTTCCTCAACGTGTAGACTTTGGTGCCTTTCCAAAGTGATTGAATGAAGACATTACCCGTTGACTATGGTTGTAGAGTGATGCACACTTCGTGTTACGAGTCTTGTTGCCAGGGTGTTATTTTCCTCAGAGGGCTGGTGGGAGGTGAGCAGGCTGCCTGTGAAGTAGGTCTATTTCCCCCCACACTGTGTTACCCTGACGGATGGCTTTAGTGTCGATGAATATATTGTTGCGATCATTCATCTCGCAAAATATGAAATGCTGCTACAATAGGGGTATAACTCACCAGGTGCGACATAGGTCCATTGACAGAAGGGACTGACACCATTTCAAGGACAAAAGATCTGAAAGGTTGGGAGGTAAAGATTATGTAGCGGGTCCTAGGAATACACAATAGCGCCCTTCTTTAGTGCCAAAATACTGCCACAGTGTCTAACATCAGCGAGAAGTTCAAATTCTACATAAAACTATGTCATTTAAATAGCTGCCCAGAAGACCGAATTGCCATGATGACGTCTGGGAAAGTCATCGTATTTCAGTTGTTACGTGGCGAGATCACAAGATAAAGGCAGTCATTAAAAATATGTGCTATATGATAAAAATATAAAAAAATATGTATGCAACCTGTTGAAGAAGTCACACAAGATGTCAGAATGGCGTCATTGCAAACATTTTTGCCCTCTGTGTCGGCGCCTTAATCTTCTTAACCAGGTTTGCGTTAGCGCTGACTTAGCCATCATGTGGAATTTGTTCTTAACTGACTTGCCTAGTTAAATAAAGGTTAAAAAAATATATAAAATTTTTTTAAAATGTGACTCAGGATAAAACACTGATATCCTCCTTAATCACAGAGATTCAAAGCACCGTTGATCAGTTAGAGGAGCAAACCACTTCAAAGACACGTTGACTTCCCAAAACTAAGAAGTCCGATCTAGTTTACGTGGTAAGAAACACTATATATACAAAAGTATGTGGACACCCCTTGCAAATTAGATGTTCGACAAGCAGGTGTCCACATACTTTTGGTCATGTAGCGTTTGGAAGAACATAGGGCTGCTGCTTAACTGACATCTTCATCCCAAAACAAATGCCTACCACAATAACGCTTACATTTGACTTAGTTTATATATTTAGTACATGTCATGTGCTGCAATTACAAAAAGTACAAACAGGCATCACAGTTGCTAGTTTGTCAGGCCACTTAATGTAAAGTTATTTTTATATCACGGGATGAATTGGTATTTCGTTGTTAAAACGTCTAAATAAGGAGAATGTGGAATCATTGACATGTTTTTTTGTGCCATCAATTTCACAGATAAAGCTTTGCGCCTGTCCCGAACATGTAAGCAGAATATTCTAAAGAGTCTTTATCGAGACTAACTCCAGTGGTGATATTGGTATAGTTGACTCCTTTCAAACACTCATCTCAGCTGAGATGTGTGTTCTTCACTGTTGGTCTGATAACAGTCAACTGCTGGAAGTAAATCTTTATGGTGGTGCGACGCCTCACTCCCTCGGTCTGCTGCACATCTGCAGAGCTCAGATTAAAGCTGAACTATCGGATCGATGGAGAGAGAGAGAGACTGTTGCAGACTCCTCCTCAATCTCAGGTTTCATCTGGCGCTTGCTGTTGCTGTTTCCCCAGAAGGGAAGGAGGGAAGGAAGGATGGAGGACTGCGGGGTCTCTCTCTCTCTCTCTCTGTCTCTCTCTGTCTCTCTCTCTCTCTCTCTCTCTCTCTCTCTCTCTCTCTCTCTCTCTCTCTCTCTCTATGGACACATCACTCAACTGTCCGTCTGCAAAGAAAAGACTGCGTTTACAGCTACAAAATAAAGGGGGTCTCAGAATCTTGATGTCGGGATATTGGTCCACAACATCAATTCACTGACAAGCAACTCTAGTACATTGGTAGGAACCTGGAGATAGGCATGTGCATTCTTTCTGGGTCCAACATTGAATGAGAGCTTCCATCAGAGCAGCCCACACTCAGGCCCTTTATACCTGGTGGGGGGGGTGCTACTTCCAGTATTCTGAATGGTAAGAGTAAACTTTGGAGAAGTAAACTTTATCAGAGTGGCAGGGTAGCCTAGTGGTTAGAGTGTTGGACTAGTAACCAGAAGGTTGCAAGTTCAAACCCCTGAGCTGACAAGTTACAAATCTGTCATTCTGCCCCTGAACAAGGCAGCTGCTCCTAGGCCATCATTGAAAGTAAGAATTTGTTCTTAACTGACTTTCCTAGTAAAATAAAAAAAATCAACACATTATACAACAAGTGAGAATAGAGAATGAGTGTCTGCCTTGACATAATCTATACAGAAGTACATCAAAGTAATGCTGCCAACAACATATTATTATAAACATCAACTACCTTCTCTACAGTTTACTTTCGATCCCTCGCAAAATGTGTTGTCTGCTTTTCATAGGTTGCATCCCAAAAGGCATCGTATTCCCTATATAGTGCACTACTTTTGACTAAGAACACGATATAGGGAATAGGGTGCCATTTGGGATGTACCCATAGACCAACAGCATTCATCCGTGGACCATTAGTATAATTGATGCATCACCCTTTTCACTGGACTTGATGGGCAAATTATCATGCCCTCGGCGGTAGCAGTGCTGTCATTCATATCTTTAATTAGCAAGCTAGCCGCTAACACATCTTCATTTGATTGAGTGCTCTCTGATGTCTGTCAGCGCACCTCTCTTCATATCTTTGTCTCAATGTTCTCTCATCACTGGCTGTTGCTTGTTTTTAAAGCAGAAGCTTATTTTTCCGGGAGTTGCAACTCAAGGGTGTCCTTAGAATGGATCCTTTGGAGGGACTCTAACTCACCCCTAACTCTAACATATATCGGACTGAGCCATGCCCACCACCACTCTGATTGCTTCTTTAGTCTAAATGATCCTTACCAAAAATCCATTCAAACAGGTACCAGTACTGGTGTCAAGATATGGCAATTAACTGAGGTGTTAAAATGGAGGATTGTTCACCACAGCAGATTTAAAAGAGCTCTTTTAGAAGCATTAGAATCATCAACTGCAGGTACACTGACCTTGTCTGACCCTCCTCCTCTTCCTCCTCCTCTTCCTCCTACACATCTGGCCCGAAGCATCTCAGTACCTGACGTGAGAGAGGAAGAGGGGGAATGCAAGAAATCAATGGGAGAGAGCTACGCTGTTTAATGCACAGTTATCTCAGGTTACATGTCAAAAGGAATGGGACATGTCCATACCATCAGACCTATATTTAAAGCTTGGTGGTTTCCAAACAACTAAACAGTGACTGATCCCCTTAATGGACATGGTTACAGCTTTCTGAATAACAGACGTGGCGTCTTTGCCCTGCAGTTATTCCTAGAACCATGGATGGAAACCATCCTGTACGTTCATATGCCATTACAGAAGCATTGCTAATCCGGTATCTCCATCACTTCCACGCATAGTGGCTTTGCATGCAAACCGAATTACATGTGGGTCTCAATATGTTTTTCATCTCTAGTGACTCCAAGCTTCTATCTGGAGGGAAACCAGCTGGAAAGCGCCAGCGTGCCTTAAATGTAACGAGTTTAGCTTTATTCACAGTGCATCATGGTAGAAGTCCCTTAACCAATAGAAGTGGGGATGTGCTTTGTGTATTCAGTGTTCAGGTGACCTGAACCTCAGCTAGCTGGTGATGCTGTCAGTAGTTGTTTGGGAAAATGACACACACACACACACACACACACATCCCGCCCCCCCAAGGGAAAGACGATGCCAGGAGCTATAGACAGACACTGATTGGCTGGGCTGATTTTCCACACTCCAGGTGTGACTGGAGGTTAACTAGAATGGGGAACATTCCCACTTTGGGGAGGCTGCTGTTTATCATGAGGCTGGAGCTGCCTGAAGAAGAATACGAGATGACCAACCACAGAGTTCAATACAACATTATATTATATATCTCTATGTGGCCAACAGTCAGAGAAAAGCCCTAGCTGAAACTTGCTAGGTGGATCTGAATAAATATAGGGACTGTTGATGGAGACTGTATGTGTGTGTGTGTGCCCCATATGCGTGTGTAACCAGGGACTAACAATACCGATGGCTTCACCTCTTCATCATTTCCTTTCAAAAACATATTTTATATTACCCAGAATGCACCTAATCAATTTCGTAGACATTTGGCGCTACAAACTGACTCCCTCATGAGCAAGTTAAAGTATGATAATGTATTCCAAAACTGGATGGGGACACATGTTTTTTTCCCCTCAAAGATATGTCAAGTTGAATTTTCCTAAAAACACAAAACTATTTTTTTCCCCATTTATCTCTTCCATTTCTTTTATGTTACAGTCGTCCTGAAGCAATTAAATAATAAGCGGCACAATTGGATTAGAACTATCACACAGTTTGGTCTTTTCATCTGCAGTCAAACACATTTTCCCCTGTATGGAATATTTGACCATTTATTGACAGATGTTAAATCTGGAGATAGATGGGCAGCTCCACTGAAGAAACATTGTCACATGTTTCCTGTGGGTGTGTATGTGCGCTCGCTATGCCTTGATTGTGGCATCCCTTCTTAACCCACATTTTTCCCAGACATGAAAATATCCAAATCTTGTGTCATTTAGAAAGTCTTTGAAATAATCAATCATCATTTTTTTTAAATGTTCATGAAAAAAAGCTGAAAAGTGTGTTTTGTGGTTGGTCACAATTGTGATGTATACTGAATTAACATATTTCTCCTATGCAGTCATGAAATGTATTATATATCCTAGCCCAGTTATTACAGTTTTTCTCAATTGCTAAAACACTAAAACCCATTGGCTGAACAAAGTTCTCAGTTGCCTGGACTCATTTAGCTAATTATGCAGTCTGTTGTCAATACCTTAAACCATTTCACATGGTAAAACACAATTTGCAGATCTCACTTAGACTTTTCAGCAAAACTCTAAACACATTCTCAAAACACATTCTGCACTCTAATGCACATGTCATCCATACACAAGTGGCAACAATCAAATACAAATAGAGAACATATGTCATTGATTGAACACAACAACTCAAAATTGATTTAACCTGTTTCAAATGATGCGACACAACCAATATAAGCCAGTTCAGAGAGCAAACAGGTTGTTGAAGGTGGGAAGGAGAAAGTCTGAGAATGGATACTGTAGTACAGTGCATTGTAGGCTGTATACTGTACAATGGACAAATTGTATGGCCCTGAACATTGTGCTTTCCATTTTTCTCAGTCGCTTTGGTGCATTTTTCACATCATCCCTAACATGTGCAAAATAATAAGTGCATTTCTTAGAACAATTTGTACAAACTGCAATATACAATAGATATGTTTCTAAAGCTAGTCAGTCACTAAAAATCCTTAGTACATCTCTCAAAAGTAAATATTCATGCCAAGGATCATGTCAGTGTCATCAGAATGATAAGTCATTGAGTCATTGTTCACAAACAAGGTCGTCAAAATGTTTAGGCATGTTGTCAATGTAACTGTGTACTTTGACAGTATTACCTGATGTAAACTTAGGCTACAGTTTGGATGACAGTTACTGTATTGAAAATGCACAAGGCTGCACTTCTATGGCATATATCAATTTCAACAGTACTATTTACATATTACTGTATGTGGGTTATTGATTGAAAGAGACTGGACAACCCAAGGGGCACAAAGGAAAAAAACTAAATTAGAAAGAAACACAGGAATCCACCCCTAAGGCACAACTTTGCCCGTATCACTGTTGTGCTGTCTCTACACATCCAGACGTTCCTGTCTGTCGGTCCACATATTCTCATCCACATCACACCGGATATTTTCCCTTCCAATGCAACGTGGAAAGAATCTTTTGGAACGCCTTATCCATCCTCTGCAGGCGTCTACTGTGATGTCCTCACATGCTGCATCCATTGTGTGTGTCATCCATCATCTGTGTGTGTGGCTGACGATCGTACACCTTCCACCTCCATGCTGAAAATAACTACTCAATTGCGTTAAGGAATGGTGAATAAGGTGGGAGGAATTCTATGAGCATCCTCGGGAGGGTCACAAACCATTGCCTTATGATGTTTGATCGATGGAAACTCACATTATCACAAATGACCACATACTTTGGCAAATCCTCTCTAAACAGACCCCTCTCATCATCAGGGATGAGAGCCCTGTAGAGAGTCTCTAAAAAGTAGAGTAGATGCTGGGTGTTGTGTGGCCCTATAAGGGGGATATCGGTTAGGACACCATGCTCCGAAATAGCAGCACACATGGTGATATTTCCTCCCCGTTGGCCTGGCAAATCCACAGTAGCTCTGTGACCGATGATATTCTGACCCCGCCTTCTACATTTGGTCAGGTTGAAGCCAGCCTCATCCACGTATACAAAGTTGTGAGAGGGTTCACTTGATTCCAACTCCATTATACGCTATATCCCAGAACACACAGGTGAATTATTTTTGGTAAGGAAGAGTGACATAAAATGTACATATATTGCATGTTCCTTCCACAGCAATGGAAATGTGTGCAGTTTATGCTTACTGTACTATGTATCACTATAAAATGTTGCTGTAAAGTAGTTACATAGATATATGTTTTACCTGTACATACTGGTACCGTAGCTCCTTAACTCTGTCCTCATTCCTTTGGAATGGTACACGGTACAGCTGTTTCATACTCATCTGGTTTCTATGCAGCACCCTGTCGATGGTTGAGATGCTAACCGTATGGATGTTTTCAAAGACATCGTTGTCTTCTATAATGGTCCTTTGTATTTCCCTGAGTCTCATGGCATTGTTTGCTCGGACCATGGTGCAAATAGCCTCCTCCTGTTGAGGTGTGAAAAGGCGTCCTCTGCCACCGGTTTGAGGTAATCTTGCAGTCAGTCCTATGTGGGGAAAAATGCAGTGATGCATCGCACACTTTCACATAGACAAAAACTATGCGAACACACATTTTACTGTAAAACATACAGGTGGGTGCATGTAAGGTGCAGTATGTATCTGTATAGAGTATTTCTGTATGCTGTGAAATACAAGTGGACTACTGTAATATGAAGCATTGTAGGAAGTATACAGTGTACTGCTTATATACAGTAACAGTGCACTGTACATTGGTGGACATACCTGTTCTCTCTTCGAAACGTTTGAACTATTGAGGACATGGTTGATCTCCCAATATTCGGCTGCACCCTTCGACCCGCCTCAGCCATTGTAAGGCCATGATTGACAACATGGTCTACAATAGTGGCTCTTATGTCATCAGATATGCACCTATGTCCTCTTCTCCCTCTTCCTCTGTTTTGCCTTCCACCACGCATCCTTGCTCCTCTTCTTCCTCCTCTTGGCTGTTGACCCTGTTCGTTTCCTGGTCCATCCATTATTGGAAAATTGCAACGCTGTTGTTGTCTGTCTATATATGCTTGCCAATTGATTCTTCATGAGATGCACCTTTGAGCAATTTAGACAACTGGTTGATTGTTGGTTGAACTAACACTTTACATTCCTTCATGAGTGAGGGTCAATTTCACCTGCACAATTCATCAATTCACATTTTTGTACAAAAGGTCTAATCGAAATGTGTAAAACTATGCTTGACAGTTTATGACAAATAGTTCAACAATTTTGCATGTAATGGCTTATGCAAGGAACTAATGCCTAGATGTTTTGAGAAAAAAAGCTGACACTTGTACATTATCAATTGCAATTTGTTCAAAGGAATAAGAAAGTGCTTTAATGATGTGCACAAGTGACTAGATGATTTGGAATTTGTACAAGTTGTATCAAGAATTGCACTTTTGATCTAAGAAATGCACCAAAGTGACTGAGAAACTGTAACAGTACTGACTGCTCAATAGATTTTGACTGGTTGCAGGTTCATATCAACAAAGAACAAGAATTACAGTATCAGAGACAAAGGACAAGTTTGTGAGATGCAGGGTACAGTACTGTAAAAAATAGGGGTACAAGGAGGAGGAAGAACAAAAAAAAAATTGAAAAGAGCAAAGCAGAGTAGTAATTTCTGATCAATTATGAGCTACTATGATAGAACATGTTTTCGTTCATCAAAAGACAATGACGGAAAAATATGAATATTTTTGGGAATTAAAAATGTACTTCTCCCTGAGAATTGTATGTTTTTAACAGTGTGTTTTCTATTTTCCGGTGTATTGTTTACTGCCTGCTTGAGAGTGTATATCATTTTGATCACTTTGTTTATGATTTGAGAGCAGTGTCTGATTTTGAACACAGGTGAAACTGTTTTGAGAAGAATGTTTCATTTTTGCAAGAGGAGTCAGAGGTTATGTAAATAGTGCTTGAAGATGAGGTTTTGTGTTGAATGTTTCCAGGGAATGGAACAAGGTTTCAGAAATGGTGTTTTAGCAATTGAGAAAAACTGTAACACATTTAAAACTGTCACTGGCAGTCCCCAGCATTGCCACTAGAATGACCCATCACATTCTACTGTGACTATTTTACATATCAAAAAACTCTATACAACACCGATATGAATACTGAGAGCAAAGACAAAAAACAACACCATCAACATATTGTAACATTGTTACTTTAGTGCAACATGTATTGAAACATTAATATTGTAACTTTATTGTAACATTTGAACTTGTACTTTAGTGCAATATTCATTGTAACATTGTCATTGTGACATTTTAGTGCAACACTAACAACTGCATAGCAATCGTGTCATTCATTCACATTGTACATAAAGGTGAATTTAGCATAGAGGTAGGCCTGTAAAACATGCATTCAAGTAGAGGCCTACACTGAACAAAATAAATAAATAAAAATATATATTACACACACATACATATAGAGGTCGTCTTCAAAACCAAGTGCACGATTAGTTTGTGCATCACTATTTTGAACAGTCAGACCTACGATCAGTCAGACATACTGTGATACAGTATGTTTTGAATCAATTGATCCTCTTTTCCAGAAACATTTCAGTCATTTTGATAGTCTTTTTCCTTTTTCCGTCTACTTTTCTTTTCTTCCCAGAGTCCGTTGTACTATTTCTCCGCACCCTTTATCGGTTTCTTTTATTGGCTTTTTTCAGCCCTTTTTCATTCGCTCTTATCTCCATTTCTGCTGTCCACGGTATATCTTGAAGAAATCAATGTGCAGTGGCGCAGTGCATTTCTCACATGCATAGGTAGTGCGTTTGTCACAATGACGACATCTATGGAACCGGTGCATCGTGTTGATTGGCCAGTGAGAAGCTTTGTCATATCTTGACTGATCTTCAACAGTAGCAGCCAGTAGAGATCTCCTTCCGTGGCTCAGTAGTTTCGTGTCAAACTTTTGCATAAGACTGTGCGCCACTATCCATGAGAAGAGGAGCAGGTTGATGGTCCCTCCCATAACATATCTGTATAAGAAATGGCTGTTAACGAGTGCACTGTTGGGAGACCATGCCAAGATGGGCCACCAGACCTGATGGAGATCTTGAAACCTTGAAACCTGTAGGTTGTGAAGTTCAACACCACCAATGTGCTCATTTTATCAGTTGATGCATTTTGGTTGTGGGACTATGTCAAAAGGCACATCGCTCCTTGTTCATCTCTTGACAGAGGTCTCACTGTTTTTCTCCTCCATGTTTGTTGCCACTGTGACAATGTTATTGTCTTTCTATCTGACCAGTAACTTGTCTCCTTGGGTCAGAACCTCAGAGGTTCCCCAGGTAACTTCATTAAGTCTTTCTGTGGCTTGAATGGGACATCAAACAGACGATTTTGCCTCATCGTTCCAGGATTCCCATATTCTCTTTTTGTCATTTCATCGAGGAGTGCAAGCGAAGTGGTTGTCATGACGGAACTTACAACCTTGAGGCACCTGAGATTGCTCTGCAACACCAAGAACGACACTGGGTCCATGGTCCAACCCAGTCTCAGGGAGGAGGGTGAGAAGGGTAGGTCATCATCACTGTTAACGTTGTTCCTGTCATGATCAGTTTGCATAGGTACAGCATATACATTCAACAGCCTGGCTGGCAAATGGCCTGTCTCCCCCTCATACTCCATATCTGACCCATCGCTATCCCAATCTCTGAGGGATAACTGCAATGTTGCACGCCTTGTCTGAGCAGTCACCTAGATCCAACATATCCAGAACTTGACTCAAAGCGAAACTAAAAGAAAGAACATAGTATAAAGTCAGGTGGAACAAGAACTGTGTGTATAAATATGTGTATACCTAGATGCACAGTGTTATCCCGCGGGTCAATATTGTTGCCGTCAACACGTTTACTCATTCTATGACGGCACTGAACAAAGTTGAGTAATTGCAAATGCATATATCAATACTAGACACCTTCATGATGATTTGAATCAAAAATATTTGTCCTATCTTAATGTTAACATACTTTACTAACCTTTTGTTTGGGAGCTTTGATGCAGCCATCCTCTTCTCATGGTGCAACCAGGAAGTAAACAGCTCTGGTCATGTGACAATTTACACTGAACATGTGACACTGCACATATTTCATTGAGACCCTTTATTATTTCAATATTTGCTGGAAATGCATTCATTTATCATTCAGCAAAACTTTTAGAGCCTTATAACTGAAAACGTTTTTTACAGTCACTACAGTCGTGGCCAAATGTTTTGAGAATGACACAAATATTAATTTCCACAAAGTTTGATGCTTCAGTGTCTTTAGATATTTTTGTCAGATGTTACTATGGAATACTGAAGTATAATTACAAGCATTTCATAAGTGTCAAAGGCCTTTATTGAGAATTACATGAAGTTGATGCAAAGAGTCAATATTTTCAGTGTTGACCCTTCTTTTTCAAGACCTCTGCAATCCGCCCTGGCATGCTGTCAATTAACTTCTGGGCCACATCCTGACTGATGGCAGCCCATTCTTGCATACTCAATGCTTGGAGTTTGTCAGAATTTGTGGGTTTTCGCTTGTCCACCCGCCTCTTGAGGATTGACCACAAGTTCTCAATGGGATTAAGGTCTGGGGAGTTTCCTGGCCATGGACACAAAATATCGATGTTTTGTTCCCCGAGCCCCTTAGTTATCACTTTTGCCTTATGGCAAGGTGCTCCATCATGCTGGAAAAGGCATTGTTCCAAAGTTGCTCTCTATGTCTGTGTTCTTGGGCAAAATTGTGAGTGAGCCCACTCCCTTGGCTGAGAAGCAACCCCACACATGAATGGTCTCAGGATGCTTCACTGTTTGCATGACACAGGACTGATGGTAGCTCTCACCTTGTCTTCTCCAGACAAGCTTTTTACCAGATACCCCAAACAATCGGAAAGGGGATTCATCAGAGAAAATTACTTTACCCCAAAATGACTTTACATCAGCAGTCCAATCCCTGTACCTTTTGCAAAATATCAGTCTGTCCCTGATGTTTTTCCTGGAGAGAAGTGGCTTCTTTGCTGCCCTTATTGAAACCAGGCCATCCTCCAAAAGTCTTCGCCTCACTGTGCGAGCAGATACACTCACACCTGCCTGCTGCCATTCCTGAGCAAGCTCTGTACTGGTGGTGCCCCGATCCCGCAGCTGAATCAACTTTAGGAGACAGTCCTGGCGCTTTGTGGACTTTCTTGGGCACCCTGAAACCTTCTTCACAACAATTGAACCGCTCTTCTTGAAGTTCTTGATGATCCGATAAATGGTTGATTTAGGTGCAATCTTACTGACAGCAATATCCTTGCCTGTGAAGCCCTTTTTGTGCAAAGCAATGATGACGGCACGTGTTTCCTTGCAGGTAACCATGGTTGACAGAGGAAGAACAATGATTCCAAGCACCACCCTCTTTTTGAAGCTTCCAGTCTGTTATTCGAACTCAATCAGCATGACAGAGTAATCTCCTGCCTTGTCCTCGCCAACACTCACAACTGTGTTAACGAGAGAATCACTGACATGATGTCAGCTGGTCCTTTTGTGGCAGGGCTGAAATGCAGTGGAAATGTTTTTGGGGGATTCAGTTAATTTGCATGGCAAAGAGGGACTTTGCAATTAATTGCAATTCATGTGATCACTCTTCATAACATTCTGGAGTATATGCAAATTGCCATCATACAAACTGAGGCAGCAGACTGTCATTCTCAAAACGTTTGGACATGACTGTATTGTGACTGATGGGATTAAATAGGTTAATTTGCTTTCATTTGATCCTTATAAAAGCCAACAGTTTGTATTTTGCGTACTTTCCACAATCTTTCTATGTAATATAGAACCAGGTTAAGCTACAGTTCAAGAACAGAGATATTCATTCCACAGATCTACTGTTTGACCTCCATACCACATACGGTACATGAGCAACACAAAGAAGCATAGAAAACGATGACTCTTTATTTCATTTTTTAAAATTGAATTCACCTTTATTTAACCAGGTAGGCCAGTTGAGAACAAGTTCTCATTCACTAATGTAAATGCAAAGCAGTGTGACAAAAACAACACAGAGTTACACATGGGATAAACACACGTACAGTCAATAACACATTATAAAAATCTGTATACAGTGTGTGCAAATGCAGTAGAGAGGTAAGGAAATAAATAGGCCAATAGTGGCAAAGTAATTCCAATTTAGCAATTCAGGTTATGTCAATAAAGGACTTGTTTTACTGTGGATATAGATACTTTTGTACCTGTTTCCTCCAGCATCTTCACAAGGTCCTTTGCTGTTGTTTTGGGAATGATTTTAACTTTTCGCACCAAAGTACGTTCATCTCTTGGAGACAGAACACGTCTCCTTCCTGAGCGGAATGACAGCTGCGTGGTCCCATGGTGTTTATACTTGAGTACTATTGTCTGTACACATGAAAGTGGTACCTTTAGGAATGTGGAAATTGCTCCCATGAATGAACCAGACTTGTGGAGGTCTGCAATTTATTTTAAAGTTGTTGGAAAAATTACTTGTGTCATGCACAAAGTAGATGTCCTAACCGACTTGCCAAAACTATAGTTTGTTAACAAGGAATTTGTGTAGTGGTTGAAAAACAAGTTTTAATGACTTCTGACTTCAACTGCACGTGTCCAACTTGATTTTTGCAATTAGTTCCAGTCATTGGCAGCAGAGAACTGGAAGGAAAGGCGGCCAAAGGAGTTGTTGGCTTTGGGGATGACCAGTGAAATATACCTGCTGGAGCATGTGCTACTGGTGGGTGTTGCTATGGTGACCAGTGAGCTGAGATAAGGTGGAGCTTCACCTAGGAAAGACTTATTAGATGACCTGGAGACAGTGGGTTTGGCAACGAATATGTAGCGAGGACCAGCCAACGAGAGCATACAGGTCGCAGTGGTGGGTAGTATATGGGGCCTTGGTGACAAAATGGATGGCACTGTGATAGACTGAATCCAATTTGCTGAGTAGAGTGTTGGAGGCTATTTTGTAAATGACGTCGCTTAAGTCAAGGATTGGTAGGATAGTCAGTTATACGAGGGTATGTTTGGCAGCATGAGTGAAGGAGGGTTTGTCGTGAAATATGAAGCCAATTCAAGATTTAACTCTGGATTGGAAATGCTTAATGTGAGTCTGGAAGGGGAGTTTAGTCTAGCCAGCATCATGAAGAACAAGGAACACACCAGGCAGGTCCGAGATCCTGTTGTGAAGAAGTTTAAAGCCGAGAAAAGAGTTGGCCTGAGATTTGGATACAAAAAGATTTCCCAAGCTTTAAACATCCCAAGGAGCACTGTGCAAGCGATAATATTGAAATGGAAGGAGTATCAGACCACTGCAAATCTACCAAGACCTGGCCGTCCCTCTAAACTTTCAGCTCATACAAGGAGAAGACTGATCAGAGATGCAGCCAAGAGGCCCATGATCACTCTGGATGAACTGCAGAGATCTACAGCTGAGGTGGGAGACTCTGTCCATAGGACAACAATCAGTCGTATATTGCACAAATCTGGCCTTTATGGAAGAGTGGCAAGAAGAAAGCCATTTCTTAAAGATATCCATAAAAAGTGTCATTTAAAGTTTGCCACAAGCCACCTGGGAGACACACCAAACATGTGGAAGAAGGTGCTCTGGTCAGATGAAACCAAAATTGAACTTTTTGGCAACAATGCAAAATGTTATGTTTGGCGTAAAAGCAACACAGCTCATCACCCTGAACACACCATCCCCACTGTCAAACATGGTGGTGGCAGCATCATGGTTTCGGCCTGCTTTTCTTCAGCAGGGACAGGGAAGATGGTTAAAATTGATGGGAAGATGGATGGAGCCAAATACAGGACCATTCTGGAAGAAAACCTGATGGAGTCTGCAAAAGACCTGAGACTGGGACGGAGATTTGTCTTCCAACAAGACAATGATCCAAAACATAAAGCAAAATCTACAATGGAATGGTTCAAAAATAAACATATCCAGGTGTTAGAATGGCCAAGTCAAAGCCCAGACCTGAATCCAATCGAGAATCTGTGGAAAGAACTGAAAACTGCTGTTCACAAATGCTCTCCATCCAACCTCACTGAGCTCGAGCTGTTTTGCAAGGAGGAATCGGGAAAAAATTCAGTCTCTCGATGTGCAAAACTGATAGAGACATACCCCAAGCGACTTACAGCTGTAATCGCAGCAAAAGGTGGCGCTACAAAGTATTTACTTAAGGGGGCTGAATAATTTTGCACGCCCAATTTTTCAGTTTTTGATTTGTTAAAAAAGTTTGAAATATCCAATAAATGTCGTTCCACTTCATGATTGTGTCCCACTTGTTGTTGATTCTTCACAAAAAAATACAGTTTTATATCTTTATGTTTGAAGCCTGAAATGTGGCAAAAGGTCGCAAAGTTCAAGGGGGCCGAATACTTTCGCAAGGCACTGTAGGTCTGTAACAGTTTGGGTCTAGAGTGTCTCCGCGGCCGCGGGGAATGACCACGGCCGCTTTCCAATCTTTAGGAATCTCAGACGATACCACAGAAAGGTTGAACAGACTAGTGATTAGTTGGGATCCAGATTTTGCAGCTCTTCCAGAACATCAGCTGTCTGGATTTTGGTGAGGTACTCTTATTCTCCATGGACTTTACAGCGTCCAATGATTTTTTGGAATTAGCCTTGAGGTTAGAATGTTGGGCCAGTAACTGAAAGGTCACTAGTTTGAATACCAGAGCTGACAAGGTTAAACATATGTGCCCTTGGGCAAGGCAGTTAACTCTAATTGCCTCAGGGGCGCTTTACAAAGGTGAACCTGACCGTGACCCCACTCCCTGTTGGTGTCTCAGGGAGAGTTGTGATATGCAAGAAATACACTTGTGTGTAACAGGCAAAATATAAGCACCCCCAAATTATTATATAGTGTGAAGTCAGTGAAATCTAATTAGCATAATACAAAATCCCCATAAAGAATCTGTCAATTTGATTCAAAATGCATCATACAGGGATGATTTCTGTATCTTAAAAGTTACATATCTTGAAAACTTGATTGCAGACAGGCAAAACATTTTGGGACTATGTCAACAATGGACTAATGAAACAAATACCAAAAGATAGTTTTTGGGTCTAGTTTTCCTTTAAGTTAAAGGTCAGAATAGGCATACAGTGTAGTCACTTTCTTGCCAGAATCAGGGCCAAGGTGAAAGTGTACATTTGTGGGTGTAATAACACTATTGACAGGGTGTTTGTACTCGGAAACCTACAGACCACAGGAGGTTGGCGTTACCTTCATTTTGGAGAATGGGATCGTTCTAATGACTTGAGGGGAATGGTTGGAATGGTAACAAATCAAATCAAACACATGGTTTCCATTTGCTCCGTTCTGGACATTATTACGTGCCATCCTCCCCTCAGCAGCCTCCTGTGCTACAGACCCATTAGTGTGTGCACGTGCGTGTGCGTGTGATTTTGCGGTGCAAGATGTGTATTTGTCTGTTTTTTGAGTGGTGGACATATTGCTTAGAACAGCCATACATCAAGCTCTTAAAGCCTTCCCAGGCCCAGTGAGGGGTCAAAGGCAGTAATGTGGGGTTGTGAGCAGAGCAGAGCAGAGCAGAGCAGAGCAGAGCAGTTAGCTGTTGAGGTGTCTGACAGACAGAGGGGTCAAGAGGAGCCACAGGGGGCCAGTATCAGGGGCCACGCCTAACACACTGGGGATTTCTGCACCAATAACTACTAAGAAAAAAAGCATGGATAAATAACATATCTTGTTGTGTATTTAAGATAGGCACTAACGTGGTTTAAAGCCAGTGTCTGTAAGATTTAATCACTGTCAATCAATTAAATATTTCTTTTGATTTTGAAGACTAGGTCTTTCAAATACCTCAAAATACTAATGATAGGAATGGATAACTATTGTTTGTTGTATTTTAGAAAGGATTTAAAGGGATACTTCAATGAGGCCTGTTCTCTACTTCCCCAGAGTCAGATGAACTCGTAGATAACATTTTTTTATGTCTCTATGTACAGTTTGAAGAAAGCTGTTAACTAGTTTTAGTGGAATTGCTGGAAGTTTATGGGTCATCTGACTCTGGGGAAGTAGATAAAGGGCTTGATTGTCAAAATACCGAGGTATCCTTTTAAGCATTAGCAGTCCACTTCCCTCCATTACTACAGGGAAGTGGACTGTGGTGTGAGGGGACGCAGAGGTGATGATTCAGCCTACCTACGAAGGAGGAGCAGTGAACATCGAAGACGACAAAGTGCCGAATTTAAATGATTATATATTTTTTTACATTTAAAGCTAATTTGAGATTTTACTTGTAATTAGAAGCGCTACATAAAACAAATCTATTATTAGTATTGTGATTAATCTTGTCATGGAGGCAGAGCGGAGTGATTTCTGCTAGATGTTCCATCTGTAAAGTAAAAATTCATGAAATATATATATTTTTTTTGGGGGGGGCGATCTTAGAGTTAGGGATAAGGTTAGCTGTGTGGTTAAGGTTAGGGTTAAGGTTAGGATTAGGTTTAAATGTTATGACTTTGTGGCTGTGCCAGCTAGTGACTACCCTACAGAGATGCCTGCACTGCATGAGTCATCCCAATAAATGCCAACTTGCTTATCAAACCTACCTATTTTCATCCTCCAAAGACTTCAAAGATGACACATTGAAGATGAAGATAAAAGATGAAGCAATACATTAAAAGAAGCAAGGATGTAATCGTTGAGATATTTCTCTTGAAGTCACTGATATTTGGACATTCCAATTGATTTCCATTGGATTTATGTATCTAATCTGGAATAAATTGATTTATATAGCTGTGATAAGGCCACGTGAGATGACAACTGCCATCCAGAATCACCATATTGTCACTTTGATGTGGTCCAATATTTTAATTTGGATAGTAGGCATTAATTATTCAATACAAGCAAGCAATGCTTATAAGAGAGACGTTGGATTGTCCATTGACTGGCAGAGACACGTAGACAGATCCATTACAGATCCTTTAACACAGACGGCGCAATCTTGACTTTTTCCCCCATATCTCTGGTCTATTATTCATTATATATTCATAAATTCATAGAGGGGAGAAATAGATACTTCCCTGAGAATTGATCTTAAATTAATGAATTGAGATATGAATCAAACAATAATTTACTTTGTGGAGAGCTGGACATCTTATGAATTCTAATGTTTGTGCTCTTATTATTTGCATGAATATGTCATATCAGCGAGGTAATCACTGCCTATTTCTTTATTTGTGTTCCAAATGGAACGCTATCCCCTATATATAGTGCATTACTTTTCACCATGGCCGATTGGGCTCTAGTCAAAAGCAGTGCACTATATAGGGAATAGGGTGACATTTGGGACACAGGATCTCCATGAGGTGGAATGTTTTGTTGGCCGAAACTCATTATCAGTTCTACTCATTATCAATTATCATGAACAGTATACCACCAGGCATCCCACTGCTGGCTTGCCTCTGAAGTTACGCAGGGATGGCCATGGTTAGTCCCTGGATGGGAGACAATATCCTGTTAGAAGAAATGTTTGAGGGCCATTAGGAGGAACTTCGTCCCAATTGCAGTGATTGAGGACATCCCTCTGTGTAGGGGGCTGTTAAACAGGTGTCCTGATTGTGGTCACTAAAGATCCCATGGCACTTATTGTAATTGTAAGGGTGTTAACCCTGGTGTTTTTAAAAATAAGGGTTAAAATGATCAGTTCCTTGTTTCAGGAACACCTGTGGCACACAATGTGACATCAGGCTCTAAAGAATGTTCCTGAGGGTAGGATGCTCTCCCTATTGCCTTTTGTTTGGTCTCATCTCCCTAATTTAGAGTGTTTGACTCCTTATTAGAAGGCTACTGTATGAGCCGTTGATGACAAAGGAAATGCATCTCATTGGGTGTGCAATTAAATCATTAATAAGCCTCGTCGAATAAAGGTTCAATAAAAAATAAAAAATAAAAAATTGGACTGTGATCTGGCTGTAACTTGCCACTCATTTTAATGGTAGATTCAGCGTAGTCTCAGGAATAATTCATCATCATACACAGTGGAGTAAAACGTAAACTACTGCACAATTCAAATCTGCTACGGCTGCCTCTGTTGGGTCTACCCCTTTAGTACTCTCCTTTGATTAAAGTCCATACTGGACAGAGCCAATAGAATAACTTGTCAGATTTGAATTTGGTTAAGTGTGAAGAACACGTAGGCATTTCCACATGATCACTAGTGTAAGCGGTTAAATGTAACTGTTACCTCAGGATTACATGAACGCAAAGTCAGTAAAACAGTACCTTTCAGATTTCAGTTGACCTTGTAAGCTCAAAGAGTGAGTAACAAAAGTGGACACACCGCTAGGCTCAGTCAAACTGAAACCAACCCAGAAAGGGAATGTTAGCGCCATCGTCCATCTTCAGATCCAGTGTCTCTGTTTTGCCCATTATTTCCAATTCACTGTATCCTTTTCGAAATCCATTTTCAATCTGATGTTCAAGGCGGCCGAAGCTGAGTTTACCCAATGAATTTTGACATTTTTAACTGGGATTATTCACGTTTGAGTTGACTTTATCAGCTTAGAGAGTTGGTATCATAGTGTTTAACTTCTTGGATATAGGGGGCGCTCTTTTAATTTATGGATAAAAAAACATGCCCGTTTTAAGCGCAATATTTTGTCACGAAAAGATGCTCGACTATGCATATAATTGGCAGCTTTGGAAAGAAAACACTCTCAGGTTTCCAAAACTGCAAAGATATCTGTGAGTGCCACAGAACTCATGCTACAGGCGAAACCAAGATGAAACTTCAACCAGGAAATGGGCAGAATTTTTGAAGCTCTGTTTTCCATTGTCTCCTTATATGGCTGTGAATGTGCCGGGAATGAGCCTGCCCTTTCTATCGTTTCTCCAAGGTGTCTGCAGCATTGTGACGTATTTGTAGGCATATCATTGGAAGATTGGCCATAAGAGACTACATTTACCAGGGGTCCGCCCGGTGTCCTTTGTCTAAATTGGTGCGTAACCCTCAAGCTGCACGCAGTCATCCAGTGATTGAGAGGAGAGAGGAGGCTTCCACGAATGATGTATCATGAAGAGATATGTGAAAAACACCTTGAGGATTGATTCTAAACAACGTTTACCATGTTTCAGTCGATATTATGGAGTTAATTTGGAAAAAAGTTTGGCGTTTTGAAGACTGAATTTTCGGGTTTTTTTGGTAGCCAAACGTGACTCACCAAAAGGAGCAATTTCTCCTAAACAAATAATCTTTCAGGAAAAACTGAGCATTTGCTATCTAACTGAGAGTCTCCTCATTGAAAACATCTGAAGTTCTTCAAAGGTAATGATTTTATTTGAATGATTTTCTGGTTTTTGTGAAAATGTTGCCTGCTGATGCTAACGCTAAATGCTACGCTAGCTGCGCTAGCTGTTACACAAATGCTTGTTTTGCTATGGTTGAGAAGCATATTTTGAAAATCTGAGATGACAGTGTTGTTAATAACAAAAGGCTAAGCTTGAGAGCTAGCATATTAATTTAATTTAATTTGCGATTTTCATGAATAGTTAACGTTGCGTTATGGTAATGAGCTTGAGGCTGTATTCACGATCCCGGATCCGGGATGGCTCGACGCATGAAGTTAATGTTAGGTTTTAAAACATAAATATGGGTCTAAACAGATCAATGTACCCCATCAAACTACTGTTCTGTTTCTATTTACAGTACATTCACACAGAAGTGTATTACTATCAAATTATGTTGTTTGCATGGCCTGACTTGCCTTTGAACTCCACAACGCAGCAGAAAATATATCACCTTCAGAATCAAGACAGGGAACAGTACATCTACTGTACAGTATCAACCATTTTTATGCCACTCCAATTGAACATGACAAACAGCAGTCAGCTGTAACCTAGTCACATGATCCAAATGGTACGAGGAAGTAAGTCACAGAGAACTGAAGAGAGAACAGAAAGCCAGGTAGAAACAAACAGGTCAGGGAAGTTCATTTAGAAATAGAATTAGAGTTTAAAGAGAGAGGTGCTTTGCTGCTGGTTTACTGCTTCCTCAGCTGTGGGATGAGATGCAACTTCAGCAATAAGCTTCTTTAACGTATGGGATACACAGCCAGTGCTCTTACAAGTGCTGTACAGTCATGGATTCAAGGGATTGACACAAAGCCTTTTTCAGTGGCTACAGTACAGTGCCTTGCAAAAGTATTCATCCCCCTTGGAATATTTCCTACTCGGTCATCCAGAGATTTGAGACTGGGACGGAGGTTCACTTTCCAGCAGGACAATGACCCTAAGCATACTGCTAAAGCAACACTCGAGTGGTTTAAAGGCAAACATTTAAATATATTGGAATGGCCTAGTCAAAGCCCAGACCTCAAATCAACTGAGAATCTGTGGTATGACTTAAAGATTGCTGTACACCAGTGGAACCCATCCAACTTGAAGGAGCTGGAGCAGATTTGCCTTGAAGAATGGGCAAACATTGCAGTGGCTAGATGTGCCAAGCTTATAGAGACATACCTCTAGAGACTTGTAGCTGTAATTGTCGCAAAAGATGGCTCTACAAAGTATTGACTTTGGAGGGGGGGGTTCTGATTTGTTAATCTTATTTCTGGTTTGTTTCACGATAAAACATATTTTGCGTCTTCAAAATGGTAGGCATGTTGTGTAAATCAAATGATACAAACTCCCCCCCCCCAAAATCAATTTTAATTCCAGGTTGTAAGGCAACAAAATAGGAAAATGCCAAGGGGGTGAATACTTTCACAAGCCACTGTATATTTCCTCCTTAGCTCAAGAGAATTAAATTGGGTAATAGTGCTTTGCCCAATTCCCAGCTTGACTATATCATCAACAGTAGTTGGGTCAGTTTATTTGGATAATCCGCGGTCTTTCGCTATGTTAGCAAGCAGTACCAACAGCAGCCATACACTCTTCGAAAAAAGGTGCTAAGTAGAACCATATGGGGTTTCATTAAATCCAATTACTAACATAAATGGATTAGTTTAGAAAATTATATGTTAAGTATCTTCGTGTAGCATAAAAAGTATCAACCAATCAATGTACATGCAAAAACACAGATATTACAGTACAACAAACAATCTCCCTGCAATAGAGCATGCTGGGAAATATTATATATGGTTCTATGTAGAACCCTTTTTTGCCTTTTAAAGAATCCTTCTTCCCTTCCAAATAATCATCAAAGAGCCCTTTCTTCTAAAAACGGTTCTTATGACGTTGAAGGTTCAGGCCGATCCTTTCGGGACCCTTTTTTCTAAAAGTGTATGGGGATCCTAATACATAAAATCAAAACCACATCACGGTTCCTGTAGTTTACAGATTTAGCTCAATGAACTTGTCTGCTCTTCTGGTGGAAACGATTAGCCTGAATCAAAGCGTAAACCATAATCAGTACGAATCCTCTTTGGGTTACCCAATCTGTGCATGTACACATGACATTGTCGGCTGAGACGTGCAATGCTAAGGCTTAAGGGGAGGTAATCAGGGCTCAGCCCAGCATGGAACTACCCTATCCACTTGTTTAATAGGGATTGCACCTGGTGTTTTGTGGTGTCGAACAGACTGGTCGTGACCTATGTGATCTCTTGATGCAGTGTCCCGATGGATTTCCATCAAGCTTTGTTTTCACTCTATTAAAGCTCGGTGACACTGGCCTTGTTTTTCCAATCCTTTATGACATTTTTATAGATTTTTGTCACAATGTAAATCATATTTAAAAGGTTTTAAATTGTGATCTCTTTTTGGAAAGAAGCCTCACAATACATATTTAGAAATCGAGACACATTGACATAAGGATCTAACATTCTGTCTATTTTCATTCAACTGACTGTATGAGTGTTATGAGTCCCATTTGATGTTCCCTCTTGAGTCCAATGAATTGTAATGATTGAAGACACCAAGTCGCAGACTCGCCTTCATAATAAACACGGTTCGGCTTGACCTGCCGGTGTCCTTCTGAAATCCCCCCGCCAGTGAAGACTACAAAGTCAGACGTAAGCCCAGAGATCTATACGGAGGTCTTTAACAACTGCCAGCAAAAGATTCTGCGCTGCTTAGAATGCAAATGAAGGATGTAGCCGGATGAAGTGTCGGTAAAGAGAGTGAACTATTCTTCTGTAGGGGGGGGGAGTACGGAGATTAACGAGATAGTCCTCCCAGGATGAAACGAACGGCATTACCTGGCTGCTAATTGCCTCTCTCGGGAAAAAAGAGAAACTTAAAATGAGTGATTGGTCTGGGTGATGTAATGCCTATCGTGCTTTCTCATGTACAAGTTTCATTTCATTGCCATTGACAGGACTTTGTTGATGTCTCTCACAAGGCTTCATAAAGCTAGCTCAACATTGTGTATAATAAACTTGTATTCTTTCACTTATAAGTAATGACGTGGTAGTGTTTGTCCAGTAGGGGTCACTGTTAGCACTAACTAAATATACCATGGTAAAACCCTAGGTATACTGTGCTGTAGGAGGTGGCACTCCATAGTAGACCTACTTAGATCAGAGGTGGTGATTCACTGGCTCAGTCCCAAATGTCACCCTTTTCCCTATATAGTGTACTACTTTTTACCAGGGCCCTTAGGGCTCTAGTTAAAAGTAGTGCACCATAGGGAATAGGGGGACATTTGTGACTCACCCACTGACTTGGATCGGACACATTTTCCAGCATTATATTAGAAACAAATGGTAAGTGAACTGATAGACTTTCAAAACTGTCAAAACTATTTTTATCACCCTTTCTAATCTCTGTCATTTTACATTTTTAAACAAGAAAACACATGTGCAACAGCAAGAGCCTATCACAGTGGTCACCAACTTTTTCTGAGTCAAGATCACTTTCTGAGTCCAAATGCAAGCTGAGATCTACCGTTCAGGTTTTTTGTTTTTAAACCTGACTAAAAAAACATAAGCCTATGCAACATTAACCAATTAAAAAGCATTCTGTAGCAACGAGGCTTGTGCAGGAGGCTGTAGGCCCAATACATTATCACTGCTAGTTGGCTATGCTTAAATTGATCTGCCAATGTTGTTCTTCTCAGACCATTTAGAAATATTTCAAATGTTTAGCTCTATGATCACACTGGTAATAGATCATTTGTTGAATTACTTGTGAGGCACAGCTAAGCGATGATCTTATGATCATCTTATGATCACCCACTCCCGTCCCTCCTCTCTCCCTCCCTCCACTGAGAAAAGGGGACACAGTCTTCCAGCTGATGGTGTCGCACTGCATTATTTCTGCCTCCTGCACCAATTCATGTTGTTACTCCAATGACCAGAGAGAGTGAAATATTCCTTGATATTTAAAAAGAAACAAGCCTCTAATAACAACAACGCATGCTTGTCGGAACACTTCGCTATACTCATTCATTGTAGCTGCAGTACTGGTTGAAGCATTTTATGGCTTATAAAAGTGTTGAACAAAGTGTTGATAGTGCTGAATAACAACTTAAACACGAACTTACTCCTAAAAACAGCAGCTCTTCGCTGTATTCGTTGAGTCTCTCTCTAGTCATGGTTTTAAAAGTTTGGAAATCTCACAGTATCAACTTTGCTGTGCTTTTGAGGCTTCTTTTTACAGTCTATGGCTCAATCAAACCTTGCAGACATGGTGATCTGAGCTATCTGATTGGCCAGCGGTAGGCCTATAGGTGCACTTGATTTGCTCTCTGGACCTGCCAGGTAGGTGGAGTTCTACCTTCAGACACATGAAATGGTTCAAAATGGGAACACTGCCTTCCCGTGGCGCTAAGGCTGCTGAATCAAGTGCAAAAAAAACCCCACAAGGCTTTATTGTTGATGTTTTACAGAAATGTTTTGGTGATCGATCAGGAATGCCTTGGAGATCGACCAGTTGGTGACTGCTTGGTGACCGCTGGTCTATCAAATGCAACGCATGTGACCTTGCCAACATAATAACATTATCAATCTAACCTGAAGACAGACTTGTAAGCATTGTCTTTAGTGTGTGATATTGATGCTTTGTTTATGACATTGCAGGGAAATCCCTCCTTTTGTTCTTTCCAGAAACGCATCCAAGCCATCAACCTTAATCCTTTGTCTAACCCCTGTGATGTGATGGTATCATCAACCACATCCCACAACGCACGCATACAAACACACACACATCATCTGGAGCACACCAGGGATCAGATTGCTGATTGTAATCTGTATTGCGTGAGAATGTTGGCTGGACAAGTTGCTGTGTTAATTGTTTGGATTTAAGCTGGCTTGTTAGCGCGCTGTGGGAGACAAACTGGTAGGCTTGACGGAAACGACAACAAATCCCACCACTCTCAGGGATAATCCAGAGACAGGGTCTCATCTGTTCCAAGTTGAGATCAAAGGCTGAAATGGTGGCCATGTTTTATGGAGTAGTTCTACTCACTGCAAAGCTGCTCCTCTCACAGCCCGTCGGTTCTGGTTATGTTAGCTAGCTAGGTGACTCTGCCTGGAGGTCACGCTGCTAGAGGTCTTCTACACCTTCTGCGCCTGTACCCCACATAGTGCACTACTTTTGACAAAGGCCCATAGGGCTCTAGTCAATAGTAGTGCTCTATATAGGGAATAGGGTTTCATTTGGGACACAAGGTTAAACAGCAATTTTAGAGTCTGGAGTAGGGATGGGCAACTTTGATCGGGGTAGGGTTCACAAAAAATCTGAACTCATCATGAGGGGCCGCAGTTGCACGTGGGTCTGTGTACCCATATGCATGAGTCCCTCATAAAGCTACTGCAGTAACACTAATGGTTTTACACCAATTACTAACTGCACTACAACTTGCAGAGTGAACAACACACCCCACTGAAGTCATCGAAGTGCTTTGCTGGCAGTTTGAATTGCTTGTAAAGACGAACACTTCGCTACTCCAAGGGAAAATCCTTGAAGGCTTAACCATGCTGAACTGCAGCTCTTTATGAGTCAAGACTTTTAATTCTAAACAAGGGGACTTTCGTAAGAATACGCCTGTGGTTTCTAAAATGCCACCAGTGTTGAAATTGACGTTTCTGTTTCACAGGACTGCTACAGTGAAGCAATTAAGTTTAACTGTTAAAAATGAATCTTGATAACAAAGGTATAGGGGAAAGGTAAATGGGGGATGCTTTATGATAATGAAGGATGAATCCACATATGGTCAGCATTGGGGGTTGGGGAGTTTTGGTAATTGCATTTGAGAATGCAAGTGGCCTCACAGGTAAATGTGTAAGTACTTGTGTCTGTCATAGTGTGAGTGCTGGGGTTGTCCAAGGGAATTAGATGATGGACTTCTCCAGACAGTGTATTAGATTTAATAAGTTTGCCAATTAATGAACTCATTGCCCGCCCACACTCCTCTCTCTCTCTTTCTCTCTCTCTCGCTGTCTCTCTCTCGCTGTCTCTCTCTCTCTCTCTCTCTGTCTCTCTCTCTCTCTCTCTCTCTCTCGCTGTCTCTGTCTCTGCCCAATGCAGTATTTCTCTGAGACCAGGTTGCTTGTTGCACCTTAACAGCAAAGGAGAATTATGGGCAGAATTTACGTTGGCGGTTAGGGGAACTAACGACCAAGGTTAGGATAATTTATGTTAAAGGCAAACTGGGTTAAGTTTAGAATAAGGGTTAGGGGAAGGGTTAGCGAAACTGCTACAGTTGTCCCAGATGCAACACAAACACGAAACCTATGGCTTGCTAGACGGTCTCGGGACACCCACCCATCATCCCCTGACTAAAGTAACTAGATCATTAGTAGGTGTCAGAAATACACAACGTATGTTTTATATGGCTCTGAGGCCAGGCTACTCTCTTGCTCGCACGCACACACACAACCAACCTACATCAATCTTAGCCAAAGCAATTTTCTGACTTGGTGAAAGCACTCCATCAGTTGTTTGCCTTTTCATTGAGAAAAAAATAACTTAATGACTACAAAATTCCATTGATCTTTTGTACCATTCAGAAAGAAAAAAGGTTAATTGAGGCCCATACACCCCTAACAATGATGTACAAGGGACCTGTGGTGGTTGTGGTCTTCCTGGAACAGGTGGAATGCGTTATGAAGAACTGTATGAGAGCTTTCCAAGAAACCAATAAATACCCCTGAGGAAAAACGGGTCTGATGAAAAATGATGAAACCTATCTCAGGCTGCACAAGGCTCTGAACTCTTCCGCTATGAGAAGCAATATCTCCTAGAGGTGTATTTGATGAAAACCCTAGAATGTACAGAAACCCTGCAAGGTCATGTTTGGATGAGCTTGGTCTGACTTTGGTCTCACTCTTTGGCATGCTGTGTAGTGCTAATGTGACCCGTTGGGTTTGAACTTTCCACAAGTTTGTGTCAGCCAGCTGAGCTAAAGCCTGTTTTTTTTAGTTGCTAACACAAGTCACCAAACCACCTTGAGCAGCATTACCAAATGAACAAGACAAAGACAAAGACTGTCTCAGTCTAGCCCAGCCAAGATTATCTGCATAATCACAGGCTAATAATGTCGCAATCTGCATCATTGGCATCCAATTTCTTTGGACTGTAAAATTCACACCACCATCTAAGCGCCGGTCCAGTGTAGTTGGACTAATATTAAAGAAAAAAATAATAATTCCAAAAGTTTCTAATTTTACAGCAAATGTTTTGAAAGAAATAACCAGAGGCAGACTTAGTCCCGGGATGTTCCAAGAGACCACACGTCTCACTACTGTTTGGCATTGAAGTCTTGTTGTTTCCCGCTGCGATTCGTTAGGATTTTGCCCCTGGTGTGGCCCAGCGTATCATTCTAATCAGATACAGGTTGTAATTCTATTAATATTAGTGTACAAAGGGTTGGACATAGTTTTGATATGGCGTGATCATTGCAGACTGGCCAGGCGGATTATAATAGCTATAGGTTCACGTAACTAAGTCTCTGCAAAGAGCATTACCAAATTCAGAGCTATCTACTTGATGAAGACAGACGTTGACATCTTTCTTTCCTCTTCTCTGAAATGATCTGAAGAAAATACTCCCCCTGTTTGTTTAAGTCCTGTAAATTGATGCATTTATATTTGCAAAACTTGAAATGGGCAAGAGGTTAAAGTAGAGAAAGAAACTGAATTGACATTATCTGGTGACAGCATGTCAACAAATGTGACTAGATTCAGGACACTATGCGTATGTCGCATGTCACTACTTCACAGGAGAGGCATTTGAAAGTAAACCTAACTTTTTAAAATCAAAATGCACTTTTTGGAAGAAATGCTTTCTGGAACATGCGAACTGTCATCTGCATTAATAACAAACATGTGTGCCATCTGTAAATATGAATACAATTATTAAATTGCGAGCCTTCCCGCTAGCCATGATTGGCTGAGATAATGGATGGGCTGGACATGCCGAGAGTTCAGATTGGTCTGCCATGTAGTGGGAGCTGCTCAGTATATGTAGCTAGGTAATCATTTCCAATTGAGCTTTTTTGAAAGATATCAGAACTGCATAAGTGTTGCTAATGCTCTCCACTTTCTGGAGGATCAAGTTAGTGGATCATTCAGTGGAATGCCCGGTGGAAGCAGAATATGATAGCTAAGAAGATGGAGAAAATGCGGATTGAGTCAAAAAAAGAGAACACAAAGAAGAAGGCTGTTGTATAAAACACCTCTCTCTGGATTACATCTTCAAACTAAGGGCAACCATGGCATCTGTGTCAGAGAGGGAGAAGCGTTCATCCATGTATACAGGTAAGAGAGTCTAGCTGGCTATATTTTCAGATATACGTTTCTAATTTTGTCAGAAAGTCATTTTCATTGCAAGTTACAGCGTGTAGTGGTAGCTATGGTGGTAGCTATCTAGCTAACATTAGCTGGCTGGCTCGCAAGCTAATGTTACGTGTATGACCTGTGTAGTAATATTATTCATATCTCAGAGCAATTATAATTATCTTTTTTGGGCTAGGGGGCAGTATTTTGAAGTCTGGATGACAACTGTGCCCAAAGTAAACTGTTTGCCTGTTACTGGGCAAACTGGTCCCAGTATTTATTATTATTAATTTTTTTTACCTTTATTTTACTAGGCAAGTCAGTTAAGAACAAATACTTATTTTCAATGACGGCCTAGGAACAGTGGGTTAACTGCCTGTTCAGGGGCAGAACGACAGACTTGTAACCTTGGCAGCTCAGGGATTTGAACTTGCAACATTCCGGTTACTAGTCCAACGCTCTAACCACTAAGCTACCCTGCCGCCCGATTTGGATAGAAAACACTCTTTCTAAAACTGTTAAAATAATGTCTGTGAGTATAACAGAACTGATATGGCAGGCAAAAACCTGAGGAAAAATCATCCAGGAAATGGGATTTTTTTATGTGAGTGGTTTTCATTGAAATCCTATTGAGTATATAATGGGTTAGGGCCCAGATTTCAGTTCCTATGGGTTCCACTAGATGTCAACAGTCTTTTGACATGATTTCAGGCTTTTTTTCTGAAAAACAATGAAGAATAAGACCTTATGGTCAGTGCTCTATGGAATCATACAGTACTGGTTTGCCCATGTGACTGTGTGCGCACTCTTTCTTTTTCCTTTCTATTGAATATGCTATTATCTGGTTGAAATATTATAGATTATTTAGATAATTGACACCCTGAGGATTAGTTCTAAACATCATTTGACATGTTTCGCCAACATTTACCGGTACTATTAGGATGCATTCATCTGCATGTTTTGACCGCCTTTGAGCCAGTGGATTACTGAACAAAACGCGCCAACAAAACTGAGTTTTTGGTATATAAGGAAGGACTTTATTGAACAAAATGACCATTTGTTATGTAGCTGGGACCCTTGTGATTGCAACCAGATGAAGATCTTCAAAGGTACGTGAATTATTTTATTGCTATTTCTGACTTTCGTGACTCCTCTGCTTGGTTGGAAAAATGTTGTATGCTTTTGTAAGCGGGGCGGTGTCATCAGATAATCACATGGTATGCTTTCGCCATAAAGCCTTTTTGAAATCTGACAAAGCGGCTGGACTAACAAGAAGTTAATCTTTTAACCAACGTATAACACTTGTATCTTCATGAATGCTTATTATTACTATTTGTGTAATTTGAATTTGGCTCTCTGCAATTTCCCCCGGATGTTGTTGAGGTGGGTCGTTAGCGTGCGGCACGCCTTGCCCATAGAGTTTTTAACCCATTTCACTTCACCGTTTACATCTTCAGTATCCTGTGCATGTGACAAATAAACAATGATTTTATTTGATATAGTGTGTGTGTTCACCAGAGACGGTAATGTGAAGAACAACACAACCTGCACCAAAGTCAAATTAGGATATAACGTTAGGCCAATGAGACAGAGTCCAAGTTCTAAAATTCTCCAGTAGAATGCTTTTCTTTTAATTCGTCACACTTAACATTAGCTATATAGCTAACAAGTTAGAAACAAACCAAAACATTGTTTAGAAAGTGGGTGCTTTTAAGTGGGTGTGAACGATGCTGAATGGTTGTAGACAAAGGAGAGCTTTCCAGTACGTGTACCAAAACATTCATAGGCTATTTTCTCAAAAGGGTTACAAGTTATCAACTCTCAAAGCAGAATTACTTTCCATTGTATCTCAAATGTATGATATACAATTTTCTAGTTCTGCGTCAAACACAGCTGACTTTTTCAATTTGAGCGGCCAGGAGAGAGCTTAGGGCAATTAGGGTACAGGCCGGTGCTGATGGTGGACGATAACACCCAGCAACAGTCAACAAAGAGCTATTTGAATGATTTAAAACCAGTAAATCAAATTGTTTGGGGACAGACTTGATGGTCTGACTTGATTGCCACTCCACCACTTTAGGAAAATCTGTATTGACGAAAAAAGGTTATAACCAGAAAGGTTAACATCAGTGTTCAGAACACTCTCAGAACACACACATCTGTTGCTCATTTGCTCAATGTTTGGTAATAAGCTTCTACTGTTAGGGATAGTGAGACGCTAGCGTCTCAAGTGACCAATAGCCTCGGGAAATGCATAGCGCCAAATTCAAATAAAACGCGATAAAACTCAAACTTTCATTAAATCACACATGCAGGGTACTCAATTAAAGCTACACTCGTTGTGAATCCAGCCAACATGTCAGATTTATAAAATGCTTTTCGGCGAAAGCATGAGAAGCTATTATCTGATAGCATGCACCCCCCCTGAACCACCTGAACGAGTTGTAAACAAAATAATTAGCGTAGCCGGCGCTACACAAAACGCTGAAATAAAATATAAAACATGCATTACCTTTGACGAGCTTCTTTGTTGGCACTCCAATATGTCCCATAAACATCAGAATTGGTCCTTTTTTTTTATTAATTCCGTCCATGTATACCCAAAATGTCCATTTATAAAGCAGGTTTGATCCGGAAAAAAACAGCTTTCCAAAACACAACGTCACTACAAAACATTTCAAAGGTTGCCTATAAACTTTGCCAAAATATTTCAAACTACTTTTGTAATACAACTTTAGGTATTTTTAAACGTTAATAATCTATCAAATTGTAGACGGGGCAAACTGTATTCGATAGAGAAAGTAAACAAAACATGCCCCTTTTTCCCTCTTGCGTAACTCTCAACAGTGTAACGTTGTTCCAGGATGTGCCTCTTCTTCGTTTCACCAATGATTAACTTCAACCCAATTCCAAAGACTGGTGACATCCTGTGGAAGTCGTAGGAACTGTAAAATGGGCGCTATCTAATTTCCCTTGGCAAAGACAACTGAGGGAACTGTCAGAGGCAAAATATTTTTATTCTGAACAGTTTTTCCTTGGGGTTTTGCCTGCTACATAAATTCTGTTATAGTCACAGACATGATTGTACCAGTTTTAGAAACTTCAGAGTGTTTTCTATCCACACCTACTAATCATATGCATATAATATATTCCTGGCATGAGTAGCAGGAAGTTGAAATTGTGCACGCTATTTATCCAAAAGTGGAAATGCTGCCCCCTATCTCTAAGAAGTTAAAGTGCAGAAAACCAAGGCTTTTATGAGAGAAGAAATCAGTGAAGCAGAAATCAGAGGACAAGTTAGAATTGGGGCTAGCAAAAATAGACGGGCCACATTTCCAGATATCATCAGTAGTAATACAATCAGGGCATTGCAGAGGACAGGGTCTCTACAGTGTTGATTTTCATGACATTTGAATTGCATCAGATGGCAACAAGATTATCTTGTACAGCAATTTCATTAGGTAGCATGAATATAAAGCCGGCGAGAGGTGGTTAGAATTGGATGGGAGACCAAGAGTCCGTGTAACCAATAGAGAGGCAGAGTCGCGAGAGTGGGAGTGAGAGTGAACAAACATTGTATGTCCCACGGTCGGGTAAATGACCAATATCATCAACAATATCATCAACAAAGCATGCAGGAGTCATAGAGCAAATAGCATATAGCACAAGAAAAGAGTTCAAAGAGTCACTCGCCCCAATTAAATAAATTGAGAGAGTAGCTATCTATGAGTCCAGTAGGCTATAAAAGTCCGAGATGAATAAACAGAAGGCCTATGCTAGTTAATTAAAGCATTGCTGAGTAAAGCTCACATAATTACCTTCACAAGTTAATTAGCCTACATAAAATTCAGATCAGTCCAAAGTCTGTGTATGTGTGTGTATGCTGGAAGCGAGTGAAAGCTTGGGAGAGAGGGGGGAGTGTGGCAGGGGTACCTGTACCTGACAGGGGGAGATAGAGCAGACTAGGAGCAGATCTCGCGGTGGGATCCAAGTAGCAGTGCAAGCAGGCAACAGGAGTAGGTGTCACACCCGCTTGGTTCAAGCTTTAGTCAGGAGGCTGTAGGAGAGGAGGCGGTCAACCTTACCAGATAGCTGCGTGGTGGAGCAGATAAAAGTGTCCGAAGCGAAAAGCTTAATGAAAAACGTTGGGCGAAGACAAAACTTTGTCTCACCCCTACACACCCTTGCACATACACACAATACACATGCCCACACACACACACACACACAAACATCTGCTGTGTCCTTTGTTTTGGTCACAAAGTGCTGGATATGTACTCTCTAGGTCAGGGATCATCAGCTACAGTAGATACTGAAGGCCAATGTTTTTCTTGACTTCTTGAGTGTAGGGGGCAGGATTTTTGGTTTTGGTTAAAAAATGTACCCATTTGAAACTGCCTATTTCTCAGGCCCAGAAACTAGAATATGCATATAATTGTCAGATTAGGATAGAAAACACTAACATTTCCAAAACTGTCAAAATATTGTCTGTGAGTTTAACAGAACTGATATTGCAGGCAAAAACCTGAGGAAAACCCAACAAGGAAGTGCTGTTTCTCCTGAAAGCTCTCTGTTCCATTGGAGGCCTTGCCTCCATTTAAAGGGATATCAACCATATTACTTTTCCTATGGCTTCCTCAAGGTGTCAACAGTTTTTAGACATAGTTTCAGGCTTTTATTTTGAAAAATGAGCAAGAAAGATCACATCGGGTCAGTGGATAGCTGGGTATTCGCAGAGTTTTGCTTGCGCAACAGAGTGGGGCAGCCATTGTCTCTCCCTCTCCTATTGAAAAAGCTACAGTCCCGGTTGATATATTATCGATTATATATTTTAAAAACAACCTGAGGATTGATTATAAATGTTTGACATGTTTCTGTGGACATTACAGATACTATTTGAAATTTTCATCTGCGTTATCGTGACCGCTCGAGCCTGCGGATTTCTGAACATAACGCGCCAAACAAATGGAGGTATTTTGGATGTAAAAAATAATCTTTATGGAACAAAAGGAACATTTATTGTGTAACTGGGAGTCTTGTGAGTGCAAACATCCGAAGATCATCAAATGTAAGCGATTTAATTTATTGCTTTTCTGACTTTCGTGACCAATCTACTTGGCTGCTAGCTGTTTGTAATATTTTGTCTACTGAGAGAGATGTTCTTACATAAACACGTGTTATGCTTTCGCCGAAAAGCTGTATTGAAATCTGACATGCAAGGTGGATTAACAACAAGCTAAGCTGTGTTTTGCAATATTGCACTTGTGATTTCATGAAAATTAAATATTTTTAGTAATTTAATTTGAATTTGGTGCGCTGCAATTCAGCGGGTGTTGATGAAAATGATCCCGCTTACGGGATGGGTGCGTCAAGAATTAAGGCCAATGTTGTTCTTGATTCTAGCCATCCCGGATCTGGGATCATGAATACAGCCTCAAGCACATTACCATAACGCAATGTTAACTATTCATGAAAATCGCAAATGAAATGAAATTAATATGCTAGCTCTCAAGCTTAGCCTTTTGTTAACAACACTGTCATCTCAGATTTTCAAAATATGCTTCTCAACCATAGCAAAACAAGCATTTGTGTAACAGCTAGCGGAGCTAGCATAGCATTTAGCGTTAGTATCAGCAGGCAACATTTTCACAAAAACCAGAAAAGCATTCAAATAAATCATTTACCTTTGAAGAACTTCGGATGTTTTAATGAGGAGACTCTCAGTTAGGTAGCAAATGCTCTGTTTTTCCTGAAAGATTATTTGTTTAGGAGAAATTGCTCCGTTTGGTGCGTCATGCTTGGCTACCAAAAAACCCAGAAAATTCAGTCTTCAGAACGCCGAACTTTTTTCCAAATTAACTCCATAATATCGACTGAAACATGGTAAACGTTGTTTAGAATCAATCCTCAAGGTGTTTTTCACATATCTCTTCATGATATATCATTCGTGGAAGCCTCCTCTCTCCTCTCAATCACTGGATGACTGCGTGCAGCTTGTAGATTACGCACCAATTTAGACAAAGGACACCGGGCGGACCCCTGGTAAATGTAGTCTCTTATGGCCAATCTTCCAATGATATGCCTACAAATACATCACAATGCTGCAGACACCTTGGAGAAACGACAGAAAGGACAGGCTCAGTCCTGGCGCATTCACAGCCATATAAGGAGACAATGGAAAACAGAGTGTCCGAAATTCTGCTCATTTCCTGTTTGAAGTTTCATCTTGGTTTTGCCTGTAGCATGAGTTCTGTGGCACTCACAGATATCTTTGCAGTTTTGGAAACGTCAGAGTGTTCTATTTCCAAAGCTGTCAATTATATTCATAGTCGAGCATCTTTTCGTGACAAAATATTGCGCTTAAAACGGCCACGTTTTTTTATCCATAAATTAAAAGAGCGCCCCCTATATCCAAGAAGTTAAGCGGATGGTCGGAGGACTACAAATTGACAAAAAAAAGCCCAAACAGATATATTATTTGACTAAAACATAGAACTTTCAAACCTTGTTTACATTTGTATGCGATCATATACTCTATATCACTCTATTATGCGTGGGAATACTTTGGCACAGACAGTTTTAACAGCCTTTTATGTCCAACAATAAAAATAAAAAACCTGGGGGGCCAAATGAAATCTTGGGCTGCCATTTGGAGAACACTGCTCTAAGGCATTGTAATCTGGCCAAACTAAATTAATCTCCTGTCCAAAGACTGAGACCTCTGGCTTTAGAGGTGTTCTTAGACTCCAAGCTGCAAGACAGCTTCCCCAGACAGATGGCTAGATGGGTAGACAAATAGAAACAGACAGACAGACCAGACAGACCAGACAGACAGGAAAGTAGTCAGGGAAAGAGGCAGGCAGACTGGTAGGAAGGATGGCAGACAGGCAAGCAGGCAGACAGAAAGAGAGACAGACAGAGAGAAAGACAGAGAGACAAACAGAGAGACAGACAGGCGAGTAGTCAGGGAAAGAGGCAGGCAGACTGGTAGGTAGGATGGAAGACAGGCAAGCAGGCAGACTATAGATAACTTGGGGTCAGATAGTTCTAAAACATTAGAGAAGGAGCAGCTCTAATCCAGCCATCTGGTCTGTTCTACCTGCAGTGGGACTCCACAGTGACTCATACATCACTCCTCCTCCCAGGCCGTGTGTCATCGTAAAGAGACCGCACTGTCTCTCCTGGACAACAGGTATTGTGGACACAGGAGCTCCAATACAGGCTTAAGCTAACAGACAAAGAGATTAACCAGAGGGGAAGATAAGCTCTCTGGATAACATGTCTTTGAGCCTTTTATTAATTCACTAACTATTAATTAATTAACTCACTGCTATCTTATGTTGGTGTTTGAGGAGAGACAGTGAAAAAGAGATGTCATCTCTCCTGAAAGACAGCTCTGCGCTGGTGTCTTCTGGTGAGGCAGTGTAGCGTTGCTCTAACGTTTGATTAATGTGTGTGATTCCTGATGATGACACAGTGTGTGTGTGTGCTTGTGTGTGGGTGTGTTTCCCGCAGTGTGTGTTCTGGCTGTGTGTGTTGTGGGCTTGTTGTTCCAGTTCCAACAGTAACACATGGAACACAGGCAGAACCCAGGTGGAGGAAGGCTGAGACACAACGGGGAGAAGAACCCATCTGCTAGATCCGACTCATCACAATGGGAGTGGAACTCTAGCCAACGAGCCAACATGCTACGACCTCAGGATGTCTGATTAGGCCGAGGCATGCCATCTCTCTTCTCTAATCATCATTACTCATTCTAATTCATGGATTTAGGGGCAGTGAGGTGCAGAGAGGAGCTTATTATATGGAAATAAGGACATGGATCATCAAACAGGTGTATTTACTCTCTATGTATTGTTAATAGCCTGTCTGTCCGCACATTATGCCACGGCGAATAAACAGCCCAAAAGATACGTTCGCTTTGCATTGCCAGTGAGACAATTAGACAGATAAATATCAGTTATGTTCCCGAATAACACAGATGAAAGGAACGTGTGTCAATTCATGCAGTACTTCTCCGTCTTCATTTGGGGCCACTGCAGCCTTTCATTAGGAAGTAAATAGCACATTGATCCCAGACAAAGTCTTAGAACAACAGAATGGTAATGAATGAGGGGATTGAGGAAGAGGAAATGCTGTGATTGGAGAGGAGAAAAGAAATGAAGAGATTAATGGAGCTGTACTTGTCCAGACTGTCAGATCACTGATGTCTCTAAGTGACTGTCTGGGGGCTTTCTGGTGACTGTTATCTAAGTATATCTGCAATATCACCACTGCCGTAACCATTTCAGCACAGAGAGAAGTGGGTTAGGACCTTACATAAGACTGGTGGGTTAGGACCCTATGTACTGAAGGTTCAGTTGGTCATGTACTAGAGTTTCAGTGGGTTTGAATCCTGCATAGTACTGGCTTTCATGTGACTGGACTGTGCATTATACTGGTTTTGATGGGTTTGGACCCTATATCAGGGGTTCTTAAACTTTTTCAGCCTGGAACCCAAATGAGAAATTCTGTGTTTTCCTGAGACCCAAGATTAGGAAAATATGCAACTAAACATAAATATCGGTACATTTCATTGACCTTATGCCTAAAACAAATTAAATATATATAAAAACAAATAACAATTAAATTAAATATCTGTTTATTTTCCCCCATTAAAAACACTCTTACGTATCTGTCTAGGTTGGAACTGTTGCTGTTAAAATACAATAAATCATTTTCATTCTGAACTGGAATAAACTGATTGATCACATCACACAGATGAATAACAGAACACACACACACACACACACACACACACACATGCTTTTTGATCGTGCATCCCTAAGTAACAGTACAGACGAAAAATGATCAGGCCTACTGTACATCTTACTGTAGAAATTATTTTTGAAAGAAAGTCTAGGTTGGAACTGTTGCCGTTAAAATACAATACATATTTTTTATTCTGAACTGGAATAAACTGATCAGAACATCTACTGCTTTCTCAGTCAGGCAGGAGACAACTTCCTGCTGTAGATGACCAACCCAGAACTGTGTGAGTGTGTTTGCTTCAAAAAGCATCTTGCTTCAATCAGTTTATTCCAGTTAAGAATACAATTATTACTTGTATTTTAGTTAGTTCAGTTTAGTTCAGTAGTTTAGTTCCAACCTAGACTAGTTTTCAACAATAATTTCTACAGTAAGATGTACAGTAGTCCTGATCCTTTTTCATCTTCATCTGTACTGTTACTTAGGGTGGCGCTATCAGTAGCTAGCTTGCTTTGGCTAATGTTAGCTATTAGCTGTGTACAAGGCCAGGGGATTGTTTGAAAGAGAAACTCACATCTACTACTATGAGAGTTAGTTAGTACTCCTTTATTTCTGCTGATCATCACCTGTTATAAAATGACAATGCCTTGCTAGCTGACTGACTTTTCCACTGTTGAAGCACGACTAAGCACTTCCCCGCACTAAACATATTGTGTGTTCATTATATTTCAAATCAAATCAAATTTATTTATATAGCCCTTCCTACATCAGCTGATATCTCAAAGTGCTGTACAGAAACCCAGCCTAAAACCCCAAACAGTAAGCAATGCAGGTGTAGAAGCACGGTGGCAAGGAAAAACTCCCTAGAAAGGCCAAAACCTAGGAAGAAACCTAGAGAGGAACCAGGCTATGAGGCGTGGCCAGTCCTCTTCTGGCTGTGCCGGGTGGAGATTATAACAGAACATGGCCAAGATGTTAAAATGTTCATAAATGACCAGCATGGTCAAATAATAATAATCACAGTAGTTGTCGAGGGTGCAGCAAGTCAGCACCTCAGGAGTAAATGTCAGTTGGCTTTTCATAGCCGATCATTAAGAGTATCTGTACCGCTCCTACTGTCTCTAGAGAGTTGAAAACAGTGGGTCTGTGACAGGTAGCACGTCCGGTGAACAGGTCAGGGTTCCATATCTGCAGGCAGAACAGTTGAAACTGGAGCAGCAGCACGGCCAGGTGGACTGGGAGTCATCATGCCAGGTAGTCCAGAGACATGATCCTAGGGCTCAGGTCCTCCGAGAAAGAGAAAGAAAGAGAGAATTAGAGAGATCATACTTACATTCACACAGGGCACCGGATAAGACAGGAGAAGTACTCCAGATATGCCAAACAGGGCCAAACAGGAAGGATATAACCCCACCCACTTTGCCAAAGCACAGCCCCCACACCACTAGAGGGATATCTTCAACCACCAACTTACCATCCTGAGACAAGGCTGAGTATAGCCCACAAAGATCTCCGCCACGGCACAACCTAAGGGGGGGCGCCAACCCAGACAGAAAGAACACATCAGTGACTCAACCCACTCAAGTGACGCACCCCTCCTAGGGACGGCATGAAAGAGCACCAGTAAGCCAGTGACTCAGCCCCTGTAATAGGGTTAGAGGCATAGAATCCCAGTGGAGAGGGGGCAACCGGCAAGGCAGAGACAGCAAGGGCGGTTCGTTGCTCCAGAGCCTTTCCGTTCGCCTTCACACTCCTGGGCCAGACTACACTCAATCATATGACCCACTGAAGAGATGAGTCTTCAATAAAGACTTAAAGATTGAGACCAAGTCTGCGTCTCTCACATGGGTAGGCAGACCATTCCATAAAAATAGTGCTCTATAGGAGCAAGCCCTGCCTCCAGCTGTTTGCTTAGAAATTCTAGGGACAAATATGAGGCCTGCGTCTTGTGACCATAGTGTACATGTAGGTATGTACGGCAGGACCAAATCGGAAGGAGCAAGCCCATGTAATGCTTTGTAGGTTAGCAGTAAAACCTTGAAATCAGCCCTTGCCTTCACAGGAAGCCAGTGTAGGGAGGCTAGCACTGGAGTAATATGTTCAAATTTTTGGGTTCTAGTCATTAATCTAGCAGCCGTATTTAGCACTAACTGAAGTTTATTTAGTACTTTATCCGGGTAGCCGGAAAGTATCAAAAGCAGCACTAAGGTCTAGGAGCACGAGGACAGATGCAGAGCCTCGGTCTGACGCCATTAAAAGGTCATTTACCACCTTCACAAGTGCAGTCTCAGTGCTATGATGGAGTGTAAAACCAGACTGAAGCATTTCATATACATTGTTTGTCTTCAGGAAGGCAGTGAGTTGCTGTGCAACAGCTTTTTCAAGAGAGGCTTTATTACTGCCACTTTTATTGAGTATGGTACACATCCGGTGGATAGATTGCCATTTATTATGTTCAACATAGGAGGGCCAAGCACAGGAAGCAGCTCTTTCAGTAGTTTAGTTGGAATAAGGTCTAGTATGCAGCTTAAAGGTTTAGAGACCATGATTATTTTCAGCATTGTGTCAAGAGATACAGTGTATAGTACTAAAACACTTGAGCGTCTCTCTTGATCATTGGTCCTGGGAGAGTTTTGCAGACTCAGGCTGAAGTGAAAGCCATCCTCACTTGAGAAATGCTGCTTTTTATTTAGCTTTGCGACAGTATCAAAAATAAATTTTGGATTGTTCTTATTTTCCTCAATTAAGTTGGAAAAATAGGATGATCGAGCAGCAGTGAGGGCTCTTCGATACTGCACGGTACTGTCTTTCCAAGCTAGTCGGAAGACTTCCAGTTTGGTGTGGTGGCATTTCCGTTCCAATTTTTTTGGAAGCTTGCTTCAGAGCTCGGGTATTTTCTGCATACCAGGGAGCTAGTTTCTTATGATAAATGTTTTGAATTTTTAGGGGTGCAACTGCATCTAGGGTATTGCACAAGGTTAAGTTGAGTTCCTCAGTTAGGTGGTTAACTGATTTTTGTCCTATGACGACCTTGGGTAGGTAGAGGGAGTCTGGAAGGGCATCAAGGAATCTTTGTGTTGTCTGAGAATTTATAGCACGACTTTTGATGCTCCTTGGTTGGGGTCTGAGCAGATTATTTGTTGCGATTGCAAACGTAATAAAATGGTGGTCTGATTATGAGGAAAAACATTAAGATCCACAACATTTATTTCATGGGCCAAAACTAGGTCCAGAGTATGACTGTGACAGTGAGTAGTTCCAGAGAGTCGATGATGGCTCCGAAAGCCTTTTGGAGTGGGTCTGTGGACTTTTCCATGTGAATATTAAAATCATGAGTGAGGGAAAAAACAAAAAATATGAACAGTATTTAAAAAGTAAAAAATGTAAAGTTGTCAGGTAGCAAGGTAAGGTTGGCAACAAAACGCACAGGAACAGTAAACAAGTCTGCAAGTTGTGACCGGAAATGATTTGGTAATACAACGCGCCTCGTTCTAAGTTTGTATGAAAGAGAGGGAAACTCATCACTGTATATGCGTTTCATGACAATTGAGTTCAGTCAGAACTTGTGGCTAAGCATGAGTCCATTTGATGACAACAGTGTGATGGCGAGTGGGAATGACAAGTCAGTGGCTGACAGTGCATCATTTGCTGCTGAACGACTGCGCTGCATCGTGTGTGTCGTGGAGTGACCTTCAAGGAAACTCCTGAAAAAAGATCAGGTAAACCACAAAGCACACGGGCAACTGCAGCTGCCAAACTGAGCAGAGACCGCTGCTGAGCAGAGAATGGACTGAGCAGAGAGCGCAGATGCACTTGGCCAAATCAATTCTTGTAATGAATTCAATAATAATACATTTACTCGGACACGTAGCGACCCACCATTAACAGAAGTGGGTCGCGACCCATACTTTAAAAAAGGCTGGCCTATATCATAGTAGTGTTTGTGGGAAAGGATCCTGCATAAGGGGGGGGGGGGTCTAAGCTGACATATGGAATAGTTTTATGATGTTCATACTACAATTTAGAATTTGAGAAATAAATGTACAAAAATGTTTGATAAAATATTGAATTTGGCCTTTACTACTATAGCCTAGAGGAATGTATTGAATAACACATTCAAAAATGGCAAAAAAGACAGTAAAAAATGAATAAAAAAAAACAAGATTTTGAGGAGATATGAGAAAGCTAAGGAAATATATACAGTTGAAGTCAGAAGTTTACATACAAAATTCCCTGTTTTAGGTCAGTTTGGGATCACCACTTTATTTTAAGAATGTGAAATGTCAGAATAATAGAGGAAATGATTTATTTCAGCTTTTATTTCTTTCATCACATTCCCAGTGGGTCAGAAGTTTGCATACACTCAATTAGTATTTGGTAGCATTGCCTTTAAATTGTTTAACTTGGGTCAAACATTTTGGGTAGCCTTGCACAAGCTTCCCACAATAAGTTGGGTGAATTTTGGCTCATTCCTCCTGACAGAGGTGGCGTAACTGAATCAGGTTTGTCCCCATGTGCAGTTGCCAACCTGTTTTTTTATGGCAGTTTTGAAGCAGTGGCTTCTTCCTTGCTGAGAGGCCTTTCGGTTACGTCGATATAGGACTCGTTTTTACTGTGGATATAGATACTTTTGTACCTGTTTCCTCCAGCAAGGTCATTTGCTGTTGTTCTGGGATTGATTTGCACTTTTCGCACCAAAGTACGTTAATCTCTAGAAGACAGAATACATCTCCTTCCTGAGCAGTATGACGGCTGCGTGGTCCTATGGTGTTTATACTTGCGTACTATTGTTTGTACAGATGAACGTGGTACCTTCAGGCATTTGGAAATTGTGACCAAGGATGAACCAGACTTGTGGAGGTCTACAATTTCTTTCTGAGGTCTTGGCTGATCTCTTTTGATTTTCCCATGATGTCAAGCAAAGAGGCACTGAGATTGAAGGTAGGCCTTGAAATACATCCACAGGTACACCTCCAATTAACTCAAATTATGTAAATTAGCCTATCAGAGGCTTCTAAAGCTATGACATCATTTTCTGGAATTTTCCAAGCTGTTTAAAGGCACAGTCAACTTAGTGTATGTACTTTTCTGACCCACCGCAATTTTGAAACAGTGAGTTATAAGTGAAATGATCGGTCTGTAAACAATTGCTGGAAAAATGACTTGTGTCATGCACAAAGTAGATGTCCTAACCGACTTGCCAAAACTAGTTTGTTAACAAGAAATTTGTGGAGTGCTTGAAAAACAAGTTTTAATGACTCCAACCTAAGTGTATGTAAACTTCTGACTTCAACTGTATATATATATATATTTTAGTATTATTATTATTTTTTTACCTGTACCGGTTACTTTCAGACAAGTTATGAGAAGATTGTTTTTCGGGATGTCTCATGGTCTGACAAACACCGCGCTAACTCTGCCACCTTTCACCGCAGATGTGGAAGTGCGACATAGGCGGAGGCGGTGGATACAAAAAAAAACAGATATCGCTAGCTTAAACTGAGAGATTTTGATGAGGATTCTATTATTATGTTACTTAGATTGGTTAGGTTTCATTATGTCAGAAGTCTCTCACCACGAGTTTCTTCTCTAGTGGGAAAGGGGGATATCTAGTCAGTTGTACACCTGAATGCATTCAACTGAAACATGTCTTCCACATTTAATCCAACCCCACTGAATCAGAGAGGTGCGGGGCGCTGACATAATCGACCTCCACGTCTTCAGTGGGTTAACTGCCTTGCTCAGGGGCAGAACGACAGAGATTTACCTTGTCAGCTCAGGGATTCGATCCAGCAACCTTTTGGTTACTGACCCAACGCTCTAACCATGGGTCCTTTGCTGTGGTATGAGGGCGTCGGCGGTGATTTAAATTGACCCCAAAAAATGTCAACAATAAACACACCAGCCTTCTGTAGCACTGTTGATAAAGACCAGTGTTCCATATTTTTTTTTTTTTATGTTAGACTATGGGTGTTGAACTCATTTTGCCCCGGGGGCTGCAATGGTCATTCTTGGAATTTTCAATGCTCTCTGAGTTTCTAGTGATTATTAGCAAGCTGGACAGTCAAGAAACTGTATGAATATAGGTCCATTATCATATCTACACAGCTTGAAATTGTTTTTTTGTGATTTTAAAGTATATTGAGTTCATTCCCCCCTCGGTCCCACATGTTTGATACCCCTGTGTTAGACTGTGAGAATGTCCCTGAGTGTCTCTACTCTATGGTGCCTCTGTTGGACTTCATTAAATTGATTCCTGTAGAGATTCTGGACTGGTTTCATAAAGTTCTTGTGGAGAGAGGAGATCAGAAAATGGAGAGGAAACAGAGGAGAGGAAGAGGAGAATTGATTCACTGAGTCCCACAAAAGATAGATTTGTTTGATATTGCACATGATTCCCTACAGTCCGGGCCTCTTTGGAATGACCATCAGAGCAAACTTTATCGGTGTAAAGTCATCTGAAGTTACGGTCATGGATTGGGGCCGGATTCAACTCTATTTAGTTCATTCAGAGGACGAATTGGAAACTGACTCATTTAATTCAAAACGTGGCCGTTATTTTTAATTATGAATTTTCAACAAGTGATATTCATTTCAACACCTCCTAACTTGAGTGAGTTGAGATGGAATTGACACACAACACTGGCACATAACCTCAGATAACTTTACACTGAAACATACCATTTAGAAATTTAAAAAACATCCTGGCTGTATGAACTCATACAAGTCTTCTCAGCATATGGGCAATGAAGTCAATTTGTGGTTCAATGTGAATATCCCAAAAGCCTCCCCATGCTCTACAGTAAACTACAGTACAAACGTAATGGACTCACATGGTCTTTTGGTTTATCCTTGCAACTATGAGATATTCAGTTCCCTGTAGACAGAGGTCGGGGTTTGCCTCAAGTAGACCACAGACGCCCAGCAGTAAACTCCTTATTGTCATGACGATATCATATCATTACCTAATGGGACCCCATCATCTCTGTCTCCCAGCTGGTCTGCACCACACACATGTAAACATAAACACTCTAACACACTCAGAGGCTCCACACCCCGAGATGAGGTCGATACTTTCTCAGTCTTTCTGTACACTATTTTGTCTCTCTCTCTCTCTTTCTCATTGGTATATTCTGTTAGTGTCTGGATTCTGGTTCAGTAGGACTTCCATGGCAACAGAGGCTAAAATTTCAACTCCTCTCCCTGCCCCTCTCCTCTTCTCTTCTCTTGTCTTCTCTCTGAGTCCATCATCCCCACAGCCTTCTGGGTCCTGGAATCTGGCTGTCTGCTCCTTAAATAAAGCTGACCTTAGTTCAGACGGTGGGGCTGCTACTGTCTTTAACTCTGCAGAGGAACTGAAGGAGCTCAGTTTACACACACAAATGTGTACGTGTTTATAGTATGTCTGTGTATGTGTGTGTGTCTTGCTTATTTATATAGCACACACCCCTCCCTGCATGCCCGGTAGTTTAATTGAATTTGGACCTTGCCATAGGTTTTGCATATTAGATCCAAGGATGAACAAAAAGGCCACGTGAGCACATATGCAGTAAAGCTGGGGAGACATTGGGGATATTCACAATGAACCAGAAATTCACTTCATTACCCAGCTTTCATATGCTGAGAACACTTCAATAATGCATGAGATCACCATGGGGACAAAAGCACACAAATAACAATACAAATGGTACTGTTAGGATAGAACAAACAGATTCAGTAGAGGGAATATTCCTCTTCTCTTCTTTAAATGGGGGTTTGCCATAATACTGTATGCTGCAGCACCTAGAGGTACACACACACACACACACACATTCCTGCACAGCCATGAGAAATAGTAGAGATTGGAGGTTTGTCGTTCACTGCGTTGGGTGCAATACACTGAGTGCATAAAACATTAGGAACACCTGCTCTTTCCATGACTTAGACTGACCAGGTGAATCCAGGGGAAAGCTATGATCCCTTACTGATTTCACCTGTTAAAACCACTTCAATCAGTGTAGGGGAGGAGACAGGTTTAAGCAGGATTTGCAAGCCTTGAGACAATTGAGACATGGATTGTGAATGTGTGCAATTCAGAGGGTAAAAGGACAAGACAAAATATTTAAGTGTCTTTTAACAGGGGGACGGAAGTAGGTCTCAGATGCACCAGTGTGGGTGTGTCAAGAACTGCAACGCTGCTGGGTTTTTCACACACAGCCGGACAAAGCATTGGAGACAACATGGGCAGCATCCCTGTGGGACGCTTTCGACACCTTGTAGACCGTGCACCAATGATTTGAGACTGTCCTGGGGGCAAAAGGGGGTCCAAACCAATATTAGGAAAGTGTTCCTAATGTATTGTACACTCAGTGTATACCTACTGTCAACACCCTGACCTGTTCGATGATGACCGTGGCAAGAAGAAGTGGCTGGCCATGGACCCAGTTGTGTTTGAAGACCTCTTGACAATTGTGTTAGACAAATGTTTGACCACTGATCTCTCACAAAGGCCATATTCAAACATACAGGCTAGCATGCATCAATAACAGCACAATGATGTTATATTTTCAATCAGAAACGCCAAAAGACTGTCTACTCTGTTTGGTCTTAATAAACACACAGTCCATCTGGAGGCATTCCACAGTGCTCTCCCGAAGTACACCCCAAAGCGGACGCATGTGGGGCCCCTGGGCATGAAGGAGCATCTTTCTATCCTGGAGCATAATGAGAATGTGGGACGCAAACAAGCCAGGGCAGCCAAAGCTGTATGTGAATCACTATCACCTCTTGAGGAAACGAAATCACCAATACACAAGCCGAGTGCTCCTCAAACATTTCACACCCTTGCAGACAGTTCTTTGGCATGAGGGAGAGGGGATATCAAGTATACTCTTCTATCCTGTTCACTCTATTGTTGGCAGTGCTTGTCTACTCAATACACAACAAGCTGTAGGTGCTCATACAGATCAAATCAAATGTCTATTTTTCATACACACACACACACACACGTTTAGCAGATGTTATTGCAGGTGTAGCGAAATGCTTGTGCAGTAATATCTAATGTGTAATATCTAACAACACACACAATCTAAAGTAAAGTAATGGAATTAAGGAAATATATATATATATATTTGGACGAGCAGTGTCAGAGCGGCATAGACTAAGATACAGTAGAATAGGACAGAATACAGTATATACATATGTGAGATGAGTAATGCAAAATATGTGAACATAATTAAAGTGACTAGTGTTACAGTTATTAAAGTGACCAGTGATTTCAAGTCTGTATAGGGCAGCAGCCTGTAATGTACTACTGATGGCTATTTAACAGTCTGATGTGCTTTTGGTAATTGGTATTTTGCAGAAGCTACTCTTCCAGGGGTCCACACAAAACATGAAACATAATACAGAATGACATAATACAGAACATCAATAGACAAGAACAGCTCAAGGACAGAACTACATACATATAAAAATGGCACATGTAGCCTACATATCAACAAACTATCTAGGTTAAATAGGGGAGAGGCGTTGTGCCGTGAGGTGTTGCTTTGATTTTTTAAACCAGGTTTGCTGCTTTTTTGAGCAATATGAGATGGAAGGACGTTCCAACTGACCTCGCCTTCTGGATGATAGCGAAGTGAACAGGCAGTGGCTCGGATGGTTGTTGTCCTTGATGATTTTTTATGGCCTTTCTGTGACATCAGGTGCTGTAGGTGTCCTTGAGGAGAAGTTGGGCAGACCACACCACCCTCTGGAGTGCCCTGTGGTTGTAGGCGATGCAGTTGCCATACCAGGCTGTGATACAGCCCGACAGGATGCTCTCAATTGTGCATCTGTAAAAGTTGTGTGAAGGTTTCAGGTGCCAAGCCAAATTTCTTCAGCCTCCTGAGATTGAAAAGGCGCTGTTGCGCCTTCTTCACCACACTGTCTGTGTGGGTGGAACATTTCAGATTGTCTGTGATGTGTATGGCGAGGAACTTGAAGCTTTCCACCTTCTCCACTGCGGTCCCATCTATGTGGATAGGGGGGTGTCCATCTGCTGTTTCCTGAAGACCACGATCAGCTCCTTTGTTTTGTTGATGTTGGGTGAGAGATTATTTTCCTGGCACCACACTCCCAGGGCCCTCACCTCATCCCTGTAGGCTGTCTCGTCATTGTTGGTAATCAGGCCTACTACTGTTGTGTCGTCTGCAGACTTGATGATTGAGTTGGAGGCGTGCGTGGCCACGCAGTCATGGGTGAACAGGGAGTACAGGAGGGGGCTGAGCATGCAACCTTGTGGGGCCCCAGTGTTGAGGATCAGCGAAGTGGAGATGTTGTTTCCTACCTTCTCCACCTGGTGGCGGCTTGTTAGAAAGTCCAGGACCCAGTTAAACAGGGCGAGTTCAGACCCAGGGCCTTGAGATTAATGATAAGCATGGAAGGTACTATGGTGTTGAATGCTGAGCTATATTCAAAGAACAGTATTCTAACAGTGCAGTGCGATGGCGATTGCATCGGCTGTGGATCTGTTGGGGCGGTAAGCAAATTGAAGTGGGTCAAGGGTAAGGTAGAGGTGATATGAGCCTTGATTAGTCTCTCAAAGCATTTCATGATGACAGAAGTGAGTGCTACGGGGCAGTCATTTCTTTCAGTAAACTTTGCTATCTTGGGTACAGGAACAATGGTGGACATCTTGAAGCATTTGGGGACAACAGACTGGGATAGGGAGAGATTGAATATGTCCGTAAACACTCCAGCCAGCTGGTCTGTGCATGCTCTGAGGAATCGGCTAGGGATGCCGTCTGGGCCGGCAGCCTTGCAAGGGTTAAAGCTTTTAAAATGTTTTACTCACGTCGGCCAAAGAGGAGGGGGGTGCGCAGTCCTTTTTAGTGGGCCGCGACATGGCAAATAAGTTGTTTCGTTTGTCAGGAAGCGTAATATCTGCGTCTGTGACGTGACTGGTATTCTTTTTGTAGTCTGTGATTCCCTGTAGACCCTGCCACATACGTCTTGTGTCTGGGCGATTGAATTGCGACTCCACTTTGTCCCTGTACCGGCATTTCGCTTGTTTGATTGCCTTGCGTCGGGAATATCTACACTGTTAGTATTCAGCCACATTCCCAGACCTCTTTCCATGGTTAAATGCAATGGTTCGCGCTTTCAGTTTTGCGCGAATGCCGCCATCCATCTACGGTTTCTGGTTAGGGTAGGTTTTAATAGTCACAGTGGGTACAACATCTGCAATGCACTTCTTTATAAACTCACTCACCGAGTCAGCGTACAGATCGATGTTATTCTCTGAGGCTGACCGGAACATATCCCAGTCCGTGTGATCAAAACAATCTTGAAGCATGGATTCCGATTGGTCAGCCCAGCGTTGAATGGTTCTAGTCACTGGTACATCATGCTTGAGTTTCTGCCTAAAAGTTGGTAGGAGGAAGATGGCGTTGTGGTCGGATTTCCCGAAGGGAGGGCGGGGGAGGGCTTTGTATGCATCGTGGAAGTTAGAGTAGCAGTGATCGAGTGTATTACCCCCGCGAGTACTGCAATCAATATGCTAGTAGAATTTAGCCTTAGACCAGTGAAGTTCTTTGAGGGCCGTCATGGTCTCTGCTTGAGGGGGAATGTACACAGCTGTGACAATAACCGACAAGAATTATCTTGACAGGTAATATGGCTGGCATTTGATTGTAAGGAATTCTAGGTTGGGAGAGCAGAAGGACTTGAGTTCTTGTATGTTGTTAAGATTGCACCATGACTCATTTATCATGAAGCATACACCGCCACCCTTCCTCTTCCCAGAGAGGTGTTTATCTCTGTCGGTGCGATGCATGGAGAAGCCCGGTGGCTGAACCGATTCAGACCTCATATCCCGAGATAGCCATGCTTCAATGAAAAATAGAATGTTACAATCTCTGATGTCTCTCTGGAAGGCAAACCTTGCTCGAATTTTGTATACCTTATTGTCAAGAGACTGGACATTGGTGAGTAGTATACACGGGAGTGTTGGGCGATGTGCACGTCTACGGAGCCTGACCAGGTTGCCGCTTTGTCTGCCCCTTCTGCGGCAGAAGTTTTTTTTTTTTTCACAGTTGTTTTGGGTCGCCTTCTGGGAATACAGAGATGGTCGCCTTGCTTCGATTCGTTAGGAAACTTTTCACCATTTTTTTTCTGTATTATTTCTTACATTGTTACCACAGGAAATATTAAGTCTTATTACATACATGACTTCATGTCTTTCCAGGAGACAAATCTGCAAGAGGTCAAAGCAGTGGGTGGTGAAGAAAGTGTACGCGCCCAGAACCCACCACTTCACGGAGAGGCTTGTCCACCTGGCTGTGGAGTGCAGAAAGGACAACATCGTGGTCCATAAGCAGCTAGAGTCACAACTCCCTAAAGCGAACATTCTTGCCAATATCGCCACAGCGCCAAAGCTTGATAAACAAGCTGCCATTGCCCAACACAAGGTTAGGTTCACCAGCTGAAGAACATTCTGGAACCTGCCTGGAACATTCAACCAACACACCATCCATATGTAACTCATTTCAGGAAACTAGGCGTATGTCGCACGTCACTAATTCACAGGAGAGGCATTTGAACAAAAAATATAATAATCTCAAAATTTGATTTTGGCAGAAATTCCTTCTGGAACAAAACTTTCATGTGCCTTAATAACACACTTGTATGCTATCTATAAATATAAATACAATTGTTAAATTACAAGCCTTGTTGGTTTACTGAATTTTGAGCCCAGTGGAAGCAGATTATGATAGCTAAGGAGATGGAGAAAATTCAGGCGTTTGATTGAAAATGTAGAGGGAGTAGAAAAGAGAACACAGAAGGCTGTTGTATAAAACACCTGTGTTTGGATTACATCTTCAAACTAATGGCAAGCGTGGCATCCGTGACAGAGAGAGTCTAATTAGCTACTTTTTCAAATATTATGAGTTTCTTATTTTGTCAGAAAGTTTTATTGCAAGTTGAAGTGCACTAATGTTAGCTGTCTGGCTCACTGGCTTGCTAGCTAATATTATGGGTTTGATCTGTGTAATATAATATTCGTTTCTCAGAGACATTTGCATTGCTAGTTATAGCCTAATGGTAGCTAGCTAGCTAACATTCAATATAGCTAGTTGGTTAGCTTTAGCTAAGGGTAGTAACTTTATGGGTTGGGATTATGGTTCATTGTTTAGCTAGCAAGCTAGCTACATGTCTAAACAAAATACTACTGTGCAAGTAACCATTCCTGTGCATTTGAAAAATAAACATTGATTTTATTTGATATAGTGTGTGTCTACCAGAGATGGTATTGTGAAGAACAACATGACCTGCACCAAAGTCAAATTAGGATATAACGTTAGGCACATGAGACAGTGTCCAAGTTCTAAAATTCTCTGGTAGAATGCCCTGCTTTTATTTTGTCACACTCACAACCATAAGCTATTTTTTAATTAGCTCACTATTAACTTGTAAATAATGATCTTGTTGTGAATTTATTTCCCTGTAATAATGAATACAAATTAGCTAAAGTTAAGACGTTGTCAGCTATACGGTATCATCATTATTTGAACTGGCTAGCCAGCTAACTTAACGTTAGCTAGACAAAAGCTCGAAACTAACCTCCATTTTGTTTAAAAAGTTGTTTTTAGTTGCCTGGTTTGCTTGATTGACATATACCAATTTCATTTTAAACCGGAAGGGTTTATTGGCATTAAAATAAAACCAGTTATGCTATTTTGGACCACCAGGCTGCTGATGTCATACAGCCTGTCGTTTTTGTGTTTATACTTTCCCATAACGACAATGACAAGTTTGACGTCAGATGACAATAGAATGTTAATGATGTCACTGCCGCAACTGATGTAGTATAAACCAGGCTTTAGTCTTGAAATATTTGATTGTACACTGTTTGGCACATGGCCTCACATGTGAATCCTTAAAGAAATGGGTGGGCTAAGGCTTAAGAGGGTGTGAATGATGCTGAATGGGTGTAGACGGATGGGGCCATGAATGGGTCCTCGGATGGGGCCACAGTGTCTCCTGACCCCTCCTGTCTCAGCCTCCAGTATTTATGCTGCAGTAGTTAATGTGTCGGGGGGCTAGGGTCAGTTTGTTATATCTGGAGTACCTCTCCTGTCCTGTGTGAATCTAAGTGTGCGTTCTCTAATTCTCTCTCTCTCTCTCTCTCTCTCTCTCTCTCTCTCTCTCTCTCTCTCTCTCTCTCTCTCTCTCTCTCTCTCAGAGGACCTGAGCCCTAGGACCATGCCCCAGGACTACCTGACATGATGACTCCTTGCTGTCCCCAGTCCACCTGACCGTGCTGCTGCTCCAGTTTCAACTGTTCTGCCTTATTATTATACGACCATGCTGGTCATTTATGAACATTTGAACATCTTGGCCATGTTCTGTTATAATCCCCACCCGGCACAGCCAGAAGAGGACTGGCCACCCCACATAGCCTGGTTCCTCTCTAGGTTTCTTCCTAGGTTTTGGCCTTTCGAGGGAGTTTTTCCTAGCCACCGTGCTTCTACACCTGCATTGCTTGCTGTTTGGGGTTTTAGGCTGGGTTTCTGTACAGCACTTTGAGATATCAGCTGATGTACGAAGGGCTATATAAATACATTTGATTTGATTTGATTTAGACAAAGTAGAGCTCTCCAATAGGTGCACCAAAATAATCCAGGGCCATTTTCCCAAAATAGGTGTTACAACTACTGTACACTCACATTAACATCTGCTAATCATGTGTATGTGACCAATCAAATTTGATTTGATTTGATTTGACTTCTGGATCAATTCATTCATTCATTAAATGTATTTGGAAGTAAATAGCTACAATCCTACTGCTAAAACAAAATATATATATATATATTTTACTTTTACCCCTTTTTCTCCCCAATTGGTAGCTATGGCCTTGTCCCATCGCTGCAACTCTCCTACGGACTCACAGACTCGGGAGAGGCGAAGGTCGAGAGCCATGCGTCCTCCAAAACACGACCCTGCCAAGCCACACTGCTCTTGACACACTGCTTGCTTAACCAAACACAAGTTAGCTAGCTAGCCAGATAAACACTCCAAGACTATATAGTTACTCATCATCATCAAAACGTTTCTCCAGTTTTGGGCCTAATGAGATACACTGAGGCTAGATAGCTAACGTTAGCCAGGTATAACGTTAGAATACAGTACCTTTTTATGTAACGTTATTGCAAACAAAACTAACTAGCTCAACTTTGCTTGCTTGCCTTGTAGTACTAGCAAGCCTGGTTATGGGCAAATCGATCACAAAATTCTACTGTAATGAACAACACTGCCTTGTGGAAAAAGCAAGCTTATATTGCTAGCTAGTTACCGACAGCAAAACAACTTATTTGTTTATCATTTGCCCTCCTGATCCAGCTGGTCTAGGCTGTTGCCCCCAGTTGATCTGGGAGGTTCTGGAGAATGTCTCCAGCACCCCTATATTCATATGAAATGTTGATGGTCTGTCACACACACATGATCCATGGGGTCTGCATTGACCCTCTCCAGTAAGATCTGTCCGCGATCAAATTCGTTGCAGCACAGACATTCTTCTTCTGTTGGCATGGCTGGACAGTACCCGCATAGGATCGGGAGCAAAGGTGGTGGCTTGTTGGTCTTGCAATACTTGTTCTCTCTTTCTCAACTCCTCTGCAGAGTTTTCCTATGTAAAATAACATAAAACATATATATATATATTGGAAAGAAGCAGCCATATATCATCAGATGCAGCTATTGTAATTATTTAGCAATCTCGGATAGACATTGCACGGTAACATAGCTTCCATTAGGAACCTGAAGAAACTAGTAACGCCCCTTTTGAAAAGCTCACCTTCGAGGGTGTTAGCACACTTGGCCAAGGAAGTAGGGCTCCTGTCAGGCTGTAGTCTTTACAAAGCCAGGAAAAATTGTCAAACTAGATATCCTGCAATGTAGTGGCAGATAGGATTTGTCTCAACGATGTTCCTATGGCTCTATTGAACAAGGGCAACCATATATGTACTCACTGCTAGTGTGATCATGCAATCGGCAAAACACAAAGGCCACAATAATTGCTTAGAAACATGACTCCATTAATATTTGATCAGACAGCAGGCTCAGTCAAAACGTGACATCAATGGTTGAACTCTCCCAGCACGAAAATCAAGGGAGAATGGTGTCTAGCAGTGAAATTTCCCTATAAGAGATTAAGTTCATATAACTTTCAGTATCTTGATAATTGCCTTCGATGCATGGGAGAAAGTCCCTGGAAACAGAGGAAGGTTCTACCAAACTATAGAGAGAGAGAGAGAGAGAGAGAGAGATAGAGAGTGAGTCAAACAGAGGGTACAGAAAGTTCAAGCTGAAAAATATGGACCTCGTCTCAGAAGTGGAGTCTCTGAGTGTGAGTCAGAGTGTGTGTGTTTACGTGATTTTGTGTGGTGCAGTCCAGCTGAGAGAGGCAAAAAGAAAGGGAGTAAAAAAACAGTTTAAAATAGGAAATCTGTACGGAATAAATGTACTGACCTTTCTACCAACTCTATCTAATAACACAACTCCTCATGCAGTTTTTTAACGACCAACTATTGACTTCTACGTGGGTGAAATAATGATACACCACGGGATAGTTCATAAGTGTTTCAGGCACCTGGGTCTGGAAATCGATACTCCGTGTCAATGGGGGGAACAAAGAATAAGCAGTATAAGCAATTCTAATGATACTTTAGCAACTGTTTCAGGTGAAACAGGGACACCAGGGTGGTGAACTTAGGGACACCAGGGTTGGGTACTTTCCAAATATTATCTCTTTCAGTTACTAGTTAACAGTCCAACGTTCTAATTAATAACATAAGTTTCCGATTACCCACACTCAGTAAAGTAATCTGTTACTTTTACATGACTTTCCCCTTAAGAGGCATTAGAAGAAGACAACAATGAACATTACCAATTGAACAACATCCATTGCAAGATAAATCAATGTTAGAATTTACATTGCTGGCCATAAATGGATGCTGCATTTTACTTAATGGGTTATGTAGGCTTCTAATTCATTGCTTTCTACTTCAAAATAGATACAGTTGAAGTCGGAAGTTTACATACACCTTAGCCAAATACATTTAAACTCAGTTTTACACAATTCCTGACAATTGATCCTCTTAAAATATCCCTGTCTTAGTTAGTTAGGATCACCACTTTATTTTAAGAATGAGAAAAGTCAGAATAATAGTAGAGAATTATTCATTTAAGCTTTTATTTCTTTCATCACATTGCCAGTGGGTCAGAAGTTTACATACACTCAATGAGTATTTGGTAGCATTGCCTTTAAATTGTTTAACTTGGGTCAAACGTTTTGGGTAGCCTTGCACAAGCTTCCCAGAATATGTTTGTTGAATTTTGGCCCATTCCTCCTGACAGAGCTGGTGTAACCGAGTCAGGTTTGTCGGCCTCCTTGCTCACACAAGCTTTTTCAGTTCTGCTCACAAATCTTCGATAGGATTGGGGTCAGGGCTTTGTGATGGCCACTCCAATACCTTGACTTTGTTGTCCTTAAGCCATTTTACCACAACTTTGGAAGTATGCTTGGGGTCAATCTCCATTTGGAAGGCCCATTTGCGACCAAGCTTTAACTTCCTGACTGATGTCTTGAGATGTTGCTTCAATATATCCACATAATGTTCCTGCCTCATGATGCCATCTATTTTGTGAAGTGCACCAGTCCCTCCTGCAGCAAAGCACCCCCACAACATGATGCTGCCACCCCCGTGCTTCACGGTAGTGATAGTGTTCTTCGGCTTGCAAGCCTCCCCCTTTCTCCTCCAAACATAACGATGGTCATTATGGCCAAACAGTTATATTTTTGCTTCTTTAGACCAGAGGACATTTCTCCAAGAAGTACGATCTTTGTCCCCATGTGCAGTTGCAAACCGTAGTCTGGCCTTTTTTATGGCAGTTTTGGAGCAATCTGGGATTGATTTGCAATTTTCACACAAGTACGTTCATCTCTAGGAGACAGAGCGGTATGACAGCTGGTCCCATGGTGTTTTACTTGCGTACTATTGTTCGTACAGATGAACGTGGTACCTTCAGGCATTTGGAAATTGCTCCCAAGAATGAACCAGACTTGTGGTGTACAATTTATTTCTGAGGTCTTGGCTTATATCTTTGGATTTTCCCATGATGTCAAGCAAAGAGGCACTGAGTTTGAAGGTAGGCGTTGAAATACATCCACAGGTACACCTCTGCCTATCAGAAACTTCTAAAGCCATGACATAATTTTCTGGAATTTTCCAAGCTGTTTAAAGGCACAGTCAACTTAGTGTATTTAAACTTCTGACCCACTGGAATTGTGATACAGTGAATTATAAGTGAAATGATCTGTCTGTAAACAATTGTTGGAAAAATTACTTGTGTCGTGCACAAAGTAGATGTCCTAACCGACATGCCAAAACTATAGTTTGTTAACAAGAAATTTGTGGAGTGGTTGAAAAACAAGTTTTAATGACTCCAACCTAAGAGTATGTAAACTTCCGACTTCAACTGTATGTACATTAAACACCAAAGTCTGTCAGATTAGTTGTCATTCCAATGAATTAAATGCCCCTTGAGCTTGAAGAATTTTTATTTTACCTTTATTTAACCAGGCAAGTCAGTTAAGAACAAATTCTTATTTTCAATGACGGCCTAGGAACAGTGGGTTAACTGCCTGTTCAGGGGCAGAACAACAGATTTGTACCTTGTTAGCTCAGGGGTTTGAACTTGCAATCTTCCGGTTACTAGTCCAACGCTCTAACCACTAGGCTACCCTGCCGAATAGGTCTTGGAAATATGGAAATATAGATCAGTCTAATTGTTTTACCTAAACATAACCCCAAAACAAAGGACTTATTAGCCTACTATGTTTTTGTCATGGAGGACTGTTGGGCTCATTGCTTTAAAACATGGTTGAAAAATAAATGTAGTTTACTAGTTCAATAAGGAGGGCTGGCCTGAATTCTCGTTTAACTTCATCAAACATAATTCACTTTGTTCATATTTTATGGGCATAGTGGGAATGAATACAAACGTATCATAAGCATAGCGTTTTGCTTCTTTTCTTTCCTATTAGCCACATGCATAATTTCATTCATCTATTTACCTTATAGCCAGGGTTGGGGAGTAACGTATTACAAAAAGAACTGTAACTGTAATCATTTACATTACATGCAAAAATATTACAGATTACAGATACTTTTGAAAAACTAGATGATTACTCTTAAAGGCAGAAAGGATGTTTCCGAAAAAAATATTTGACACCTTTCTGAGAAAGAAATCCATATGCCTAACATAAACATGCTCAAACTTGCACACTTTTGATAGTCTTAAACAGATGCAAATTATTCGAGATATCAAGGTATCACCAACAAAAATGTACAAAATAGGCTAATAGTAAAGGCAGCATATGGTATACATTTTTCACATGCAAATAGAACTTTTCGGTAGTGTTCAAAGGATGCCATTCCGAGGGCAGCATTTCATTTTCAACTCAAAGGAATCAGCCCAATCAGTCCTCCATGACAACAAAATCTTGAACATCAGGGTAGGCTTATAAATCCTTATTTATTGGGTTATACTTAGGTAAAACAATTTGGCTAATCTATATTTCCATATTTATCAGTCCTATTCTTGAAGATCAAGGGGTATTCAATTAATTAGAATGACTGGAAATCGGACAGACTTTTTAACGTAAAAATATAGCCTAATCCGATTAATATAATTATTGAAATAAGGTGCAAAATTTAAATTTGTTACACCTGAGCGAGTCTGACCATAAGTCAGAGACCATTATGATAACACACCTGCTCGTCGAAAGTGTCATTCCAAAATCATTATTATTTTTATTGCCAAGTCTGAGATATGGATTTTTCTTTGCAACTCTGCCTAACAGGCCAGCATCCCGGAGTCGCCTCTTCACTGTTGACGCTGAGACTGGTGTTTTGCGGGTACTATTTAATGAAGCTGCCAGTTGACGACTTGTGAGGTGTCTGTTTCTCAAACTAGACACTCTAATGTACTTGTCCTCTTGCTCAGTTGTGCACCGGGGCCTCCCCTCCTCTTTCTATTCGGGTTAGAGCCAGTTTGCGCTGTTCTGTGAAAGGAGTAGTACAGAGCGTTCTACGAGATCTTCAGTTTCTTGGCAATTTTTTGCATGGAATAGCCTTCATTTCTCAGAACAAGAATAGACTGACGAGTTTCAGAAGAAAGTTCTTTGTTTTTGGACATTTTGAGCCTGTAATCGAACCAACAAATGCTGATGCTCCAGATACTCAACTAGTCTAAAGAAGGCCAGTTGTATTGTTTCTTTAATCAGAACAACAGTTTTCAGCTGTGCTAACATAATTGCAAAAGTGTTTTCTAATAATCAATTAGCCTTTTAAAATGGTAAACTTGTATTAGCTAACACAATGTGCCATTGGAACACAGGAGTGATGGTTGCTGATAATGGGCCTCTGTACGTTTATGTAGATATGCCATTAAAAATCAGCCGTTTCCAGCTACAATAATAATTTATAACATTAACAACATCTACACTGTATTTCTGATCAATTTTATGTTATTTTAATGGATAAAAAAAAGTGCTTTTCTTTCAAAAACGAAAACATTTCTTAATGACCCCAAACTTTTGAATGGTAGTGTATATTATACTCCAGACTCCGACATTGCTCGTCCTAATATTTCTGTATTTCTTAACTCCATTATTTTACTTTTTAGATGTGTATGGATTGTTAAATATTATTACACTTTTGGAGCTAAGAACACAAGCATTACGCAACACCTGCAATAACATCTGCTAATAAGTGTATTTGACTAATAAAATTACACCTTGCCTGAACTGATTCGTGGAAATGCTTCTCTATGCAAGCTTCAAACATCCTACCCTAACTAACAACTGTTGGACCCACAGTCACCACCTTCTGTTTGCAAATTAAGGGTACTCATCAATGGGTTTCAACATGTTGGTTCCCTTACTGCTGGTGTGCATCCTTGGTTAGCACTACATTTTTCATAACACTTGCCTTTTCATGGGTGGTCCTATAGTTCTATGGTAATATTGCAACAGTGCCTGTTCTCAAGATCGCATTATGTGTTAGACAGTTGGCCTTCTGAGGACAGGTTTTACTACGGATGATTTCCCTATGTGTACTTTGTGGGATTTTCAGGCTCACTAATCTGCAGTTCATTGATCTTACATTACGGATAATTGGCAACTCAATAGTGGGCCTAGCGACAGTATGTTGCAAACTAGACAAATCATTATTTGATTTATCATTACATTATTTCAGGCACCTATTAACCCTTGTTTGTCATATTCAACCAGCACGACTCTTCATCGCAACACAACAGTTGTAATCTTACTAAGCTACCTGCTACTTCCTATTCTACATCATATGCTCGCAGCTCTCAGATAAGGCAGTCTCGTTCCGCGTTGATGTTTTGCTTGGCTGACTTCTTACTGGTTTTCTAATGGTTCACTCCATCTATCACTTTTATTCTTTAGGTTTTTTTGATCTGGTCTTTTCACCCTAATCACTATAGCCTCACTCTTCAGCATTCTAAATTGTTTTCCTGGGGTACTATAATAATATCTTGCACATACAGTCCATTATTATGCTTTATGCTGATATGCTATATCTTCACACCACCGCAGCCACACTAGGTCTAATCTCACCCTCCTGCCGACACCTCTATGTTAGGCCTAATCTATTCGCCATCCTTTCAGCAATCGTCATTTCACCATATCTATCAATAGATACATTATCAAATGAAGTTGTATTAGTCGTTTGCGCTGAATACAACAGGTGTAGACCTTACAGTGAAATGCTTACTTACGAGCCCCTAACCAACAATGCAGTTTAAAAAAATACAGATAAGAATAAGAAATAATAGTAACAAGTAATTCATGTCAGCAGTAAAATAACAATAGCTAGACTATATACACGGGGGTACCGGTACAGAGTCAATGTGTGGGGGCACGAGTTAGTTATGGTAATAAACTCAGCAAAAAAAGAAACGTCCTCTCACTGTCAACTGTGTTTATTTTCAGCAAACTTAACATGTGTAAAGATTCAACAACTGAGACATGAACTGAACAAGTTCTACAGATATGTGACTAACAGAAATTGAATAATGTGTCCCTGAACAAAGGGGAGGGGTCAAAATCAAAAGTAATAGTCAGTATCTGGTGTGGCCACCAGCTGCATTAAGTACTACAGTGCATCTCTTCCTCATGGACCAGATTTACCAGTTCTTGCTGTCAGATGTTACCCCTACTCTTCCACCAAGGAATCTGCAAGTTCCCGGACGTTTCTGGGAGGAATGGCCCTAGCTCTCACCCTCTGATCCAACAGGTCCCAGACATGCTCAGTGGGATTGGCATCCAAGCTCTTCGCTGGCCATGGCAGAACACTGACATTCCTGTCTTGCAGGAAATCCCGCACAGAATGAGCAGTATGGCTGATGGCATTGTCATGCTGGAGGGTCATGTCAGGATGAGCCTGCAGGAAGGGTACCATATGAGGGAGGAGGATGTCTTCCCTGTAACGCACAGCGTTGAGATTGCCTGAAATGACAAAAATCTCAGTCCAATGATGCTGTGAGACACCGCCCCAGACCATGACGGACCCTCCACCTCCAAATCGATCCCGCTCCAGAGTACAGGCCTCGGTGTAACGCTCATTCCTTTGGCGATAAATGTGAATCCGACCATCACACCTGGTGAGACAAAACCATGACTCGTCAGTGAAGAGCACTTTTTGCCAGTCCTGTCTGGTCCAGCGATGGTGGGTTTGTGCCCATAGGCAACGTTGTTGCCGGTGATGTCTGGTGAGGACCTGCCTTACAACAGGCCTACAAGCCCTCAGTCCAGCCTCTCTCAGCCTATATCGGACAGTCTGAGCACTGATGGAGGGATTGTGAATTCCTGGTGTAACTTTGGCAGTTGTTGTTGCCATCCTGTACCTGTCCCACAGGTGTGATGTTCGGATGTACCGATCCTGTGCAGGTGTTGTTACACGTGGTCTGCCACTGCGAGGACGATCAGCTGTCCATCCTGTCTCCCTGTAGCGCTGTCTTATGCATCTCACAGTACGGACATAGTAATTTATTTCTCTGGCCACATCTGCAGTCCTCATGCTTGCTTGCAGCATGCATAAGGCACGTTCACGCAGATGAGCAGGGACCTTGGGCATCTTTCTTTTGGTGTTTTTCAGAGTCAGTAGAAAGGCCTCTTTAGTGTCATAAGTTTTCATAACTGTGACCTTAATTGCCTACCGTCTGTAAGCTGTTAGTGTCTTAACGAGCGTTCCACAGGTGCATGTTCATGAATTGTTTGTGGTTCATTGAACAAGCATAGGAAAGTCTTTACAATGAAGATCTGTGAAGTTATTTGGATTTTTACAAATGATCTTTGAAAGACAGGGTCCTAAAAAAGGTATGTTTCTTTTTTTGCTGAGTTTATGTACATGTAGGTGGAGTTATTAAAGGGACTATGCATAGATGACTAGTTGGCGAGTATCCAATTAGACTCATGCCATAGTGGCAGGGGTCATTCATTGTTACACCCGGCATTTGGTCATTATTACACCTTCTCATATTGTAACAATGAGAGGAACTCAGCAGGGCACTTTTGGAAGGTGCGCATGCACTAGTGGGGCCAACGTTCAGTTAGTATTTCATGTTAATCGTACATATCGCATTATGGCATGTGCGGTTGGGTAGACACATGAAGACATCAAATTCCAAACAAACACATCAAATGATGTTGAGTCCTGTGCTCAGCGTACCTTGCATCAAAACATATTCCATCTCATACTTTCCATTGCAGCATAATTGCACTCTATTCTTTGCATACATCTAATGACCATCGTTTTCAATCTTTAGATCCATTCTCCCAAGTTATTATTTTTGAGGGGGTTTCGATGCCAGCTGCCCAGCATAGGGCTACCTGTCATCAGCATCATCCTCAGAGACGAGGCCATAGCCCAAGCTATTGAATAAAATTCAACTTTGCATTCGGTCTCCATTGTTCATTCAGTTAAACTTGTACTCAATTGAAATGCTGCTGGCATGGAATGGCGTGCTTTGAGCACTACCAAAAGGGCTATTTGCATGACATGACAAATGAATACCATATGCTGTATTTGCTGAAGGCCTGTTGCTTAAGTTTTTGTTGGTGACACAGAATTAGGAATTAGAATAGTTAATTAATTTAATAGGATCTGTATGGGTGACACTATGATATCTCAATAGTTTGCAGCTTTCCAAGTCTATCAAAAGTGTGAGAGGTGAAGCACATGGCCGTTAGGCCTTTGAACATTTTTTGGGGGGAATCAGCACAAATTAGATTAAAAGCCCTACTTGCGGTCTTCTTAAATGAAAATAGTTTTTTACAGTATGTGTGGAGCTCAATACCACGGAGGAGTTTACAGGGGAGGAACTCGCTTAAACTGTTATGCCATAGGCTAGGATCTGCCCTATGCAGCTGTTGCCATTCTTCACTGGCTGTCAACGGGCCGCATAAACAATGCTGATAGGCAACTTCAATTCAACCAGTAATGGGGTAAAATATGCCTAAACATTTGTGAACAGCCATCCATATCAACCACAATCCGGAAGGCACAAATAATTGAGAGTAGCAGCAGTGTGATTCATGTAATTTCTATATAGATATCAATAACAGTCCTAAGTGATATCCGTATCTCCCGTAGCCTACTCCTTTGCTGTCGTCCTTACCTCTAAGCATTTATTTAAGTTGGTCGTATAATCTTTGATGTCGACAGCAGTTGCATCATTGGAAGGCAAACTGTAGCTTGCACTGAGTCTTGCACCAAGTCATTTTCCCAATGATATCATATCGGTCTCTGACTTGTGGTAAGACTCGCTCAGGCACAACAAAACATTCAACTTGCGCCTTTTTTCAATACTGATTTGAATGTCATTGAGAAAACAGAAAGGTGTCATATTTTTTCGCAAACATCCTTCATGAATTGGAAAGCAATCTTAAAAGTAATGATCTAGTTTTCAAAAGTATCTGTAATCTGATTACAATATTTTTGCTGGTAAAGTAACAGACTACAGTTGATTTTGGGGGGTAATCAATTACATATTACTCCACAACCCTGTGGGACACCAATACAGAAAATAGGGCCCTCTCCAAAATAGTAAATTGTTCTTTGGTCCAAAAACCCACAACATTTATCTATCCATTCCTCCAGGCTGCAGCTATACCATCGTGATCATTTCTGCCCCAGAAAACACAAAGTGGGGTGTCTCTGCAAAGCCCAGTGTATTACAATACATATTATGCAACTTTTATTGATTTATGAAAATTTAAGGATGAGGTATGATTTAAAGACGAGATTCAAATGGGTCTCTGCAGAAGAGAAAAGGGCACATGAGCAATGTGTGGGATCAGCACAAGCTTTTTACCTGAGTTGTTATGTTGAAAGGTGGAATATTGTGATGAAAAAAAGTGCAGGGGAAACACTGTCAAATTGGTGCCTGCTTTTAGCCCCCATTTCAGTGTCAGCTATATTGTCTTGGTGTATTTCCCCACCATCAACACACGGTGCTCCATTTTCACAGCGCCAGTCTTATCCTTGACGAATAATGAATACAAATTTGACAAAGACAAACAAAAAAGCACATCACCGCCACTGAAATGTCAAACACACCGTATCAGTGCGACACAAATGCTCCTGGATTGCCATTAAGCTGTTGTCTCTTCCACAGAGTGTTCCCTAACAACCTGTTTTCTAAAATGTCCGCCTCGCCGAAGAGATGAGTCAGCTCTAATGCCGTTTAATGACGTCTTGTTTTCACTGCGGCTCCAACTAAGCCTACAAAGCGCTTGTCATCTAAGCGTGTCATTACGACTGCACTGGAGAGATAGAGATGCTCCAGCCGGGTTTCATGAAATAACAATGATAATATTTGTTTGCTTTTTTGTGCTCAGCCAGTTACAGTTTCACAGCACATTAACCAAGTGCATCTGTTGGAGTGCTTGCACAGTTTTTGTTCGCAATGTAAGGATATATGAGTCATATGACATTTCTTGTAGTAGTCCTAACTTTTTGTGGCCAGTTTGTACATTCGATGAATGCAATACTCGTGGAATTTTAGATTAAACAACTTCTTTTCTGTCTTTAGAGGTGTTCTTACAGAGTCTGAAAGTCCGAAACTCAGCTCCTCAAGTGAACTTTCCTCCATTCCACTTTCTGCTGAGCATGAGCTGTCTGGCTATGGCTATGGCTATGTGTGTATATATGTGTGTATGTGTGTGTGTGTGTGTGTGGGGTGGGTGGGGGGACCGGACCTGAGACCCTCTATATGTCTGTCTCTGTCTGTTGAAAAAGTGCAGATTCGAGCCTGACTAAACTGAAGACCCTCCAGAGAAACGGATTGACTTTTGAGTCTGACCTTGATGTCGTGACCTTGGTCTGAGTCCAATTGACTGAAGAGAAAGATAAGATGTTGCCCAAACTTGGAAGATATTTAGAACATGCCCCACTAACATGTATTGTTGCCATGGCGAAAAACCCACTAAGCCTTCTAAGATTCATTCAACATATTTGCTGCGGTTGATGATATTTTGATGAAAAACCAAGGTTTCAAAGTGAATATATTCACAGTGTATAAGTAGTCTAGTGTAACGATTTTCATCTGGAGAAGGAGAAGTGGACCAAAACGCAGCGTGGTAAGTGTTCGTCATCTTTTTAATTAAAACTGAACACAACACAAAATTAAAACGAAACAGTTCTGTATGGAAAACACAGACACAGAAAACAATCACCCACAACCAAAATGGGGAAAACAGGCTACCTAAGTATGATTCCCAATCAGAGACAATGATCGACAGCTGCCTCTGATTGAGAACCATACCAGGCCAAACACAGATATACAACATAGAAAAAAGAACATAGACTAACCACCCCAACTCACACCCTGACCAAACTAACACAAAGACATAAAAAAGGAACTAAGGTCAGAACGTGACATCTAGGTACACCCCACTAGGCCATGACAGCCGAGTGTTTCACAGGCAATTTGGCATTTAGGGTAGACACTGATTGCAGTTCAGAGGTGTTACTCACCAACACACACCAAGTGCTTGTTCAGCAAAACCCTGGAGAAAGGTGACTTTACCTCCACAGAGCACAAAGAAGTGCTCTGAAATGAAACATGGGACCTAAAAAGGTGGCATTAGCATCCAGTTAATATCAAAATGGTGTCAGAGTTTGTAAGGGTGTTTCTGAGGACTTTATAGGTCATTATGAAGTGGAAACTAGCATTAACATTAGGCTGACCTTGCTTCATGCACAGTTGCTTCATGCACAGGTGCTTCATGCACAGGTCCAGTTCCTTCGACCAAATGACAGCATTACTCATAAGCCATACAGTTAAATCGGAATTACTTCAGTTGACAAAAAAGTTAACTGTTACAACATAGCGTATGCCAGCCATGGTGATGTCAGACCTCCACCAGGTAGAGAAAGGCTGGACTGACTGATAGAGCTGGAGGCTGGCTATTCATCCACAGAGGAGCAGACATGACAGAGACAGACCTTGGAGAGGAGGAGCACACCAGGGAAACCCCACAGCTCAGTGAAAAGGGACACATTTCTATATAACCACCCACCTGGCAACGGGTCAGATTTGCTCAGTCTCTCATAGTGAATCAGCAAGTAATACAATTTTGTAGATGGCAATAAACAGTATTCACCTCCCTTGGCATTTTTCCTATTTTGTTGCCTCCGTGCCAGTCTCAAATTTATGGAAGACTGAAACAGGTTTCCTTCAAGAATTTCCCTGTATTTAGTGCCATACATCATTCTTTCAATTCTGACCAGAATCCCAGTCCCTGCCGATGTAAAAACATCCCCACAGCATGATGCTGCCACCACCATGCAGGATGGTGTTCTCGGGGTGATGAGAGGTGTTGGATTTGCGCCAGACATAACGTTTTCCTTGATGGCCAAAAAGCACAATTTTAGTCTCATCTGACCAGATTACCTTCCTCCATATGTTCGGGGAGTCTCCCACATGCCTTTTGGCAAACACCAATTGTGTTTGCTCATTTTTTTCCTTAAGCAATGGCTTTTTTTTCTGGCCCCTCTTCCATAGAGTCCAGCTCTGTGGAGTGTACGGCTTAAAGTGGTCCTATGGGCAGACACTCCAATCTCTGCTGCGGAGCTTTGCAGCTCATTCAGGGTTATCTTTGGTCTCTTTGTTGTCTCTCTGATAGGGGGCAGCATTTTCACTTTGGATGAATTGCGTGCCCATAGTGAACTGCCTCCTACTCTGTGCCAGATGCTAATATATGCATATTATTATTACTATTGGATAGAAAACACTCTGAAGTTTCTAAAACTGTTTGAAATATGTCTGTGAGTATAACATAACTCATAGGGCAGGCAAACATCCAAACAGGAAGTGGATATTCTGGGGCTAGTTGATTTTCAACTCATCGCCTATTCACATCCAAATAAGATATGGATCTGTTCGCACTTCCTACGCCTTCCACTAGATGTCAACAGTCAGTAGAACATGGAATGAAGCCTCTAGTGTGATGTGGGAACGGATGGCAGCTATTTGAGTCACTGGTCTGACAGAATGCCAGTTCCTGGTTACGCGCAGTAGTCATTATGTCGCCTTGCGTTCCATTACTCTGTAGACAAAAACGAATGCTCCGATTGGAAGGTTATTGGATATATATGACAATAACATCCTGAAGATTGATTCTCTACTTAGTTGGAGCAGTTTATTCAAATTGGAATATAATTTTTGAAGTTTTGGTCCGAGTTTGCCTGGACGAGAGCCAGCTTTTGGACATGTGAACTAAACGTACTAGCAAAAGTAGCTAATTGGACACTAGTAATGGACATTATGGAACAAAACAACAATTTATTGCGGTACTGTCACGCCCTGGTCAAAGTATTTTGTGTTTATCTTTATGTATTTGGTCAGGCCAGGGTGTGGCATGGGGTTTTTGTAATTGTGGTGTGTTTGTCTTGGGGTTTTGGTGGTGGTATTGGGATTGTAGCTTAGTGGGTTGTCTAGCAAGGTCTATGGCTGTCTGGAGTGGTTCTCAATCAGAGGCAGGTGCTTATCGTTGTCTCTGATTGGGAACCATATTTAGGCAGCCATATTCTTAGAGTTTGTCGTGGGTGATTGTCCTTAGTGTCCTATGTTTACTCTCGGTTAGTTTGCACTAGATAGGCTGTTTCGATTACGTTTATTGTTTTGTGTAGTGTTCGTGTTTCTTCGTTTGATTAAACATGAATCTAAATCGACACGCTGCAGTTTGGTCCGACTCTCATCACCACTAGAAAACCGTAACAGGTACTAGGATTCCTTGCACTGAATTCTGATGAAAGATCATCAAAGGGAATATTTATGATGTAATTTCGTATTTCTGTTGACTCCAACATGGCGGAGAAATATATTTACTTCTGAGCGCAGTCTCAGATTATTTTTATGGTATGCTTTTTTCGTAACATTTTTAAAAAGATCTGAACACAGCGAATGCATTAAGAACCAGTGTATGTTTAATTATATGTAAAACATGTATCTTTCGTCAAAGTTTATGATGAGTATTTCTGTTATATGACGTGGCTCTCTGTAATTACTGTAACGGCATTCTTCCTCCTCTTCTGAGGAGGAGTAGCAAAGAAGGATCGGAGGACCAATGCGCAGCGTGGTAAGTGTCCATAACGTTTATTTAAAGACATGAACTGAACACTTTGAAATACAAAACAATAAATGTGAACATGAACGAAACCGAAACAGTACCGTGTGGCAACAAACACTCACACGGAAACAAACACCCACAACTCTAAAGTGAAACCCAGGCTACCTAAGTATGATTCTCAATCAGAGACAACTAACGACACCTGCCTCTGATTGAGAACCATAGGCTGAACTCAAAACCCCAACATAGAAAAACACACGTAGACTGCCCACCCCCAACTCACACCCTGACCATACTAAATAAAGACAAAACAAAGGAAATAAAGGTCAGAACGTGACAATTACTCTGGATATTTTGGAGGTATTTCTGAACATGACGCCGATGTAAACCGAGATTTGTGGATATAAATATGCATATTATTGAACAAAACATAAATGTATTGTGTAACATGATGTCATATGAGTGTCATCTAATGAAGATTATCAAAGGTTAGTGATTCATTTAATCTCTAAATCTGCTTTTGTGACTATCTTTGGCTGATAAAAATGGCTTTGTGTTTTTTGGGATTTGGTGGTGATCTAACAAAACATAAATATATGTTGTGTTTTCGCTGTAAAACATTTTTTTTAAATCGGACACGATGGGTAGATTAACAAGATGTTTGTCTTTCATTTGCTGTATTGGACTTGTTAATGTGTGAAAGTTAAATATTAAAAAAATATATTTTTGAATTTCCCGCGCTGCCTTTTCAGCGGAATGTTGGGGGGAGGTTCCGTTAGCTGAACCTGTGTCCTAGACAGGTTAATGCCCTCCTTGCCTGGTCCGTGAGTTTTGGCGGGCAACCCTCACTTGGCAGGTTTGTTGTGGTGCCATATTCTTTCCATTTTTTAATAGTGGATTTAATGGTGCTCCGTGGGATGTTCAAAGTTTAAGATTTTTTGTTTTACCCAACCGTGATCTGTACTCACATTTTTGTCCCTGACCTGTTTGGAGAGCTCCTTGGTCTTTATGGTGTCCCTTGCTTAGTGGTGTTACAGACTCTGGGGCCTTTCAGAGCAGGTATACTGATATCATGTGACAGATCATGTGACACTTAGATTGCACACAGGTGGACTTTATTTAACTAATTATGTGACTTTTGAAGGTAATTGGTTGCACCAGATCTTATTTAGGGGCTTCATAGCAAAGGGGGTGAATACATTTGCACGCACCACTTTTCTGTAAAAAAATGTTGTTCATTTTTTTGAAACAAGTAATTTCTTTCATTTTACTTCACTAATTTGGACTATTTTGTGATTGTCCATTACATGAAATCTAAATAAAAATCCATTTAAATTACAGGTTGTAATGCAACAAAATAGGAAAAACGCCAAGGGGGATGAATACTTTTGCAAGGCACTGTCAGCTCACTGTTTTACTCCTCTCAAACTTGATATTTTAATAAAGGTGATTAAGATTTATTTCCAAGCGGTCTCAGGAGCCAAACCCTTTATCGACAGTCTTGACTATTTCGCGATTGCATTGGGCAGATCAAAACAAGTTTTCATTGGGAGGAGGGGAGTCTATGCTTTGTTTTTAGTAAAATACAATGAAATGGGAAAAAGCATTAGTTTTTTATGTTTCCAAATATGAAGTATACAGGCACCAAAAGCACATTAGGCTACTTTTGTTCCATGCACATATGGGCTGTGGGTATCATGGCTGGATAGGCTGCTTTTCTGCTTTCAAAATTCTTGCCAGAACAAACTGAGGTACCTCTAAAACCAGCTTTTGGTTGGTCTTAAATATCCCTATCAGCGCTGCCTGAAATGAGCACTTTGGATCATCTTTTTAAGGACACACTTCAGAAATGTCCATCTGAGGACAAGCTAGCTGATATAAAACAGGTAAATTGCTCAACTTGGTGTAAGGACTTGATGATGTAGGGCACTAGTTTTTACATGACAAAAGTGCAAAGTAATATGTGTTTGACACTAGCACTGCCTTAACGCCAGCCGAAAATAGTGCAGATCAAAGTTCTTCATACAGAGAGACATCAACTCAATTAACTTTTAATACCTCGCTCAACACATGTCACTAATTATACCAGGGCTGGAAACATTCTGATACTATCTGTTAATGCTGGATTATGCAAACTTTTCTTCAGGACATGAGACACATTGGGTAGGCAGGGTCAATGTCTTGTGCTAGGCAGTCCCCAATTAAAATGTACCTTGAAGAGATTAATAGAAGGTACTGTGGGTATAGATTTTTCTACTGTTTAGTATATAAGGTTCAGGGTTGGGGTCAATTCAGTTTTCAATTCATGGAGTTAATTCAAAGAAAATTGATGGGCAATTTTCAGTCCTTAAATTCAATTCAATCCACTTTCTGAACTGAAAAATGAAAAAGGAGCCTGAATATCTGAGGTAGAAGTAACCAGCGTTGTGACCTTGATCCATGTCGATGGACATGGGCTGGGGAGAAGAAGCCCCACTCCCTGTCTCCATGCGGCTATACTCACTTATAAAATCCTCCTCTCCCAACTGGATTGAGCCGCTCTAGGGAAGAGGAAATCGCTCAGGCTGACAAATAGAGAGATGCGTAAGTGTAGAGATTCTAGAGATCCACTGGGTGGAAAATATTTGGATAGATCCGTCTTGATGGGGGCAATGCTAATGCTAGTGCCTGCTAATACTGTCACTGATCTAATCATCCTTGACAAATTCTCCCTCTGCAGAGCAGACAGCAGCTGCTGAGAAATTAAAACTTTATGGGTGATTTTAGGAACCTGACAAGTCAACAGTCATAATAGCCATCAGTGCTGACGAGGTCTAGACCAAACAGACAGGAATTGTTTCTGAACCATCTGCTACCAGACGGTCATTGCCAAGCCAGAATCTTCAACCTCCCAACGTCCCTTATTTTTTAATTGGAAGACAAAATGTGTTTTTTTTAAAAATGCTTTTGTTAGCTGTTTCTGTATACCCTTTCTGACCTGGTGTGCTGGTTCATTCACATCTGCTGATGTGTTGGATTCTCTCCTCAGAGGAGTTCTCCTACTTCCTGTTTATATAGGAAGTGACTTTCCCTCCAAAAATAAGGAGACAGTGATGCCTTACCACAGATGTGTCCACGCTTACTCTAAATCAACTAGACGACAGCAGATTAATGACAGTCATCAGGTTGGGTAATTAATTACAGTGTAATAAAGCATCCTGCATTTGCAGTGGCTTTCTGTCTCCATTCTCTCTGGTTAAACACTTCCTGTATGAATCAAAGAAGGGAAGAGGAGCTGCCTGAAGTCTAATGAATGACCAGGAGAAAATATTCATTAAAGCCTTATCTCTGAATTCTCTCAACATGCATCATGAGATATTGATAAGAAGAGAGGGGATATTTACATGTAGACATAGAGAAGCACAGTAACAGCTTCATCTCCACAGTTGTGAGGAGAATACAAAGCGGAACCAAATCCAAGTCCAGAAACTCAAAGAAAAATGGGTTGTTCTTTAGTGACAAATACAACAGCAGGAATAGAGACCCCCGAGACTTTTACAACTCAGAGACTATTTCATTGAGAAACTGTGTTTACTGTCCAACTTGATGTTTTAATTGTGTTTTGTGACTATTGGAAAAGATCCAAATGCATGAGAAAATATGTAGGCTTTACTCCTCTCTGGTTAAACTTCTAATGATGGACACATCTGAGTGGTGTGTTTATGATAGAATGTGGCGCTGGAGAACCTACCTATCGCGTTCAAGAGCTTGAGTGGGCTGTCCAATTATTAACCATAATTAACCATAATACTCATAAGGCACTTCTGAATTCTGGGAATGTGATCAACAAAACAAGTAGGAAAAAAAAGTACAATAACAACCACAAACAATGGAATACATGTGTTTCCTACCTCAGCTTAAATTAAGTGTGGGTAATTAGCCTTATCGCATTGATATGTTTATGTCAGAGGAATGGCATTGTTTTACCTTCTCATGCCAGTTTCACTGTCACGCCCTGGTCAAAGTATTTTGTGTTTATCTTTATGTATTTGGTCAGGCCAGGGTGTGGCATGGGGTTTTTGCAATTGTGGTGTGTTTGTCTTGGGGTTTTGGTGGTGGTATTGGGATTGTAGCTTAGTGGGTTATCTAGCAAAGTCCTATGGCTGTCTGGAGTGGTTCTCAATCAGAGGCAGGTGCTTATCGTTGTCTCTGATTGGGAACCATATTTAGGCAGCCATATTCTTTGAGTTTGTCGTGGGTGATTGTCCTTAGTGTCCTTGTTCCTGTCTATGTGTTAGGTTACACAAGTATAGGCTGTTTCGGTTTTCGTTTCGTTATTTACATTCTTTGTTTTGTAGTGTTTGTGTTACTTCGTGTTTACGTTTTTCATTAAACATGGATCGCGATCTACACGCTGCATTTTGGTCCGACTCTCCTTCACACCTAGAAAACCGTTACAGAATCACCCACCACCAACGGACCAAGCAGCGTGTCAACAGGCAGGAGCAGCAGGAGAGGCAACAGGAGCAGCCCAAAGAGGAGTACAGTATGGACTATACTTCTTGGGAGGAGATAGACAGGTGGGCGGTCGACCCAGGGAGAGTGCCGGAGCCCGCCTGGGATTCGATGGAGCAGTGTGCGGAAGGTTATCGGAGAATGAGGTTGGCAAAGCAAGCACGGCGGCGCGGACGGAAGCCCGAGAGTCAGCCCCAAACATTTCTTGGGGATGGGCTCACAGGGAGTATGGCTAAGCCAGGTAGGAGACCTGTGCAAACTTCCTGTGGTTACCGGGGGGCTAGAGAGACCGGGCAGGCACCGTGTTATGCAGTGGTGCGCACTGTGTCCCCAGTGCGGGTGCATAGCCCGGTGCGATATATTCCAGCTCCTCGTATCGGCCGGGCTGGAGTGGGCATCGAGCCAGGTAAGGTTGGGCAGGCTCGGTGCTCAAGAGCTCCAGTGCGCCTGCACGGTCCGGTCTATCCAGTACCACCTCCACACCCCAGCCCTCCGGTAGCAGCTCCCCGCACCAGGCTTCCTGTGCGTGTCCTCGGTCCAGTACCACCAGTACCAGCACCACGCATCAGGCCTACAGTGCGCCTCGCCTCTCCAGCGCTGTCGGAGCCTTTCTCATCTCCTGCGCTGCCGGAGTCTCCCGCCTATCTAGCGCTGTTAGAGCTTTCCTCATCTCCAGCGCTGCCGGAGTCTCCCGCCTGTTCAGCGCAGCCAGAGCCTTCCTCCGACACAGCGCTGCAGGAGTCTCCCGCCTGTTCAGCGCAGCCAGAGCTGCCAGTCTGCATGAAGCAGCCAGAGCTGTCAGTCTGCATGGAGCAGCCAGAGCTGTCAGTTTGCATGAAGCAGCCAGAGCTGTCAGTCTGCATGGAGCAGCCAGAGCTGTCAGTCTGCATGGAGCAGTCAGAGCTGTCAGTCTGCATGAAGCAGTCAGAGCTGTCAGTCTGCAAGGAGCTGCCAGTCTGCAAGGAGCAGCCAGTCTGCAAGGAGCAGCCAGTCTGCACGGAGCTGCCAGTCTGCACGGAGCTGCCAGTCTGCAAGGAGCTGCCAGTCTGTAAGGAGCTGCCAGTCTGCACGGAGCCGCCAGAGCTGCCAGTCTGTAAGAAGCCGCCAGAGCTGTCAGCCTACATGGAGCAGCCAGAGCCGCCAGTCAGCGTGGAGCAGCCAGAGCCGCCAGTCAGCATGGAGCAGCCAGATCTTTCAGTCTGCCAGGATCCGCCAGTCAGCCAGACTCTTCCAGATCTGCCAGACTCTTCCAGATCTGCCAGACCCTTCCAGATCTGCCAGTCAACCAGACTCTTCCAGATCTGCCAGTCAACCAGACTCTTCCAGATCTGCCAGTCAACCAGACTCTTCCAGATCTGCCAGTCAACCAGACTCTTCCAGATCTGCCAGTCAATCAGACTTTTCCAGATCTGCCAGTCAACCAGACTCTTCCAGATCTGCCAGTCAGCCAGACTCTTCCAGATCTGCCAGTCAGCCAGGATCTGCTGAAACCACCAGCCAGCCAGGATCTGGTAGATCTATCTACCTGCCTGAGCTTCCTCTCACTCCTGAGCTTCCTCTCACTCCTGAGCTTCCTCTCACTCCTGAGCTTCCTCTCACTCCTGAGCCTCCTCTCACTCCTGAGCCTCCTCTCACTCCTGAGCCTCCTCTCACTCCTGAGCTTTCTCTCACTCCTGAGCTTTCTCTTACTCCCGAGCTTCCCCTCAGTCCCGAGCTGTCCTTCAGTCCCGATCTGCTCCTCAGTCCAGTGGGGTTCTGGGTGAGGACTACTAGGCCATGGTCGGCGGCGAGGGTGGACTATCCAGGGACGAAGGGAGAGGGGACTAAGACATTTACTGAGTGGGGTCCACGTCCCACGCCGGAGCCGCCACCATGGACAGACGCCCACCCGGACCCTCCCTATTGTTTTGAGGTGCGTTCGGGAGTCCGCACCTTAGGGGGGGGGGTTCTGTCACGCCCTGGTCAAAGTATTTTGTGTTTATGTATTTGGTCAGGCCAGGGTGTGGCATGGGGTTTTTGTAATTGTGGTGTGTTTGTCTTGGGGTTTTGGTGGTGGTATTGGGATTGTAGCTTAGTGGGTTATCTAGCAAAGTCTATGGCTGTCTGGAGTGGTTCTCAATCAGAGGCAGGTGCTTATCGTTGTCTCTGATTGGGAACCATATTTAGGCAGCCATATTCTTTGAGTTTGTCGTGGGTGATTGTCCTTAGTGTCCTTGTTCCTGTCTATGTGTTAGGTTACACAAGTATAGGCTGTTTCGGTTTTCGTTTCGTTATTTACATTCTTTGTTTTGTAGTGTTTGTGTTACTTCGTGTTTACGTTATTCATTAAACATGGATCGCAATCTACACGCTGCATTTTTGTCCGACTCTCCTTCACACCTAGAAAACCGTTACATTCACACTATATGGCCGACCCAAACCGTACTGTGCTGGCTCAAATATTTTCTTTTCACATTGCCCTTTCCAGGATGCATTACCAGGCCAGCCCAGTACAGCTCAGCTTGGCACTGTAGTGTGAAAATGGTATAAAAATGGCCATGCATGACAGAGGTGTCATTAGATGGAGCGCTCAGCAGTTTCACCAAGGACCTTCTTTCCCATCAGCCATCAGCTTGTCCTGGTTAGATACCATGAAGACATGACTGGGCGGTAGACCGCTAATCAGTATGAAATCACAGTGCGGTGGGATGTCACAGCTGCCCTTGACGACGAAGTGTGCGGAATCATGAATATACACTACCATTCAAAGGTTTGGGGTCACTTTGAAATGTCCTTGTTTTTGAAAGAAAAGCACAATTATTTGTCCATTAAAATAACATCAAATTGATCAGAAATAGAGTGTAGACATTGTTAATGTTGTAAATGACTATTGTATTTGGAAACGGCTGATTTTTAATGTAATATCTACATAGGCATACAGAGGCCCATTATCAGGAACCATCACTCCTGTTCCAATGGCACGTTGTGTTAGCTAATCCAAGTTTATCATTTTAAAATGCTAATTGATCATTAGAAAACCCTTTTGCAATTATGTTTGCACAGCTGAAAACTGTTGTTCTGATTAAAGAAACAATACAACTGGCCTTCTTTAGACGAATGCCCAACATTTTACACTCACTTTCTCTAAATGTTCCCTGACCATATGGGGAAGGTCAGACCTTCAACAGAACGTCAGAAGATCAGACCTTCAACAGTGACCTTCAAAAAACGACTTTTTAAAGTGGAATATGAATGTTAAGTCCAATGCAGCATCTTTGTGATGTCAAGGCAGTAGGCACAAAGGCTCTTTGATGTGATTCTGGTGGTACTTTTCCTTCCACAGATCTTATAATGCGGTGCAGAGGGCCCGCATTTTCTTATATCCGAGACCATGTTAGATGAGTAATGTTTAGAATAATAGGGTAATTGCAAGAGCCAGAAGGGACATTTACGTAGACAGTGAATCCAGGTTAATACCAATGCTGCAGGTCTGTGAGACTCAGATTACACATTTGTTTTGGTTATTACCAGTGTCCAAAGTTCTACTGTGTCCAATAATACGATACAGGATCAAGCATCTAATTTTATTAGACTTCTCTTGCAGGGTGATTCATGAGCCCAGATGCTACACTATGTTGTCTGATATGATTTCTCCACTCTGTCCTCCCCTTAATAATATTCCATCAAAACAAATCAAACTGATATTGTGTGTGTTCTTATTTGTGTAAATCAAATCAGCAAGAATGTTGATGAAAATACATATAAATCAAACAGGCTTACGGAAGCCATATCCATAAAGACCATTACCAAAAGTCAACACATCTAGCTTTAAGTGGAATGTTTGATAGATATGTTCCATGCCTTTTATATGGTACATTTTCACATGCGAAGAAAAACACATATCACCCCTGAGACATTAATATACCAGATCATTTCTAGATTTTGCTCGCCAAGGTCACCGGCCTGATTCGTTCTTGTCAACCTGGTTCATCCATTTCAAGCCTGCTGCTAGCTTCTATTTGTGTACAGAATCCATTCACCCTGTGCTAATACGAGCAGCCTTTCTAAGTTGGTCCAATTTGAACTGGTGGCTGTTGCTGGGATACCCTGTAATATCCACTCTGTTAAGGGGAAATTATAGCTTTATCGAATACAGTACAGGCGTGAGGAGCAGCAAGATGGATGAATCATGGTGCGGAATGGGGCTGGAATCGGTCGGCGGTAGCAACAACAACACCACACAGCCAGGCGTCTACCAGTTCAATACACCTAGAGACCTGTAATCGTTATAACAACCTAATGCATTTTCTATACGACAATATTTCAAAGTGTGGAACCAATGCTCTCTATACGGTGTCCATATTAGGACAGACTCAGTACTCTGTAAGGCCTAATATTAACCAAATTATTGACAGAGACATTTTTAGAACTGTGTTTGTTTTGAGACGCAGTGAGACCGCACTTTAATGACATATCAACTACCTCAACATTAGAAAACAGGTCTGCGTCCCAAATAGCACCCTATTCCTTATAGTGCACTACTTTTAACCAGAACCCCATTGGGAATAGGGTGCCATTTGGGATGAATATGGTGTTCTCCTAAAATGACATTTGATTCAAACTATAAACCGTCCATTCTTTCTCCCTCCAGTGCACACAGGCAGAAATGTTTTCTTGTTTTAAAGAGTATTAATGTGTTGACAGGTGAAACTGTGCTCATGGAAAGCGTTAGCATTTGGCTTTTCCTGGAAATGATCATGGTGTTGTATCCAGTTAACCTAGCCTCTTGCTCCAGATTGCATTAACATGACCATTAGCATATTAGCCAGGGAACCCAGCAATCTGTCACTACTACTAAGATATATGGACGATCCTGATGAATATTCTGTAACTAAATAAGTTCTACCCACGTCTCTATTTAGTAAATGTCATAAAGAAGAGGAATTTGTGTCATTGACTCACACTCATGTTAAGTGAGAATTCTCCTGAGAATCTGACAACATCAATATCTGCAAAGCACTGCCTACTGGAAATTGACAATACCACAACTAATAAAACGCTGTCAATATAGTTAAGACTCTCAAAAACCAGCCTGCATGTGGCTACATACACTAGAGGGGCAAAGTTGGTCCTCTAAACATATATTTTAGTGATCACCGATCACCAGCCCCATTACCCAGAAGATTTAGCATTAGATCAATTTGGCCCTATGGGTGTGATATTGACCTCGGCACCGCTAATATTGTAGGAATGAGTGGCTAGACATTGTCACACAGACATGACACCAATGGCCTTTGCTGTGTTGCTGAAGCTGTTGCCGTGGGTGACTAATGATGGCGAGGTTGTCACCGCCAGCAACCAGCCACTGGCCCCTCTTACTCGGGTCAAAAATAACATGGTTGTCAGGGGAGACGGGGTGGCCCGCGACGACAAACAATCCCTCCAGATAACGGTGGTGAAGACGGGGAGAAGACACTGACACCCTTGATTATCCAGTTGTCGCAGACAGGTTAACTGAACCACACGGTAGAGTCTTCCTCATACCTCCCTTGCGTATTGGCTCACACGCATACAGTCTCGTCCTTCACTCTTCCCCTGTCGACAAGTAGACAGATAACCTTTGACTAACAGATGAGGTTGAGGCTAGCCACGTACACATACCCACAATTCTCTGATAGCAACATCCCAAATAGATTCCATTCACTTTCTTTAGCTAGGTACTGCTAACTACACTCAGCATTCCACTAATGTTATGTGAATTCCAACACTTCTCTGCTACCAGCATCCCAAATATATTCCATCCACTATCTGTTGCTAACTACACTTAGCATTAGCATGGCTCTCGCTACAAAAAAATCTGTTAATACAGTTCACCCCTTTGGCATTTTCCCTATTTTGTTGCTTTACAACCTGGAATTAAAATATATTTTTTGGGGGGGGTTTGTATAATTTGATTTATACAACTTTTACCACTTTCAAGATGCAAAATATTTTTTATTGTGAAACAGACAAGAAATAAGACAAAAAAACGGATAACTTGAGCGTGCATAACTATTCACCCCCCAAAGTAAATACTTTGTAGAGCCACCTTTTGCAGCAATTACAGCTGCAAGTCTCTTGGGGTATGTCTCTGTAAGCTTGGCTCATCTAGCCACTGGGATTTTTGCCCATTCTTCAAGGCAAAACTGCTCCAGCTCTTTGAAGTTGGATGGGTTCCGTTGGTATAGAGCAATCTTTAAGTCATACCACAGATTCTCAATTGGATTGAGGTCTGGGCTTTGACTAGGCCATTCCAATACATTTACATGTTTCCCTCTAAACCACTCGAGTGCTGCTTTAGCAGTATGCTTGGATCATTGTCCTGCTGGAAGGTGAGCCTCCGTGCCAGTCTCAAATTTCTGGAAGACTGAAACAGGTTTCCTTCAAGAATTTCCCTGTATTTAGCGCCATCCATCATTCCTTCAATTCTGACCAGTTTCCCAGTCCCTGCCGATGGAAAAAGATCCACACAGCATGATGCTGTCACCACCATGCTTCACTGTGGGGATGGTATCCTTGGGGTGATGAGAGGTGTTGGATTTGAATTGGCTCCAGACATAGCGTTTTCCTTGATGGCCTAAAAGCTTAGTCTCATCTAGCTTAGTCATCTAGCTTAGTCTTTAGTCTCATCTGACCAGAGTACCTTCTTCCATATGTTCGAGGAGTCTCCCACATGCCTTTTGGCAAACACCAAACGTGTTGGCTAATTTCTTTCTTGAAGCAATGGCTTTTTTTCTGGCCACTCTTCCGTAAAGCCCAGCTCTGTGGAGTGTACGGCTTAAAGTGGTCCTATGGACAGATACTCCAATCTCCTCTGTGGAGCTTTGCAGCTCCTTCAGGATTATCTTTGGTCTCTTTGTTGCCTCTCTGATTTAATGCCCTCCTTGTCTGCTCCGTGAGTTTTGGTGGGCGGCCCTCTCTTGGCAGGTTTGCTGTGGTGCCATATTCCTTTCATATATATATATATACTGAGATCATGTGACAGATCATGTGACACTTAGATTGCACACAGGTGGAATTTATTTAACTAATTATGTTAGTTAAATTGGTTGAACCAGATCTTATTTAGGGACTTCATAGCAAAGGGGGTGAATACATATGCATGCACCACTTTTCCGTTAAATTTTTTATTTCATTTTTGAAACAAGTAATTTTTTTTCATTTCATTTCACCAATTAGGACTATTTTGTGTATGTCCATTACATGAAATCCAAATAAAAATCTATTTAAATTACCAAAAATGCCAAGAGGGATGAATAATTTGGCAAGGCACTGTACAGTAGGCTGGGACTATTGTTCCCTATTCATAATGGCTACCACAAATTCAATGACAAATATTAGGGCTTCCCATGATGAACACCTCACTCTTTGTGTTTGAGAAGGTGTAGGGTGAACCAAAGGATGTAATCAGCTAGCTATCTTGGTGGGGGAAAAAGGCCATTTACCCCCTATTGGAAAGGATAATGTTGATTAATAGGCTCACTTCACAATAACTGTGCAATCTGAAGCAGCGGTAAAGAGTCGCCATTAATTCACTTTCAGGGGAAGTAACTCAAACGGGTGTGTAATGAGCCTACAAGTGGCCTCATTTAAATAGCTGTATTATTTTAAATCAAAATAATTGTATTTTTCTTCTGGTTCTACTGGTCCTGTTTTTTTTTCAGACTCTCTCAGGGCCATAATGTTATCTTTCATCAATGGTTCTATGGTAAATAAAAGAGGTTGAGAGTTCATTGATAAAAATGAATCGAAGTATATTCAAGCTAGTGAAGGTGCTTTTCTCCCTTTTTCTCAGTCACTTATGATTGTCCAGGAAGTTAGAAATGTTCACATTGAACTCCTCACATTACTTAATTTAAGTCACATACTTAGAAGAGTGAGGAATAAAAGGCTCAGTTGGTCATGGTAACTACATCTGTGTCCACTCTTAGTGTGACAGTCCTATGTAGAGCTCAACTATTACTGACACTTTTACTACCATTACAGTACCCCTCCTCTTCGGTTGCAACTGTTAAGTACTATAACTTCTACTACTGCTGCTGCTACCACCACTATTATGTAAAACTCCTTCCAACATTGCCTAAATGTATCTCTATTATGAAGTCATATTTCTAACTCATGGCCTTCTCTTACATTAAAACTTCTGTGTAGCACAGTAACCCACTGACACCTTAAAATGTGTCTCTCTTTTTGAAAGATGGCTCCTCCCCCTGAATCCCTCGTGGTCCTCTGTAGCTCAGTTGGTAGAGCAAGGCGCTTGCAACGCTACGATAGTGTAAGCTCCAGATAAAAGCATCTGCAAAATGTCATATATAATTGTATATTATTCCCCCACTGTGACTGCTAGAGTGCACAAGCAGAGGAGGGGCAAAATGCATTAACAGCCTCCTCTCCCAGTCTGGTCAAGATTGATGTTTGGTGGAAAGATGAGAATACAGAAACACACACACACGCACTCTTGTACAGCTAAACTTGTGGGGACACACAATTCAGTCCCATACAAAATCCTATTTTCCCTAAACCTAACCTTAACCGGTAATCTTACCCTAACCCTAAAACTAACCCTAGCTCCTAACCCTGAACCTAATTCTAACCTCAACCCTAATTCCCCTAAAAATAGCATTTGACCTTGTGGGGACCAACAAAATGTCCCCAGTTGGTCAAATTTTTGTTTGTTTACTATTCTTTTGGGGACTTCATGTCCCCACAAGCGGAGCTAAACACGTCCACATGTACACACACACATGCACACACGCACCATCACCCCCCCCACACACACAGGACTGTGTGCAGACTCTCAAACTAACCCTGTGTCCCTTATTCCCAGGCCCATCTCCCCCACAGCGCTTCGGGCTGAGGACTTTCACTCACTCCCCAGCAGACCCACTCAGAGCCACAGGCTGAGTGCAGGAGCTTTTTATTCTGCCTGTCGGAGCAGTGTGTGTGTGTGAGAGAGAGGAGGGTAGAGTAGGGACTGATGGGAATGGAGACACCTGGGTGGTAATGGAACCAGGATAACGAAGCCAACCACCCAGGCCCAAGGAGTGTGTGTGCGTGTTCGAAACGACTCTGCGGTGCAGCGAAGGGCAGCTAACACCATCCCCACATTCCGTAATAGCCTTCATTACATTTTTAGTTTCATACATAAGACCATATCAGAACAGAGGTCTGTTCTGTTGAAAGTGCTGGTAGTAAAACTTGACATATGTTGCAGTAATGGTGTGTAAAGCTGAAATATGAAATATAATATGACATGTCCGTGTGACCTACATTTCCATATCATTAAATGCAGGCAGATATGAAAATAATAGTTTCCAGCTTCGGTTGAAAATGAAATTTGAACGAAATTGGTCTCCGAGTTTGATTTTGGAGAAGGTTTCGTTTTAGATTCTGATCAACACACAGATGTGAGGCTTCTGTGATGTTTCTCTTTAATACCTACACTTCAATGACAAGTACACAAGGGTTAGTACTAGCTATTGTGCAGAACAAGAGCTTTCCTCAGTTACAATGACATGCTAGGCTCCAATAGATCCCCAGTTGCAAGTACAGTATATGTGACCCGTTTCAGGAAACTAGGCGTATGTCGCAAGTCATGACTTCACAGGAGAGCCATTGTATGTATTTTTTTACTTAGTTTTTTTTGTTGGTAGAAATGCCTTCTGGAACATTTGATCTTTCATGTGCCTTAATAACACACTTGTATGCCATCTGTAAATATGAATAAAATGGATCAATTACGAGCCTTGTTGGTTAAGCCACAGAAAAATACAGCAACCTTCCCACTAGCCATGATGGGGTGGCAGGTGGCCAAGTGGTTAGAGCGTTGGCCTTGTAACCGAAGGGTTGCAAGATTGAATCCCTGAGATGACAAGGTAAAAATCTGTTGTTCTGCCCCTGAACAAGACAGTTAACCCACTGTTCCTAGGCCGTCATTGAAAATAAGAATTTGTCATTAAATTAAAATATATATTTTTTAAATAAAATTGGCTGAGATAATGAGTGGGCTGGACATGCCGAGAGAGGAGTTCGGATTGGTCTGCCATATAGAAGGCTTCTCTCTATTTGAGCTGGTCAGTCTGTGTTGGTAATCCTGTCGAACGCTGCTTTAACAAAAAATGAATCGTGTAGTGGAGCTGCATAGGTGTTGCTCTCCAATTTCTGGAGGATCGAGTTTTGAAATCAGTGGAATTAGAGTTTAATAGCTAAAGAGAAGGAGAAAACACCTGTCTCCGAATTACATCTTCAAACCAAGGGCAACCGTGGCATGGCATCCGTGACAGGGAGACACGTCCATCATGCATGATGATATATATGGGTAAAATAGCCTAGCATTCTACATTTTCAGATATTACACATTTCTAATTTTGACAGAAAGTGGTTTCATTTCAAGCTAAAGTGTACTGTTTGCTAGCTAGCTAACGTTAGCTGGCTGGCTCCCTAGCTAACATTACGTGACGTGTGTGATCTTACACATTGTTTACCTAGCTAGGTTCATCGTTTACATGGCTAGCAAGCTAACATTAGCTGGCTGGCTCCCTAGCTAACGTTACGTGTATGACGTTATTATTCATATCCCAGAGCCGTTTGCTTTGTTAGTTAGAGCCTAATGTCAGCTAGCTAACATTGAACCTGGTTGGTTAGCTTCCAGCAGATTCATGCAGGGTAGTAATGACATGATTTGGCACTATGTTCATTGTTGTTTAACTAGCTAACGTCAGCTGGCTGGCTCGTTAGCTAACGTTATGTGACGTGTGATCTTAAACATTGTTTACCTAGCTAGGTTCATTGTTTACCTAGCTAGATACATGTCTTAAGCTAAAGTGTACAACACCCATTGAATATGGCCGGTGTCAGTAAACATCGGCAAAAAAGCGCAATGAAATTGTTGTCAGCAGAGGATAGGCTGTTTTCATGTTATCCAGAGGTAAACAAATCCTCAGCCAGAGCGTCAAGTGTGCGCTCTGAACTCTCTGAGAGCAAAACGAGATGGGTGGGGCTAAAGCTTAAGAGGGTGTGAACGATGTTGAATGGATGTAGACAAAGAAGAGCTATTCACTAGATACCAAAACGTTCAAAGGCCATTTTCTCAAAAGTGAGTTTACAAGTTGATCAACTTTCAAAGCAGAATTACTTCCCCAATGTTCCTCAAAAATGCAGTGTATGGTATACCATTTTGGAGCTCTGTGTCTCTACTTTTATCCAATGTAACAAAAAAAATAATAATCTAATTTTGATACATAAGACCAAATGCAGGTGGTGACTCATACGTGAAGTACAACCTACACAATACCTAGAGTACATTGCTTTTCCAACCCACTTAGGTTATGGTCCAATATACTGATCTACTTGGGAATAAAACAACGAATTACTGAGTGGACTTGTTCACTAGTTGTCCGTGCAGCACAGCTGGGAAGGTTGAAACACTGCTCCTGTAACCTCTATGGTACTCATGAACTATGTTCTCTGGTCAAAAGACTAGGGTGCCATTTATGATGAAAGCATGTTTTGATGCAGAGAGGATGTTGGAAATAGAAGTACATTTGTATTCATTTGGTTTGTCAAGTAAAATTTCATGCCATTGCATCATCCTGTAACAGTGTACAGGCACAAAGACGGATAATGCTTAAGCTTATAGTTTTATATAGCCTAGAGTACCAGTCAAAGGTTTGGATACACCTACTCATTCAAGGGTTTTTATTTATAATTACTATTTTCTACATTGTAGAATAATAGTGAAGACATGAAATAACTATGAAATAACACATATGGAATCATGTAAACTCAGCAACAAAAGAAACGTCCTCACTGTCAACTGCGTTTATTTTCAGCAAACTTAACATGTGTAACTATTTGTATGAACTTAACAGGATTCAACAACTGAGACATAAACTGAACAAGTTCCACAGACATGTGAAAAGTAACAGTAACAGTCAGTATCTGGTGTGACCACCAGCTGCATTAAGTACTGCAGTGCATCTCCTCCTCTTGGACTGCAACAGATTTGCTAGTTCTTACTGTGAGATGTTACCCCACTCTTCCACCAAGGCACCTGCAAGTTCCCGGACATTTCTGGGGGGAATGGCCCTAGCTCTCACCCTCCGATTCAACAGGTCCCAGACGTGCTCAATGGGATTGAGACCTGGGCTCTTCGCTGGCCATGGCAGTACACTGACATTCCTGTCTTGCAGGAAATCAAACACAGAATGGTGGTGGCATTGTCATGCTGGAGGGTCATGTCAGGATGAGCATGCAGGAAGGGTACCATATGAGGGAGGAGGATGTCTTCCCTCTAACACACAGCATTGAGATTACCTGCAATGACAACAAGCTCAGTCAGATGATACTTTGACACACCGCCCCAGACCGTGACGGACCCTCCACCTCCAAATCGATCCCGCTCCAGAGTACAGGCCTCTGTGTAACGCTCATTCCTTTGACGATAAACGTGAATCCGACCATCACCCCTGGTGAGACAAAACCGTGTCAGTGAATAGCACTTTTTGCCAGTCCTGTCTGGTCCAGCCTCTCTCAGCATATTACGGACAATCTGAGCACTGATGGAGGGATTGTGAGTTCCTGGTGTAACTCTGTCAGTTGTTGTTGCCATCCTGTGCCTGTCCCGCAGGTGTGATGTTCAGATGTACCAATCCTGTGCAGGTGTTGGTACACGTGGTCTGCCATTGCGAGGACGATCAGCTGTCTGTCCTGTCTCCCTGTAGCGCTATCTTAGGCGTCTCACAGTACAGACATTGCAATTTATTGCCCTGGCCACATCTGCAGTCCTCTTTGCAGCATGCCTAAGGAACATTCACACTTTCTTTGGGTGTTTTTCAGAGTCAGTATATAGGCCTCTTTAGTGTCCTAAGTTTTCATAACTGTAAGCTGTTAGTGTCTTAACGACCGTTCCACTGATGCATGTTCATGAATTGTTTATGGTTCACTGAACAAGCATGGGAAACAGTGTTTAAACCCTTTACAGTGAAGATCTGTGAAGGTGTTTGGATTTATCTTTGAAAGACAGGGTCCTAGAAAAGGGACGTTTCTTTTTTGCTGAGTTTCGTAAGCAAAACATTATTAAACAAATAAAATACATTTTATATTTGAGATTCTTCAAAGTAGCCACCCTTTGCCTTCATGACAGCTTTACACACTCTTGGCATTCTCTCAACCAGGTTCATGAGGTAGTCACCTGGAATGTGTTTCAATTAACAGGTTTGCCTTGTTTAAAACGTTAATTTGTGGAATTTCTTTCCTTTTTAATGCATTTGATCGAATCAGTTGTATTGTGACAAGGTAGAATATACAGAATACAGCCCTATTTGGTAAAAGACCAAGTCCATATTATTGCAAGAACAGCTCGAATAAGCAAAGAGAAATGACCGTCAATCATTACTATAAGACATTTAGATCAGTAAATAAGATCAGTATTCAAGTGCTTTCGCAAAAACCATTGAGCGCTATGATAAAACTGGCTCTTATGAGGACCGCTACAGAAAAAGACGATCCAGAGTTACCTCTGCTGCAGAGGATAAGATCATTAGAGTTAACTGCACCTCAGATTGCAGCCCAAATAAATGCTTCACAAAGTTCAAGTAACAGACACATCTCAATATCAACTGTTCAGAGGAGACTGCGTGAAACAAGCCTTCATGGTTGAATTGCTGCAAAGAAACCACTACTACAGGACACCAATAATAAGAAGAGACTTGCTTGGGCCAAGAAACACAAGAAATGGACATTATACCAGTGGAAATCTGTCCTTTGGTCTGAGTCCCAATGTGAGATTATTGGTTCCAACCGCCATGTCCAATTTTATTGGTCACATACACATGTTTAGAAGATGTTATTGTGGGTGTAGTTAAATGCCTGTGTTTTTTATCTCATTCTTTAAAAGTAACTTCCCCACCATCTTAGATAAGCATTCTCCGTTCAAAAAATGCAGAACTAAGAACAGATATAGCCCCTGGTTCACTCCAGACCTGACTGCCCTCGACCAGCACAAAAACATTCTGTGGCGGACTGCAATAGCATCGAATAGTCCCTGCGATATACTACTGTTCAGGGAAGTCAGGAACCAATACACGCAGTCAGTCAGGAAAGCAGACCAGCTTTTTCAAGCAGAAATTTGCATCCTGTAGCTCTAACTCCAAAAAATTCTGGGACGCTGTAAAGTCCATGGAGAACAAGAGCACCTCCTCCCAGCTGCCTACTGCACTGAGGCTAGGTAACACGGTCACCACCGATAAATCCATGATGATTGAAAACTTCAACAATCATTTCTCAACGGCTGGCCATGCCATCCTCCTGGCTACTCCAACCTCAGCCAACAGCTCCACCCCACCCACCCCCGCAGCTACTCGCCCAAGCCTCCCCAGCTTCTCCTTTACCCAAATCCAGAGAGCAGATGTTCTGAAAGAGCTGCAAAACCTGGACCCGTACAAATCAGCTGGGCTTGACAATCTGGACCCTCTATTTCTGAAACTATCCGCCGCCATTGTCGCAACCCCTATTACCAGCCTGTTCAACCTCTCTTTCATATCGTCTGAGATCCCCAAGGACTGGAAAGCTGCCGCGGTCATCCCCCTCTTCAAAGGGGGAGACACCCTGGGCCCAAACTGTTATACAGACCTATATCCATCCTGCCCTGCCCATCTAAGGTCTTCGAAAGCCAAGTCAACAAACAGATCACTGACCATCTCGAATCCCACCGTACCTTCTCCGCTGTGCAATCTGGTTTCCGAGCTGGTCAAGGGTGCACCTCAGCCACGCTAAAGGTACTAAAAGATATCATAACCGTTATCGATAAAAGACAGTACTGTGCAGCCGTCTTCATCAACCTGGCCAAGGCTTTCGACTCTGTCAATCACCATATTCTTATCGGCACACTCAGTAGCCTCGGTTTTTCTAATGACTGCCTTGCCTGGTTCTCCAACAACTTTGCAGACAGAGTTCAGTGTGTCAAATCGGAGTGCATGTTGTCCGGTCCTCTGGCAGTCTCTATGGGGGTGCCACAGGGTTCAATTCTCGGGCTGACTCTTTTCTCTGTATATATCAATGATGTTGCTCTTGCTGCGGGTGATTCCCTGATCCACCTCTACGCAGACGACACCATTCTGTATACTTCTGGCCCTTCCTTGGACACTGTGCTATCTAACCTCCAAACAAGCTTCAATGCCATACAACTCTCCTTCTGTGGCCTCCAACTGCTCTTAAACGCTAGTAAAACCAAATGCATGCTTTTCAACCGTTCGCTGCCTGCACCCGCACGCCCGACTAGCATCACCACCCTGGATGGTTCCGACCTAGAATATGTGGACATCTATAAGTACCTAGGTGTCTGGCTAGACTGTGAACTCTCCTTCCAGACTCATATCAAACATCTCCAATCCAAAATCAAATCTAGAATCGGCTTTCTATTTCGTAACAAAGCCTCCTTCACTCACACCGCCAAACTTACCCTAGTAAGACTGACTATCCTACCGATCCTTGACTTCGGCGATGTCATCTACAAAATGGCTTCCAATACTCTACTCAGCAAACTGGATGCAGTTTATCACAGTGCCATCCGCTTTGTTACTAAAGCACCTTCTACCACCCACCACTGCGACCTGCATGCTCTAGTCGGCTGGCCCTCGCTACATATTCGTCGCCAGACCCATTGGCTCCAGGTCATCTACAAGTCCATGCTAGGTAAAGCTCCGCCTTATCTCAGTTCACTGGTCACGATGGCAACACCCACCCGTAGCACGCGCTCCAGCAGGTGTATCTCACTGATCATCCCTAAAGCCAACACCTCATTTGGCCACCTTTCCTTCCAGTTTTCTGCTGCCTGTGACTGGAACGAATTGCAAAAATCGTTGAAGTTGGAGACTTTTATCTCCCTCACCAACTTTAAACATCTGCTATCTGGGCAGCTAACCGATTGCTGCAGCAGTACATAGTCCATCGGTAAATAGCCCACCCAATTTACCTACCTCATCCCCATACTGTTTTTATTTATTTACTTTTCTGCTCTTTTGCACACCAGTATCTCTACCTGCAATAAAATGCAAATTAATTAATTAATAAAAAATCATACAATGTGATTTTCTGGATTTTTGTTTTAGATTCCGTCTCTCACAGTTGAAGTGTACCTATGATAAAAATGACAGACCTCTACATGCTCTGTAAGTAGGAAAACCTGCAAAATTGGCTGTGTATCAATCCTTGACTAGCCTCTCAAAGCACTTCATGATGACAGAAGTGAGTGCTACGGGGCAGTAGTCATTTAGTTCAGTTACCTTTGCTTTCTTGGGTACAGGAACAGTGGTGGACATCTTGAAGCATTTGGGGACAGCAGACAGGATAGGGAGAGATTGAATATGTCTGTAAACACTTCAGCCAGCTGGTCTGCGCATGCTCTGAGGACGCGGCTAGGGATGCTGTATGGGCCGGCAGCCTTGCGAAGGTTAACACGCTTAAATGTCTTACTCATGTCGGCCATGGAGAAGGAGAGCCCACAGTTCTTGCTAGTGGGCCGCGTTGGTGGCACTGTGTTATCCTCAAAGCAGATGAAGAAGGTGTCCGGAAGCAAGACGTCGGTGTCCTTGACGTGTCTGGTTTTCAATTTGTTGTCCGTCATTGTCTGTATACACTGCCACTCATATTGCGACTCTACTTTGTCTCTATAGTCATGTTTGACGTTTGATTACCTTACGGAGGTAATAACTACACTGTTTCAATTCGGCCATATTCTCAGTCACCTTGCCATGGTTAAATGCACTTTCAGTTTTGCACGAATGCTGCCATCTATCGACGGTTTCTGGTTAGGGTAGGTTTTAATAGTCACAGTGGGTACAACATCTCCTATACACTTCCTAAAAAACACAGTCACTCTTTCCGCGTATTCATTGATGTTATTCTCAGAGGCTACCTGGAACATATCCCAATCTGCGTGATTGAAACAATCTTGAATCGTGTATTCCGATTGGTCAGACCAGCGTTGAATAGTCCTTAGCACAGGTACTCCCTGTTGGAGTTTCTACCTATAGGAAGGGAGGAGAAAAATTGAGTCTTGATCAGATCTACCAAAGGGAGGGCGGGTGAGGGCCTTGTAGGCATTTCGAAAAGCTGAGTAGCAGTGGTCTAATGTTTCTCAGAGCGAGTGCTACAGTCAATGTGTTGGTAAAATTTCGATAGCGCTTTCCTCAAATATGCTTTGTTAAAATCCCCAGCTACAATAAATGCAGCCTCAGGATACTGTATGTTGTTTCCAGTTTGCATAAAATCCAGTGAATTTCCTTGAGGACCGTCACGGTATTGGCTTGAGGGGGGAATATACACGGCTGTGACTTGGGATGTAATACGGTCAACATTTGATTGTGAGGTATTCAAGGTCGGGTGAACAAAAGGACTTGAGTTTCTGTATGTTATCACAATCACACCATGAGTAGTGAATCATGAAACATACACCCCCGCCTTTCTTCTTCCCGGAGAGTTCTTTATTCCTGTCTACATAATGTACTGAGAACACAGCTGGCTGCGTGGACAAAGACATTATATCCCAAGAGAGCCATGTTTCTGTGAAACAGAGTATGTTACAATCGCTGATGTCTCTCTGGAAGGAGATTCTCGCCTTGAGCTCATCTACTTTATTTTCCAGAGACTGAACATTTGTGAGTAATATACTCAGAAGCGGTGGGTGCTGTGTGCACCTCCTGAGTCGGACTAGAAGTCCATACCTCTTCTCCGCAGGCGGTGTTTTGGATCAGCCTCTGGAATCAGTTCAATTGCTCTGGGAGGTAAGAACAAAGGATCCAATTCGGGAAAAGTCGTATTCCTGTTTGTAATGCTGGTGAGTTAGCGCCACTCTGATATCCAGAAGTTCTTTCCGGCTGTATGTAATAACACAAAACATTTCCTGGGTGATTAATGTAAGAAATAACACTCACAAAAACAAAACACTGCAAAGTTGCATAGAAGCTAGAACCAGAGCTTCCCTATCTGTCAGTGCTATCTTGCCAACAGATAGGGCAGCTCAAAGCTATGCTGTGATGCAGTACACTTCTGTTTAAATCAGCAAACAAAAAATTAATCAAACAAACATAATTCACAAACAAAAGTTTCATGAACAAACATGAATACATTTCAAAGCTACAATATTGAGAGTGACTCCTCTGTTGGCAAACTCTGGGTTAGAAGTAGCCTGGCACAGATCTAGGATCAGTTTACACTCCCAATCCTGACCTTAACCGTTAGGAGGAAAAACTGCCAAACTGACCACTGATAAGAATTTAGGGACAACTCAATTCATAATATCAGATCAGGTTTTGTGATGGAGACCCTGTCTGGCACTATATACATTTTCTATCTTATCTTCTAGCCTGCCAGAACACACTCACATCAAACTCACTCTCAGAGGGGCAGCTTTATGATATTTCCTGTGAAATATGGTTAAAGGTATTTCTATGAGGTGCTATGAAACACCTGCTGGCAAGGAAGGAAGTCAGGAAATTCAGAGCTGCACAGCCTTTAAGAAGTGATATCACTCACAGGATGGCTTCAGGCACAGTTGACTAATACAGTACATGAATAATAGCGCAGCAAGGGTTTACTCTATGAATGCATATAATTCATGATATGACATTATAAGGAAGGCTGGAGACAATTGGGTAATAAATTATTTGACACACACACACACACACACACACACACACACACACACACACACACACACACACACACACACACACACACACACACACACACACACACACACACACACACACATAGGGTCAATACTTAGTGACATGTTTAATGGTTCCCATGTTACCATATGTCTCTGTGTACATTGCACCCAGTGATTAATATCAGCCAATTGTGTTCCATTCTATGGGAGCTATGCATGCTAGTTATCCAGTCAGGTGTTTATGTCTGGAGTGGCAGAGCTCAGGGTATCACTGGTGAGTAATGGCTCACTAATGGAAACATTAGCCCAGTGAATGGACTGAGAATTGCTTAACGTTTCCTATGATTAAGGCTGGCAAAGTCATGATGTCAGAGGTCAGCCGCTCCGTTTGATTGGTGGAATTACTGAGTCAAATGCGGGAATGAGGGAGGAGATTCGAGGCAAGCGGTGGGTCAGTGCAAATTGAGTAAATCAAGCTGAGCTCTGGCATTAACTTCAGTTGGCATGTTCTGAATGTTTATGTGTACTCTCCCTCCGCAAGGCTACATTCAACTAATTAATTTGTATCATTACCAGTTGTGCTTGTTGCCCTGAGCACGCTAATCTCCCCACCAATTTTGCACATGCCAGGAAACATTACAGACTTGGCGATTTATCAGTCTCTTCCAGCACCGTAGGGTATTGATATAATGTGACGAAACAAATAATGTTTATGTGTTGCCTGATTATTATAGCTATTTAATATATTTCACATGCCTGGGAGGTATATGCTAACTATTAACATTTGACATTGATATACCCAGCCCTTTGGGAAAGTAAGTGAATAGGCCTAAACAACAGTAAATCCCTAACATACAGTGGCGTTTGATATTTCATATGGTGGTCCATGTGAATGCTCTCCCTGCATAAAAATATATATTTTTGTAGGTAGTGAAAGGGAATTGAAATTTAAGAGAGAAAAATTGCTACAGTATCAGTTCTTCTTTATTTTGATGCTAGTGTGAGTACACACAAGGACCGTGGGGTGACATTTTGAATAACATAAACAAATAAATTGAATTTCTTGCTTCGTGTGTCTTCCTGCTTCTTCGAGAGCATTGCCGCAGACTCATTTCATCTTTTGCTCAAAGGTCAAAAAAGGAATATAATCAGAAATAGAGTTTATTATCCAAAGCGAAAATGCATTTTCGAGAAATGACATTCATATATACAAGTCCATTTTTTTGTATATATTTTGGTCATGAGAAGATGATATTGGTGTATTCCTAGACTATTCAGAAGGAGCTGTTGTATAGGTAGTGAAATCTGCATCCACAGGTGTCACTGAGTTGGATGAAAATCTCCTTTGAAAAACAACCATAGCTGTAGCCTACTATTAGATCCAACAGCCTTAAAGCATTGCAGCTCAATAACATTAGCCACAAATGTGTTATAAGGATTTAGGAACAATATATTGCATCAAAACAGCATCTTGATTACATTGCAATCAGCTTTTTTTTTGTGGGGCTGGGGGTATAACCTTTTCTGAGAAAATAATACCAATATGTCACACACTCTGTACACCTTAATTTAAATACTTTTATTCAGTGAGATGCACCATAACTTTTGATGACAAGAGAAAACTAGGGATAGTGTAAAACACAGAATGTACCGCACTAGTAATGATTGATGATTGGTCTGAGGTAGTGTACTATATAGGGAATAGGTTGCCATTTGGGATGCATACAGAGATTCAGCTCAGCTGCAGAGGCTGTTTGGTAAACAAGAGGACAAACTCACTGAATTATTAATATTGTGGGGAGGCTACTACACTATATGGTCAATATGTCATGATGCCTTCCCCTAGTTCTGTTTTGGTGCAGCGATATACAGTCTAACATCTACGTAAATAGTTTCGGCAATCTTTCAACTTTCTCTCCATTATAGTTCTCTCTCTCTCCCTCTTCCCCTCTCCCTTTCTGTCGCTCTCTCTTGCTCTTTTCTCTGTAAGTGGTTTTTCAAATTAAAAGGTTTTCTATTTGGAGAGCCTATCATCATCTTTTCCCTCTGCATGTGAGTCTGGTCTTGGCTCCAGATTGCAGATTGTAGGGGGATACAGACTAGCAGAACTCTCTTGCCGTGTCTGAAATCTGTCTTGCCTGCTACTTACTAAAACTACTGTGTAGTTGTCCTACATGTCTAGAAAAAAGAAGAAGAATGCAGTAAGCAACAACTATCAACATCCGTTCTCAATGCGTCATCGAATGCACAATTAAGTTAATTGCAGCCATTCATTCCTTTGCACAATGCGTTACCTTATGTGGTTGTTGAGGGGGTCTTAAAAAGGCGATCGTCTTCCTCAATAGTGTGCAGCGAATTACAGTTCATATGAGGAAATCAGTCAATTGAAATAAATAAATTAGGGCCAAATCTATGGATTTCACATGACTGGGAATTCAGATATGCATCTGTTGGACACAGATACCTTGAAAAAAAAGGTAGGGTCGTGGATCAGAAAACCCATCAGTATCTGGTGTGTGACCACCATTTGCCTCATGCAGCGTGACACATCTCCTTGCATAGAGTTGATCAGGCTGTTGATTGTGGCCTGTGGAATGTTGTCCCACTCCTCTTCAATGGCTGTGCAAAGTTGCTGGATATTGGCGGGAACAGGAACACTGTCTCATACACGTCGATCCAGAGCATGCCAAACATACTCAATGGTGAGTATGCAGGCCACGGAAGAACTGGGACATTTTCAGCTTCCAGGAATTGTGTACAGATCCTTGCGACATGGGATTGTGCATTATCATGCTGAAACATGAGGTGATGACTGTCGATGAATGGCAAGTCAAGGGGCCTCAGAATCTCATCACTGTGCATCCAAATTGCCATCGATAAAATACAATTGTGTTCGTTGTCCTTAGCTTATGTCTGCCCATACCATAACCCCACCTTCACCATGGGGCACTCTGTTCACAACGTTGACATCAGCAAACCGCTCGCCCACACGACATCTAGCCGGTACAGTTGAAACCAGGATTCATCCATGAAAAGTACACTTCTCCAGCGTACCAGTGGCCATCGAAGGTCAGCATTTGCCCACTCAAGTCGGTTACGACACCGAACTGCAGTGAGGTCAAAACCCTGGTGAGGACGATGAGCATGGAGATGGGCTTCCCTGAGACGGTTTCTGACAAGTTGTGTTAACCCACAGTTTCATCAGCTGTCCAGGTGGCTGGTCTCAGACAATCTCGCAGGTGAAAATGCTGGATGTGGAGTTCCTCGGCTGACATGGTTACACGTGGTCTGTGGTTGTGAGGCCGATCGGACGTACTGGTAAATTCTTTAAAACGATGTTGGAGGTGGCTTATGGTAGAGAAATTAACATTAAATTCTCTGGCAATAGCTCTGGTGGACATTCCTGCAGTCAGCATGCCAATTGCACACTACCTCAAAACTTGAAACATCTGTGGCATTGTGTCGTGTGACAAAACTGCACATTTTAGTGGCCTTTTTCTTGTCCCCAGCGGAAGGTACACCTGTGTAATGATCATGCTGTTTAGTCGGCTTCTTGATATGCCACACCTGTCAGGTGGATGGATTATCTTGGCAAAGGAGAAAAGCTCATTAACAGGGATGTAAACAGAGAAATAGGATCATTTGTGCATATGGAAAATGTCTAGGATATGTTCCTTCAGCTCATGAAAGATGATACCAACACTTTACATGTTGTGTTTATATTTTTGTTCAGTGTAGATGAAAAGCTGAAATTAGTATGGTAGAAAGGTCAGCCCATTGCTCTATCATTTTCTCTCTCTCTCTCTCTCTCTCTCTCTCTCTCTACTCAGCTCCTAGTAAGGTAACAAAACATAATGAGATTGTCCCCCCAGCTTTGTTAAAAATTGTATATGTTAAGTGTGTGATGTTTGTTGATTAGCAACCGTTCCATGCTGACAGAGGAAGACGTTCATGTTAACCGAGTTGGGAAATCAATGCGGTGATACTTTATCCTTTGTATGCCTGTTGAGCTCCTTCATGCCATTTTCAATAAAGCCCCTGAACTACAGCATAATACTCACTAGGTTTCTCTGATGAGTGGTTGTCAAGAACTGTGTGTGGGCGATTGACATGGCAATTTACAGTGTACTTGCATAAACGTTAGATTAACCTCGACGGGTAAGGTTGTAGTTTGCATTTTGTAGATTTTTTAAACAGTGATGTTATTATAACCCTAATATAGTACAGTACATCCAAAAACAGACACACGCCATCACAATGCCCATATTAGGACACCCTCAGTCTCAGCAAGAATTCAGCAGAACTGAGGCTGTCCTAATAATACTGTACACCTTACATATTTGGGACCTATTCCTGTATACTGGACTAGTTCCTTGGTGACCAGGCCAAAGAAAGCCTTTGGGAACACTTTATTTTGCAGTGGAAGTATAGTTTAGTGCAGGGGTACTCAAATCCGAGCCTCGAGGTTCGAGGTGCTGCTGTCTTCTTGATTAATGTCACTGATTGGCCAGAGAGTTATCTCACATGGTGTCCTAAGTCTGAATCAGTTCCTGATTAGAAAGTAGAAGGTGAGAATGGAAAGCAAGCAGTGCTTCTGGCTTTGAGATACGAATTTGAAAAAAATGTGTGTTATAGTACAACAGCATGTCATTCCAATACTTGTGTCACTGTGCATACAAGAATAATTACAAATAAGAAGTACACGGTAAAGTCAAGTTTAACCAATACTTTATGCTTGCACCATATTGCCATCAGTCTGAATAACTTCTCACAAACTCACTTATACAGTCATATATATAATAAACTCTGCAAATCTATAACACTGATTTAGTGGAAGACATTCGGAGAAAATCTCAGTGTTGTATGTGTTGGCTGCAACGGAGGCACCCAGGTAATGAGAAATAGACGGGGCTGGTAGTCAGAACGCTGAGATTTTAAACCCTGTCTTCTCATCCCACGACTGCCTGTCACTTTCCCTTGAACATCACACAGAGAGATAGGTGGGTAATTGGGGGGAGAGAGGGAGAAAGAGAGACAGAGAGATGGGAGCAGTAGAAGGGGACAGAAAAAGAAGAGAGAAAGAGAGAGAGGCGGAGAGGGATGCAGAGGGTAAAGAGGAGGAAGAGGTAGAAGATGCTAAAGAGGGAGGAATGAGTGCTAATTTCAAGAAAGAGACGTATGAAAGTGGGTGATCTGATTAGCAGACTGGACACAGAGAGAGAGCGAGCTTGAACTGGGAAGTATCTGCAAATGCTGTCGGAGAGTGACAGACACAGAGAGAGGACTAGATGAATAATTCAGATGATGCTCTCTCTCCCTATATACTGCTGCTCCTCATTGACTCCTGATCTCTGAAGCCTACATGGAGGCTCAAGAACATCAGAGGCACATACATATCCCTCCCGTGGCCTAGAAGTGACTAACTCCACAGGGCTAGGGAGTCTTATCTGATGGCTGAATAAATATTAACATGCGGGTCCCCTCTGTTCTTCTGTGTTTGTGCTAATAGATAATGTGGCTCTCTGTATCTCTGTATCTCTCTCTCTGTGTCTGACTGCATTCAGCTACAGAAGAAGTCCGGCCTAATGAATAAACATGCAGACGAATGGTGTATCACTCAAGCCGGAGTGTAAAACGCTTCAGTTTGTGTGTACATGTGTGTGTGTGTGTGTATGTGTTGTTTTTCCAGGCCACAAAACCATCATTATGAAATCAGTAGCGGTTCATTTTTTTATTTAATGTATGGAGTAGCGCGGAAAAGTGGATGAGGAAGAAAAACGGACATGTTTATAATCCTGCCTCAACGGAACAGGCCATTGTCAACCCAGACCCAAGACCTTTTTGTTTTCACTGCCATCAATTACAATGCTAAACTCCAATGATATACTTTCCCACTCTATAATTCATGTTTCTGAGTGTTTTTTGTTCTGATTTCAGGAGGGGATGGGATTTTATGTACCCCACCATTCACTGTCCTGAGGTTCTTCGTAAACTGTACTCCCAAAAGGCACACGTTTAATCATTTAATAATTCCTCTCCCCGATTTTAATGAGGTGTTTTAACTTGGCGCATGGCGCTCGCTTGCATAGGTCAATTAGACAATTAATTAGTCAAGTAATCTTAATGGGCTTGAGTAATGCATGCTAATTGAGGGGCTGCTAACGTGATGTTTTGTTGTGTGTTCTCTTCCTACCTGTTAGGCGAACAAAGCAGCATGATTGTTACATTCATCAGACATCATGGCGAAGGCTGGCTATGAGCACATTCGTTTTCTATTGTCGAGACAAGAGGCACTATTTGACGTGTTTCTACAGGTTCACCAGGCAGTCGTGTAAGTTCGTTATGCAGATTGATCGACAGATTGATGCATGTACACTACAGATGCACACACACACACACATTTACATTTGAAACATTTAGCGGGTGCTCCTTGTCCAGAGCAACTTACAGGAGCAATTAGGGTTAAGTGCCTTGCTCAAGGGCACATCAACAGATTTTTAACCTAGTTGGCTCAGGGCTCAGTTACTTGCCCCCTGCTCTTAACTGCTAGGGTACCTGCCACCCACCCACCCACACACACAAACACACACACACCCTCCTTCCGCGTACTCTGGAAGTGTCAGTTTGGTGTAATTGCATACCTTGCCATTTGAGTATTTCTCACAGCTTCTTCTTTGCAAAGGACACACTCACAAAATGAGAGTGGCGTTTTACCAGTAAATACTGCAAATAAACCCAGTAATCTATCAGCACTCTACTAAAGTACTTAGTTGACAACATATTGGAAATAGATCAAACGTTGGTAAATGAATGAGTTTTGACAGCGGTGCACTTTATGTGTACACACATTCTCCCTTTCTCTGCATCTCCCAATGCTGTTGAAGCATCATCAATATAAGTACAGGAACATATTTACATGCCACTACCTAAAACTCATGCACTACGGGTTTGATTGAATGTAGCTCTTACTGTAGCTCTTACTAGCTCTTACTTTCAGAAGAGCTTTGATTTATCTGACAGAGTGTGAAGGCTTTCACGGACAGTTTTGTGCCGAGAGCTCAGCGAAAAAAATCTCCATGAATCCTCATAACTGGCAACTGACAATAATGACCTATATTAGATTATCTCCCCAGTCACAAATCCCCACAGAGTAAAAATAGATGTGCAGCCTAATCTCTTATGACATTTTTCCATTCTTTTTCTCTAAATCCTTATTTTCCACAGTTTTTTCATGTGTATTGTTATGAATTGTTAGGTATAATAGTTAGTTAATATAATAGTTAGTTAATATAATTGTTAGGTTTAATTTTTAATGAACCTTGATTTAACTAAGCAAATCAGTTAATTAAGAACAAATTATTATTTACAATGACGGGCTACCAAAAGACAAAAAACCTCCTGTGGGGACGGGGGCTGCGATTAAATAAAACAATATATTTTTAAAAAATGTATATATTTTTTTAATAACATATAAATATAGGACAAAACACACATCACGACAAGAGAGACAACACAACACTACATAAAGACAGACCTAAGACAACAATGCAAGGCAGCAACACATGACAACACAGCATGGTAGCAACACAACATGACAACAACATGGTAGCAATACAACATGATAGCGGCACAAAACATGGTGCAAACATGATTGGGCACGGATAACAGCACAAAGGGCAAGAAAGTAGAGACAACATAGATCTCGCAAAGCAGCCACAACTGTCAGTAAGAGAGTCGATGATTGAGTCTTTGAATTACTGCACTGTTGGAGCTAGGAACACAAGCATTTTGCTACACCCGCAATAACATCTGCTAAATAGGTGTGTGTGATCAATACAATTTGATTTGATTCGATTTTGTTGTGACTCCTCACATTTCCGAGTACTGCTGCGTCATCCAATAGAAGTTGTCGGTTGATCCGTCTGCTGGACAGTAAAATAGGGATTGGCTCGCTGTGTCTCGTCTCTGTGTCTCGTTTGAGCATCCTGTATTGACAGGGTTTCACACTGTGGTCTGGGCCTGGTTGCTGATCGATTACTCTTCCCTTGTCCTCCTGCAGTGGGAGAGAGAGAGAGCGAGTGAGGGAGGAAGCAGACCGAGTTTGTGCTCGGGGTTCCTCAGACTCCAATAAGACTGCAGTAGTAGGAAACACATCACACACACACACACACACACACACACACACACACACACACACACACACACACACACTGGATACCACGGGAGATTTGTGGCACCTTCATTGTGGAGGAAGGACTCGTGGTAATGGCTAGAGCAGAATTCATGGAACGGTGTCAACTACATCCAACGTAGTCTCCATTGTGTTTGGTGACATTCCATTCACTCCGTTCCGGCCGTTATTATGAGCCGTCCTCCTCTCAGCAGCCCCCTGTGACGCATACACACTAAACACATGCCTAAACAAAGAGACAGGTGTAAATTCACATGTGCATCCAGGATGCGTGTCTACAGACATTCTCTCCCTTTATTCCCACCCTTACTCCCTCCTTCATACACAAACCTGCCTAACAATAAACTACTGGCATGCTCAAGTATCCAGTATCCACTTTATAGGAACTGGTAGCAGGCCTTAAACATTTATCAATTTAGTTGAAATTTTGCAGGATGAAATTTCAAGGCAGTCCAAAAGAAAAACAATAAACAAACAGTACTTAGACACAAGAATAACATGGCAATTACTGTCTAATAAGACTAACAATGACGTAATAATAATAATGATACAAATTCAACAAAATAAAATTGCAAGTGCTGCAAGTGCCATGCCGTACCAACTGAACCACACAGGACCTTGAGTTGCAGCCCTTTGACAGAGGTTTATTGTGTGTAAAATTAGTCCATTTGGAGGATGCCTCATTCAACCATGTCGTGGCTCCACTACAAGTCTCATTCATGGAGAAAAAGACATGACTAATTGTTTGGACAGTCCTTAGCCATTGCCTGTTCACAGTGAACAATTGGAAATAAAGTGATGCAGAGTGTAGCGGTTAATAATAATGCATCACTTTCAGAACGGAGGTGGAGAGAGGGCCTATCAACAAGCCCTGTCCATTTTGGTGGAAAGGAAAGTGTCACTCCATTGAAGGGGTTCAAAGAGCAATTCCGCCACTTTTCAACCACATGTTCATTATCTCCAGCATCATATCAGTGTCTAAATGTGTGAAAACGGCGCGCTTCTATGATCTTTGGTTGAAAAGATAAGAGGAAAGGTCCTAAGAAATGCTTCTCTTATTACATCACAGGGTAGGATTAAAAGAAAGAAAAACTGTGATTTTCTAAACCTGCAACAGGTTTTTAGCCAGAGGTAGGGTGTTCTCTTGTTCCCCAAATCTCGTAGTGTTTTTTTTCCTCCCAACAACATGTAGAAATGTGCCATTTCCACTTTCATTTCTACATTTTGTAGACACTGGTATTGTGGTATTGTGCCTGATATAATGAAAATCTGGTTGGAATTGCCCTTTAATTCATACTGTACATATTTACTGAATATTTCCCCTTAACCCTTTTGACATATAAATTCTAAATATTAATAACAGCACCTACAAAGTGAGCTATTTTTGCTCACGGTGTTACGGTTTTCTTCTGGTGAAAGAGAGGAGGACCAAAATGCAGCGTGGTTATTCATAAACATCTTTAATGAAAGATGAAAATACGAACAATTTACAAAAACGTAACGTGAAAACCGACAACAGTCCTAACTGGTGCAAAACACTGAGACAGGAACAATCACCCACGAAATACCCAAAGAATATGGCTGCCTAAATATGGTTCCCAATCAGAGACAACGATAAACACCTGCCTCTGATTGAGAACCACTCTAGGCAACCATAGACTTACCTAGAATACTACACTGAACACAACCCCATCAATCTACAAAACCCCTAGACAAGACAAACACATAATCACCCATGTCAGACCATGGCCTAACCAAAATAATAAAGAAAACACAGAATACTAAGACCAGGGCGTGACACACGGTACCAGGATTCTATGCTGCTGTTCTAGAATTAGAATTTAGAATTTTTGGTTTCACTCAAATCTGGCAACCCTGTGTAGCTTTCGCACGACAGCTAGGCAGCAGGATTGTATTCGAGGTGATAATCTGTGAGGTGATGACATTTTATTTGCTTCGTGATTAGCAAAAATCTGTAAATGACCTGTTAAGTCACATGGCTGCCATACTAAAGAATTTTGATGCTTTTAGCTTAGCTGACATTGCATTTCTTTTCGAAACATGTATCCCTTGTGCTCACCGTAGATGTGGCACATTGTAAACAAGTCTAGCTGTTAGGTCGCTAACCACTGTTTTGTTTGTCAGCTCCACATGCTATGTAGACTGGTTTATGGAACGAATTTACCTGTGGATGTGTTCCGCGTGATGCTTGGATGAACTTTTGCATTCACCTTTTACAATGAAAGGTGACATTGAGGAATAATGCTGTGTCAACCTTTATTTTCCATCAGTGCAAAACATTGTTTCAATGCTTTTCAGACAAGAATGCTGTTTAGACGCATTTTTTTTCAATGACATATTTGCTATGTTAGGCTGCAGGGGCCACTCGACAATGATCACAAATATGTGATTGTACGCCTCAAAGGGTTAAAAGTAGCAAAACATTGTTGTACAGAAACAGAACTTTGATCAAAGTAAGCTGAAGATCCATTTGCAGTACTGTAATACAGTAAGTTTAAGTGACAGTCACGTTCCACAGTCTAATGGACTCAGAGACTGTCCCACTGTACTGACTCCAGTTTCTTGAGGTTCCAGAGTAAGGAACTACTGTCCAGCCTTCAATGCAGTATGTCTGTTTATGTTTGGTAAAGACCTACCGTCCAGCCTTGCTAGTGTATCATCACATTCCATCCGTCAGGTTGGCCAAGCTCCTTCCAGCCCATTGAGACAGATAATTAGAGAGACATATAATTATTAAGTATGGCAGAGAGAGAGAGAGAGAGAAGACACCTTAGGAAATGAGAGATACAAGGTATATTGAATGCAGGTGCTTCCAAACAGGTGTGGTTCATGAGTTAATTAACATCCCATCATGCTTAGAGCCATGCATAAAAATGTCCAGTTGCCCATTATTCTGGTTACCATGGCTAAAAGAATAAATCTCAGTGACTTTGAAAGATGGTTCTCAAAGGAGCATTGGGGGTTTAAAGGACGTGTGTGTGTGTGTGTGTCTCAGTTACCAGATCTCAACCCAATTGAACATTTACGGGAGATTCTGGAGTGGCGCCTGAGAAAGCGTTTTCTACCACCTTCAACAAAATAACTAAATTATGGAATTTCTTGTGAGAAAATGGTGTCAGATCCCTCAATTATAGTTCCAGACAGTTGTAGAATCTATGCCAAGGCTCATAGAAGCTGTTCTGACTCGTGGTGGCCCAACGCCCTACTAAGACACTTTTTGTTGGTGTTTCCTTTCTTTCCTGTAGTACAAAAATGTACAAAACAGAGGAGAAAACATTGCTAATATTGAGCTGTGTCAAGTCGGCTGGATTTCCTTCGGCTGGTGGACCATTCTGGATACACACAGGAAACTGTTGAGCGTCAAAAACCCAGCAGTGTTGCAATTCTTAACACAGTCAAACCGGTGCGCCTGGCACCTAATACCTTAACCCGTTCAAAGGCACTTTATTGTGTTGCCCATTCACCCTCTGAATTGCACACATACACAATATATGTCTCAATTGCCTCAAGGCTTAACAAATCCTTCTTTAACCGGTCTCCTCACCCTTCATCTACACTGATTGAAGTGGATTTAATAGCTGGCATCAATAAGGGATCATAGCTTTCACCTGGTCAGTCTGTCATGGAAAGAGCAGGCGTTTGTAATGTTTTGTACACTCAATGTATATTGGCTGTGTTAGGTAGCACAGTTGCAACATTGCTGAGTTATCATGTGGCTGTGAATGAATCTGTCGCCAGATCCTGTTGAGCCTTCAGTGCTTTTCAGAGAGCTTTAACAAATCTGTATGTCTGCTGTTGCTTCTCTGTCAGTAGGACCCTAAAGAGATGTGTAGGGACTCATTAAAAGTCCCTGAACAGGAGCAAACATCAGAAAAAGTTCAGCCCACTCTCTGGATGTGTCCCTATTTTCTCCCCAAACTTGTTCACTTCCCTTCACTGATTTGAAAAGAAATTACTGGTATAAGAAACATGGAAACTCCATCTAGCCCATGCCTCCAACGATCCAATGCTATGAGATGTATAGTGAACAAGTGTACACTTCAGGAGAAAGAATATATTATTGGGACTCACCCTCAATCTCTCATGTTCCACAACACTGTCACCATGCAGAGGAGTGAATGCCTGACGAGCCTCAGATGATCCCAGACAAATGAGATAGCGTTTGACGATGTCAACACGACACCTACTCTTGTTATTCAGCAAGCACTGCATGTACCTATGAAAGAGTAAATGACACAACAAATCATTAGAGACGCGTTCCTACTATGTACAAGAGTGTCATTCTGTAAATGTGTTAAGTTACATTGTAACGTGTCGATGATATGGTCTATCAGGAAGTCTTTTTGACACAGTCATTAAATTCACATATTTGCCTTCCCAGATGGCGCAGAAGAGGATGGTTGATGTTTTACATGCTCCTAATCAACTGTGCTATTTTTTTAAAAACTTATTTTGTACGTAATATTGCTGCAACCATCTCTTATGCTTGAAAATAACTTCTGGACATCAGAACAGCGATTAGTCACCATGAACTGGAAGAAGCTTTTTCCTTTAACGAGTCCGACAAGAGGGATATAATGTTTTCCCAGGAACAGGCCCAAATCCCCGTCACTTGCTTGACGAAAAGATGAGGAAAAGGGGGGTGCAGGTCGGGCTGTCTTATGAGAATCTGTAGATGGGTGAGTAAACTCCCACTGCCGTCCGTTCTACTAGCTAACGTGCAATCATTGGAAAATACAACTGATGTCCTACGTTTATGATTTTTCTACCAACGAGACATTAAAACTGTAATATCTTATGTTTCACCGAGTAGTGGCTGAACTACGACACAAATAATATAGATCTGGCGGGATGTTCCATGCACCGGCAGAAAAGAGAAGAAGCTACATCTGTTAACTTCTTGGATATAGGGGGCGCTCTTTTAATTTATGGATAAAAAACGTGCCCGTTTTAAGCGCAATATTTTGTCACGAAAAGATGCTCGTCTATGCATATAATTGGCAGCTTTGGAAAGAAAACACTCTACGGTTTCCAAAACTGCAAAGATATTATCTGTGAGTGCCACAGAACTCATGCTACAGGCGAAACCAAGATGAAACTTCAACCAGGAAATGGGCTGAATTTTTGAAGCTCTGTTTCCCATTGTCTCCTTATATAGCTGTGAATGCGCCGGGAATGAGCCTGCCCTTTCTATCGTTTCTCCAAGGTGTCTGTAGCATTGTGACGTATTTGTAGGCATATCATTGGAAGATTGGCCATAAGAGACTACATTTACCAGGGGTCCGCCCGGTGTCCTTTGTCTAAATTGGTGCGTAATCTACAAGCTGCACGCAGTCATCCAGTGATTGAGAGGAGAGAGGAGGCTTTCAACAAACGATATATCATGAAGAGATATGTGAAAAACACCTTGAGGATTCATTCTAAACAACGTTTACCATGTTTCAGTCGATATTATGGAGTTAATTTAAAGTTTGGCGTTTTGAAGACTGAATTTTTTATTTTTTTTGGTAGCCAAACGTGACGCACCAAACGGAGCAATTTCTCCTAAACAAATAATCTTTCAGGAAAAACTGAGCGTCTCCTCATTGAAAACATCTGAAGTTCTTCAAAGGTAATGATTTTATTTGAATGATTTTCTGGTTTTTGTGAAAATGTTGCCTGCTGATGCTAACGCTAAATGCTACGCTAGCTGCGCTAGCTGTTACACAAATGCTTGTTTTGCTATGGTTGAGAAGCATATTTTGAAAATCTAAGATGACAGTGTTGTTAACAAAAGGCTAAGCTTGAGAGCTAGCATATTAATTTCATTTCATTTGCGATTTTCATGAATAGTTAACGTTGCGTTATGGTAATGAGCTTGAGGCTGTATTCACGATCCCGGATCTGGGATGGCTCGACGCAAGAAGTTAAGACGAGGGGTGGGGATTTCTAGGACCAAAAGGCTCCTTAACAGCTTCTTCCCCCAAAACATAAGACTGTTGAACAATTAATCAAATTGCCACCGGACTATTTACATTGACCCCCTCCAATGGGTTTTGTACACTGGTGCTACTCGCTGTTTATTATCTATGCGTAGGAACTTCACCCCTACCTACATGAACACATTACCTCAAATAACCTGTACCCCCGCACACTGACTCTGTACCGGTACCCCCCCATATATAGCCTCGTTATTGTTATTTTATTGTGTTACTTTTTATTATTTTTTACTTTAGTTTATTTGGTAAAAATCTTCTTAAATCTTCTTGAACTGCACTGTTTGTTAAGGGCTTGTAAGTAAGCATTTCACGGAGAGGTCTACACTTGTTGTATTCGACGCATGTGGCAAATAAAGTTTGATTTGAGATGAAATACTTTAGAGCAGCAGCTTTGTCACCAGGCATATCTAAAGGCACCATGCACATGTCACGGAAGACTAAATAGATATCAAGGAGGCAGTATTCTATGTTATTACTCATTCTACAAACCATTTCTTCTCAGGCTCCCCCATTGTTCCTTATATTATTTTTAGTCTTGGTCAAAATGTTGACTTGAGAGATCAAAAATGTACGTTCAACTCAAAAACAGATGGATTAAAGACAGTGTGGAGCCTGATGTCAATCAAACTAGCAGCAATCATCCAGCAACATACTTCAGTCAACAAGAGAAAGAAACCGAGCCTAATTATGCTTTCACTATTAAGAGCTATGTTTCATCTTTCCCATTCAGTTTGACATCAATGTCACACGTTTCTTTTGTTATTTTTCAAAATTTGGTTTTCAATCAAATATTCCCAATTCTCAATTAATCCAACTTTTTTTCTCAACACGTTCAAAACATGTTCTTTTCTCTTCAACTTCAAGTGTTGAGTGTTTTAAAATGATTTGTTGGGCCCAACTTAGTTTCCTCCTTGTTCATTTTATTATTGATTTATTCAGCATTTGCCAGACAGGTATGAGAGTGAAGGCACAATATCATCAATTAATCAATGAATCAATCAAAAAAAATCAATCAACCAATCAATTATGGCAGTGGGTATTGGTTTGAAAAGGTACAAAACAATGCAATTCTTGAATAGAAAGGGCGCATGGGGCCATCAGTGTGCCATATCAATGACATGTCGTAGGCCCTGCAGACAGCTACTAGTGAATTGAAAATGGTGCCATGCTTGTTCTCCATTAGCTCCTAGGGCTTTGCTCAAAGATGATTTATGATTGTCGTGGATTGCGCCTCAGATTGGTGCTGGAAGTTGGCAGCGAGACACACAGAGACGACTGCAAGACCTCGAGAGGAAACAGCGGGGAAATGGTTCTGAAAGAATGATGATTTCATTGCATTTTGAGATTCATTAATTCTGGCAGGCTCACTGGTTATATCCAGTTGCCGCGGAATTAAATAAATAAATCAATTTGTTCTCGGCTCTGCCAACCCAAGCCAATGCGTCTCTTTTTTTGGCTCTGAGACACAGACAGAAAAGGTGTAAAGGAGGCTACATAGAAGTGTTTGACATTTAAACGTCCATTAACGCTGTGGCAATGAACTTTTTGCCAGGTAGTTAACTGCTCGGGGGGACTATAATGGGACTTCACTTCCAGATGCCTGTTTTTCCACCATCCTGGTGGAATCTTCTAAATGTAGTGGCCCAACGGGATTAAAAGTGAAAAAGGCTGAACTGATGTAATAAATGCCTGTTTTAACTAATCGAAATCTGCAAATGCACAATGAGAATGATTAATATCTGAACACATTGGACTGAATGTTTTTGGTGCTGTTGGTATCAAAAGCAACATTTTAGGTTCGCTAAATGTGGATAAAATAACTGCCATTTCTATGCGGCAAGCATTTTAAGGCTCAGAAGCGATGTCTCTTTTGGTCTTCAATGTACTTTAGCGGAGAGGGAGAAACATGGTTAACCTTGGTGTGACTCCTGGTAATCTCCATCTGTACAGAAACAACCGTGTATTATCTCAAACGGGTCTGTCAACTTCACGGATGTGTTACCGCACTCGAGAATGACTTTGTTTACTCGAAAAGTCCCTTTGAATATGAATTGCGCCTTTCAAAATGTAGTATGCCTCTTACAAATGACCAGGGAACTACGTCTGAATTGTCCAAAGAATGATCCAGCTGCGTTGGAATTGTTTATCCTTTATTTTACAGTCCAACATTTACCGGTGCTTAGAAATGAGAAGACAATGTAATTATATTATAATGACCTATAGCTTCTTTCATTGAAAGAAGCACCAGTTTGTGTTCTTTGGTATATGTAGTTGCCAATCGTAATGGATTATATGAAGTAATACTGTAACAAAAGGCATTTCTGCCTTTTGAAGGAAGGGGTTTGTGAAGGGAAGCCCTTCCCTGTGGACTATTGTCGTGTTTGCTAGTCAGAACTAGGAAACTTGGAAATGTCCTACTTGCTAACTGCTTGTAGTTATACACGTGCCGCGTTCAACCAGTTAGCGAGTCCGAAATTTCGGAGTGTCCTAGTTTCGACTAGCATGTGAACGTGAGATGAATTACTATTTTGAAACATATTTATTCAAAGCATTTATTGACATGTTAAACGTTTGATTATTGTAAAAGCAATGTGTTTACTTTATACTTCAATTCCTCATTCATTTCATCCATAGCCGGCATTGTCTGTGTCAAACAGTTCCAGTTAATTGCATTGCTCATCGGAGTGGCTGATTGGTGGGAGTGGCTGATTGGTGGGAGTGGCTGATTGGTGGGAGTGGCTAATTGGTGGGAGTGGCTAATTGGTGGGAGTGGCTAATGGCACAGGCGCCTGTCTTTTGGAATCAGGGCCTGTGTGAGTTTGAAAATGTGTGTGTTCCTGTCTGTTTGAGAGAGCCATCGTTTTAGCCACCAGCCAAAACACATACAGTCAACTATATAACTCTTTGTCTCTCAGTAGTTCTTTTCATCGTTAAGGCATATGCCAGCTTCGTCGCAGGGTTTTATTTTGAAGGAGGTCTGACAGGCATGGAATCTTGAGAGATATATCTCATCTTTGTTCATCTCTGGGTCATACCTGATGGCATCTCGATAGATAAATGCCAGAAGCATGAGGGAAAAACAAATTCACTGATGCCTTGGGCATTATCAATGCACATTATACTCAGGCAAGATAAACCACTCCAGGTTACAGTATCAATCCTGTATGCATTTCTTCCATACACCTTTGCTGTTCGAGGCACTAACAGTCTAACTTGATTTAGGTGAACCAAGCACACACACAAGCACACAGGTGACGGAGTGCACTCCCACCTGTAGACTGCACTATAATTACTATTTATCACTCAGTCCATTTCAAACACGCTAATCTAGAATCATGCAGGCAGAGCATGGATTCTCTGAACCCCCCCAGAGCCTTATCTAATATAACATATAGGCCTACCATCATGGTATTTTCCACATCAAAGGGCCGCCTGTAACACATTTGACGCACACCTGTGATTTCTTAATCATTCAAATGTATTAGGAGGAATGCAATTAGCTTGAGCAGAACACATGTTGAGTTCCTCGGTATGGAAATCGATGCTCATTTAGATTTGCGACCCTCGTCTACCTCTTTAAACCCGACTCTGTTAGAAGGTTGATGCTGAGACCTCTCGGTGGAGAGATGTAGATGTTCATCTGGAATTAGATTTCTGATCAGGTTCTCTTTCGACTGCTTGGCGGCTAGCTGTCAAGATTAACAGACAAAATGGTTATTCCGAGCGACACAGCGTGTCATGACTCCGACCAAAGGTGGCTCCCCATCCCGTTCGGGTGGCGCTCGGCGGTCGTCGTCGCCGGCCTACTAGCTGCCACTGATTCTTTCCTCGCCCTCCTTATGTGTTTATTGAGTACACCTGTTTTGAGTTGGGTATAATTAGTGAGGCTTTATTAGTCAGCCGGTCCGCCTGGTTCTTTGTGCGGGATTAATTATTGTGACCTTCTGTTTTGTAGTAGAGGAACGTGTTTGTTCCTGGTCGTGCATTTTGGTTGTAAGCACCCTGTGTTTTGTGCATTAAAGAGCACAGCATCGCACTCTGTTTCCTGCGTCTGACTCCACACCCACGACACCCGGAGCGTTACACAGCGCACTACACCTTTTGAGAAGCTCTTTGAAGAAAGTGAAGGATCTTTAGATCAGGTCTGGCCAGTCCAAATAAATTAGCAAATAAATGTATAAAAGATAAATGAGAAAAGACCAATTCCCTTCACGTATCTTGAAGGCGGTTCCTGATGGTATATCGACTGTGGTTTTAAGGCATGTCTTGACTCATGACAACATAAATTATGCTTATTAATGTATTTACATTTCATACATTCTGGGTCATACTCATGGGATGTGTGTGTACTGTAGGATGAAATAATGTCATATCTTGTAGGCTTAATGTATTGAACCTGCAAAAATCAGGATTCATTTGCCAAACCTTACTTTTCTCTGAGCATATTTAGCATATATTGTTTTTACCATGATTAACCAGATCCCATAGGTTGACAATCTGTCTCTTTCTACGAAGTGAAAAAGGACATATGGTATCATCATCAATCTATTCAACTGTCCAAGATGTGGGCCAACGTTATTTACCCAAAGCCTATATCGAAACTAATCCTTGGGCGAAAGATGAGTTCGATTTCTCAGAGCAGAGATAAGAATGTTTCCACCTCTCCACCTTTTTCCCATCACAGTCATCCTTTAAAACCACCGCTTTTGACAAAGCGGCTTACAAAAACATTCAAGAATGTCTCGTATGATCTCACCCGTGGAGCTTCTCTCTTTACTTTTTCATCTTCCCCTCTATCGTTTCCTCCCACCCTCTCTGTACTTTCCTCTCGAGCGCTTCCTCCTTCTCATTTCAAAGTTGTTTTTTTTAATCCATTTTCTTCCTGCCTTTCTTTATTTTCCATTCTATGTCCCTCCTAATGTATTTCCCTCCCTCCCGCGTTTTCGGTGTGTACATTTCCCACCACCGTCACCCCCGCCCTCCTCTTCTACCACCACCATTTTGTTTTCTACCTCCCTATATGTACTTTATCTCAGTCTCTCCCTCCAACTTCCTTCCCTCATGCTCTCCCGTTTCCCCAACATCACTCCCCCTCCTCTTCTCCCCCACCCCACCCTCTTTCTGTGCCTCCCCCAGCATTCCCCACATCTTTCCCCCCCCCCAACACACCCTCTTTCTTTTTGTCTATTTCTCACTGAACATCATCATCTATTTTTAGCGGGGGCTCATAAAAGCCATTATCTTCTCATTTGCATGGCAACGCACTTTGGCAATATTTCCCACAAGTTCTCAATAATTCATGAATATGAATTGACGCGCTTCTTGAAAATTTCATGCGCAGATTACAATGAGCAGCTACTGCTCTACTGGAAGGAGTTTATCTTCTAATACGGAATCATCTAATACAGTGTTGCTTAGTATCTTTGAAACAAATGATATGGGAGATGTGACTATTGTGAGACATACAGGGGAAGCTGAAAGCTGTAGATAGTACTGAAGACATCACAGACAACGTTTGAGCACGCAACACGTATCAACAGGATGAAACCATTTTTTTAACATGACAATATGTAAAAAAAAAATTTTTAAAAGGGTCTTTGAAGTGCATTTGTTACTGAAATCTTCTGTGATACTTGTCCCCATCTGTTGATGAGGCCCTTTCATAGGACCTGTTTGAAAATCCCATTGCCTTTTCATTGTACTCCACAAGCGTCTAAAAAAGAAAAACACAAACCAGACTGGATCAGTCCATCATTGTCAGTTCTCATCAGTGTCACACGTCAACAGGTGTCGACACCAAACAAGAGAAGCTTTACTGTCAAAAGTAGTTCCTATCAAAGTAGTTCCTTAGTTCTCGTTTGGCCGCGTCACGGCTTGGTTTTCCCGTGCAGTGACGCTGTTGGTCCACCGAGGCCCTCGTCAGCCATGGCCTGCTGATGATGTAAAGCAATGCAAGAGCATTTAATATCCTTTGATGGGGAACTGGAACTAATGGGGGTCCATCTATAGCGAGAGTAATAACTAATGCTGTACATCCGTGTTAAATCACCATTGACTTCGCAGAGTGATTTCGTCTGAATAATTCACGAAGGCTTCTGAAATGAATCTGCGCACACGAATACTACTCGAATAGTGGAGAAACAGTGGTTGGTAATTATGTAGTAACTCAAGAGGTGACTTTTTTAATATGTATTGTATTATGCTGAGTCATATCCGGACTATCAACAATGATGGTAATGAGGTTGCTGGGCCTAACGAAGCATCTTCGAGGTTAATTTCCATTTTGCGAGAATGTTTGTCTTTTGAATGAATTCCCTCGTTTTTGATAATAAGATACAAAACCAACAGTGACAAGCAATTGTCATTATCATTATCTGTTTGGAAGGTTTTTACCTATAATGACTGTGATGTGGATGTTCTAATTTACCTTAGTTGAATGCACTGTATTTTGTAAGTCACAGTGGATGAGAGCATTTGCTAAATCATCATCATCATCATCATCATCATCATCATCATGTATTGGATTTATGTAGTCATCTCCAGACCCATTTCTGTGCTTTTCTGTGATCCAATGCCTTTGTGGGTTGAGGAATTGTTCCACACGGGCAAATTGTTGATCAATGCTAGAAAACCATTTTCAAGTCTTAAGCAACTTCAGTGTGTATTTGAACAAGTGTTTTAGGCTATTTTCCTGCCGGAAGATGAATTTGTCTCCCAGTGTCTGGTGGAAAGCAGACTGAGCCAAGTAAGAAAATAAAAATACATGTATGTATTGCCATCTACTAATAGGTGCCCTTCTTTGTGAGGCGTTGGAAAACCTCCCTGGTCTTTGCGGTTTAATCTATGTTTGAAATTCACTGCTCGACTGAGGAGGGACCTTACAGATAATTGTATGTGTGGGGTACAGAGATAAGGTATGTGTGGGGTACAGAGATAAGGTAACTCATTCAAAAATCTCGACTCCATGAAATGCATTGTGACTTGTTAAAGCCCAGTTCTATTCCTGAATTGATTTATGCTTGCTATAACAAAAGGGCCGAATACTTATTGACTCAAGACTTTTCGGCTTTTCTTTTTTAATTCACTTGTAAAAGTTTCCAGAAGCACAATTCCACTGTGACATTGTGGGGTATTGTGTGTAGGCTAGTGACACAAAATCTCTATTTAATACGTTTTAAATGCAGGCTTCAATTAACAAAACAATATGGAGGAAAAAGTCAAAAGGGTGTGAGTACTTTCTGAAGGCACTATAGTACACACTTAGAACACGTGTCGTTCTTTTTTTCCTTTGACCCCTCCCTCTGGAATTACCTTCCATCTCTTCCTCTGGCTGCCTCTCTCGCTCTCGCTCTCACTTGAACAACACAAGACAGATATAGCAGTTGCACATGTTTATTTCAAACAGCCTACAGCTACATCCACATTAGCTGCATCACTTAGTGCATCGCGATGGTAAAAGGTTAACTAAACAGGACGAGCCGGGAGAAAAAAAAGAAACATTTTGTGGTAAATGCAGGTTCAGGTTTCTATCCTTCAGGAGCTGATCTGAGATCAGGTTGGTGCTTTAGCTCCCCAGTGGTTGCGGTTTAGATTTGGCTGGGATAAAATGATTCCAGATCTGTATATACAGTAGATGCAAACCCTGCCTGTGGTGGAGGGAGGATGACTGAGGAAATAAGTACATCTGCAGTTGAAAGGAGTCGTGACTGCTGCTCTTGTCTTTATGAACAAAAGCTTAGAGGCAAAACTAAATATTGATGCCTATATGAGAGTAGAGGCCAAAGATAATTTCGAAACAGAACTAGGGGGCAGATGAGTCACTCCTCCTTGACAAGCGTTGAACTTATGAAAACTCAGAGGTTTAAGGGTACACAGAGGTTAGATATAATCGAGACCAAGGTTGATACCTGCGAGGCTCAAGCATCGTTGACCCACAATGTCTCTACCATTGCTCAGGCTCCCCCGAAGCAGTGAGCACGTTTGTGAAATGAATGGTGCTTGCCCCAGTGTGAAAGACTGGGTCTGGAGGAGTGGGGAGCAGGTGTGAGGGGAGAATGACAGTAGAAGGTAGGTGAGAGGATAGGGGAGGGGGAAGTGAGAGGAGATGGGGGGGAAGAGGGGAATGGAAGAGGAGAGGAGGGAAAAACATACTATAAGAGGAGCTGGGAAGTGGAGAGGGGGGGGAGAAAGGGGGATGGGGATGGAAAGGAGAAGGGAGCGGTTGAGAGAAGGAGAGTAGGACAATGAGAAGATGGGGATGTTAGAACAGGGCGACACACAAGTCCTCCTGAAGTCCTGGGATAGAGAAAAAATGTCAAAGTCCTGGTATGCGTCAAGCTTCGCAACACAGTTGGTTTAGCTGCATTGCAATGTTACACGTTGATAATCCAGTCCAGCAAATTATGCATATCGTGCTTATCCGATTATCCGTAACAAAGGGGAACGATATTGACTCTGCCCGTTCCAACGTGGGATGTTGAATGTGGCGTGGGAGGAACAATATTGGCACCATGTGACTGTGTTCAGTGGTAATCTGTTGTGTCAGTCATATAATAACAGAAATAATATTCAAAAGTTGCCTTGTCTTAACAGTAGGCCTAAAGTAGATCTCATGCCAGCAGACGCATTATTACGAACACAGTGTCACATTGTAAGTCTTTGCGGGCACCCTTGTGTGCGCTTGTATGTGCATGAGCGCATTCCTGCGAGTGTGCGTGTAGAGCTCAGGTCAGGTGAAGTGTGACATTGAGCATGTTTTGGCAGATGCTTCTGGGATAAGGAAACCGCTAAATCACAGAAACCATGTGGCACAGACAGCTTGGAACAAGACCGTGTGTCAGCGCTTCCCAAATGGCACCCCGTTCCTTTTATAGCGTGCTACTTTTGATCAGGGCCCATAGCTTGCCCATATTTTATAGGGCATAGGGTGCCATTTGGGATGCATTCGTTGTGTCAGTGCCATCCACACCTTGTTAGGCCCAGTAGGACCATCACTGTGCCTGTTCAAATCTATTTAAACAATACGAACACTAATGAAAATGGACAAAAATAATTTCACAGTTTGCAGTTCCAACCAAGCACGGAAGCAAAATAGCCCCCTACGTACATACATCACCCAGATGATATAACTATCTCATGTTTGGTGAGAAGTGTCTTTTTTAGCAACTCTTTAAATTATAGTGGCGCTATAATTTTGTACAGTAATTACAGGCTACTATGTTGTACTTAGCACTGGGGCAAAAATAATTTAATAAATTTAATAAATAATAATAAAGTTTTTTTGATGTGCACTTGACATTGAAAGTGGCAAGTATGTCATAACTGCATATACAGTGGGGCAAAAAAGTATTTAGTCAGCCACCAATTGTTCAAGTTCTCCCACTAAAAAAGATGAGAGAGGCCTGTAATTTTCATCATTGGTACACTTCAACTATGACAGACAAAATTAGAAAAGAAATTCCAGAAAATCACATTGTAGGATTTTTTAATGAATTTATTTGCAAATTATGGTGGAAAATAAGTATTTGGTCACCTACAAACAAGCAAGATTTCTGGCTCTCACAGACCTGTAACTTCTTCTTTAAGAGGCTCCTCTGTCCTCCACTCGTTACCTGTATTAATGGCACCTGTTTGAACTTGTTATCAGTATAAAAGACACCTGTCCACAACCTCAAACAGTCACACTCCAAACTCCACTATGGCCAAGACCAAAGAGCTGTCAAAGGACACCAGAAACAAAATTGTAGACCTGCACCAGGCTGGGAAGACTGAATCTGCAATAGGTAAGCAGCTTGGTTTGAAGAAATCAACTATGGGAGCAATTATTAGGAAATGGAAGACATACAAGACCACTGATAATCTCCCTCGATCTGGGGCTCCACGCAAGATCTCACCCCGTGGGGTCAAAATGATCACAACGGTGAGCAAAAATCCCAGAACCACACGGGGGGACCTAGTGAATGACCTGCAGAGAGCTGGGACCAAAGTAACAAAGCCTACCATCAGTAACACACTACGCCGCCAGGGACTCAAATCCTGCAGTGCCAGACATGTCCCCCTGCTTAAGCCAGTACATGTCCAGGCCCGTCTGAAGTTTGCTAGAGAGCATTTGGATGATCCAGAAGAAGATTTGGAGAATGTCATATGGTCAGATGAAACCAAAATATAACTTTTTGGTAAAAACTCAACTCGTCATGTTTTGAGGACAAAGAATGCTGAGTTGCATCCAAAGAACACCATACCTACTGTGAAGCATGGGGGTGGAAACATCATGCTTTGGGGCTGTAGACGACTGATCCGTGTAAAGGAAAGAATGAATGGGGCCATGTATCGTGAGATTTTGAGTGAAAACCTTCCATCAGCAAGGGCATTGAAGATGAAATGTGGCTGGGTCTTTCAGCATGACAATGATCCCAAACACACCGCCACGAAGGAGTGGCTTCGTAAGAAGCATTTCAAGGTCCTGGAGTGGCCTAGCCAGTCTCCAGATCTCAACCAACCCCATAGAAAATCTTTGGAGGGAGTTGAAAGTCCGTGTTGCCCAGCAACAGCCCCAAAACATCACTGCTCTAGAGGAGATCTGCATGGAGGAATGGGCCAAAATACCAGCAACAGTGTGTGAAAACCTTGTGAAGACTTACAGAAAACGTTTGACCTCTGTCATTGCCAACAAAGGGTATATAACAAAGTATTGAGAAACTTTTGTTATTGACCAAATACTTATTTTCCACCATAATTTGCAAATAAATTCATTAAAAATCCTACAATGTGATTTTCTGGATTTTCTTTTCTCATTTTGTCTGTCATAGTTGAAGTGTACCTATGACGAAAATTACAGGCCTCTCATCTTTTTAAGTGGGAGAACTTGCACAATTGGTGGTTGACTACCTGCTACCTTATTATATAGTACTTCGTTTTGGATAAGGGTATTCTAAAGTATAAATTGGGTGGGTCAGGGCCTGAATGCTGATTGGCTGAAAGCCATGCTATATCATACCGTATACCACGGGTATGACAAAACACTTAGTTTTACGGCTCTAATTACGTTGGTAACCAGTTTATAATAGCAATAAGGCTCCTCAGAGAAGCCAGTGTTTGTTGGATATATTGGCACGGGTGTTGTTAGGCCCGAGACCAAGTCGGCGAACCGGCAAACCATGCCAATATATCCAACAAACACCGGCTTCGAGGGCATTATCACTTTTATACAACGGGTTACCAACATATTCAAATAATGATCGAGATATTGTCATTAAAATCATTATTTAGTCCCAACACAAATCTAGGGTTGCAAGACCCAGTCGTCGTTCTTTTTGTTCTGTATCTATGGACGCGACTCAGTCGTTCAGTCTAAATACTCCATTTCCTTACTGGCTGGCAACATTCTTATCCCTTGCTTCCTAGCTAGCCAACTACTGCTAACTTACAGTCACGTCAAACAGTGCAGACAGAATAACAACAGTAGCTGCATTTATTTAAGCTGTTTTCTTGTGACATTTATTTGGCTATATCCATTACAATGAGCTAATGAGGCACGATTTCGCCTGGCAGAAAATGTGCTCTCTCGTTGGGACACTGTTGTTCAGAAGAGCTAGCCAACAATACAGCTAACACAATCACTTCAAACTGAAACTGGAAAGACTGCAAACTAGCTGCACTTAGTTTTGTTTTACCTTTTTTCAATTGACATTTCTTTGTATATATCCCATAAAAATGATGCCAGCTGATTCAGGATTTCGACTGGCTGAGAAACGCTGCCTGCCTTTTTTTTTGTCCCGACTCCCGACCCCTACACGTTCATTACATTACTATGGGACAGTTGGAGATTGAATTTGAATATTGAAACAATGTTGCAAACAGAGATATAGACAGTAAGGTTTATTCAAATCTCCGCTGTTGAAAACTAAATGTTAGTCTTAAAGTACTGTAAGAGATAATGTCTAGATGCTTTTCGAAGTGGAGATAAAGTTTATAACTTCCCTGCCAGGGCTGATGAGACAGTGGATTGTGCAGTCAGATAGAACAGAGTAAATAGGCATTTAAACTTCATATATTTAGCAGGTGGTAACTTGTGGAATATACAACAGCTGAAATGAGCTATTAACCAATCAGCATTCAGGATGATGTATAAATGGCCAATATACCACGGCTAACGTTCACTCTCTCACCCAATCAGCAATCAGGATTAGTTCCACCCGTTGTATAAATGGCCAGTATACCACGGTTAAGGCCTGTGTTCAAATTGTAGCAAACATCCTGTGTCGCACGGTGTTTCCTCCGACACATTGGTGCGGCTGACTTCCGGGCTGGATGTGCGCTGTGTTAAGAAGAAGTGTGGCTTGGTTGGGTTGTGTATCGGAGGACGCATGATTTTCAACCTTCGTCTCTCTCGAGCCCCTACGGGAGTTGTAGCGATGAGACAAGATAGTAACTACTAACAATTGGATACCACGAAATTTGGGAAAAAAAAGGGAGTAAAATTTAGAACTAAAAAATGAGAGAAAAAATATACTGTATATATATTGTAGCAACCATCGCCATGCCCCTTCCTGATTTATATCATTTATAAGCTAATTAAAAACGCATACATACGGTGTCCATATTATTACAGCCTTAGTCTCAGCAGGACTCTTGCTTCAATCTCAGATGTCACACTGTGTCACAAAAGGCTGCTCGTTGTGGTGCACACCTGTCACCATCATTATGCTTATTATGACACTTACCTGGACTCCATCCCCTCCTTGATTGCCTTCTCAATATATGTCACTCCCTCTGGTTCCTTCCCCAGGCATCATTCTTTCTGTTCCAGTGTCATGTCTGTGCGTTGTTTGTGTTTCTTGTCTTGTATTTAGTTGCATTTATTTATTAAAACACTCACTCCCTGAACTTTCTTCCGGACTCTCAACACACATTGTTGCAGAATAACGCCTCACCAAGCATCAGGGAGTGTTTTTCCCCCTTCTTTTTGGAGGTGATGTCGGGTCTGGGTGTCAACCGGAGCTACCTGGGAGGCCTCAGCCGGTTTGTCAGATTCCCATGCCTCGGCAGCTTCGACGGGTTCCCCTGCCTCAGCTGGCTCGATGGGTTTCCATACCTCAGCAGGCTCGATAGGCTCCCATGCCTCAGCTGCGTGAGCAGGTTCTTGTGCCTCGTCCAAGGCAACCAGGGAGGTCTCAGCTGGCTCATCAGGCTCTTACGCCTCAGCCGGTTCGTCAGGTGTCTGCGCCTCAGCGGAGGCGACCGGTCCGCTCCTGATCCCTGGGATCGTCCCTGTGGTTGGCGTCCTGCGGCTGGAGCTGAACACGCCGGGGATGGGGTACTGTCAAGTATGCTCTCTCTCCGGCATTCTAGGTCACCATGCTCCCGTGCCTCAGCTGGATCGACAGGTTCCCGCGCCTTAGCAGAAGTGACCGGTCCGCTCCTGATCCCCTGGATCGTCATCTTGGTCGGCGTCCTGCAGCTGGTGCCGCGTGTCGGGGAGTGGGTACTGTTACGTGTGCTCCCTCTCCAGCCTCTAGGTCACCATCATTATGCATATTATGACACTCACCTGGACTTATCACCTACTTGATTACCTTCCCTATATATGTCACTCCGTTTGGTTCCTTCCCCAGGCGTCGTTGATTTGTTCCAATGTCTGTGCGTTGCTTGTGTTTGTTGTTGTTTATTTATTAAAACACTCACTCCCTGAACTTGCTTCCTGACTCTCAGCGCACATCGTTACACACTGTACATTTAGCCACATCATTAATGCAGCAATATATGTTAAAAACGAGCAAAGATGAGACCATATGACTTCAGTGTATGTTTCAGAACAGTAGATTTTTAAACAGTAAAAATCAGCTAGGGAAATGTATGGTTTAATATGTTCGATCAAACCATTGACCAAAGCGAGAAGAGAAGATAGAGGGATCTCGGTGGAGCCCGGGGATTTTGATGTGATGATCAAGACATTTCTCTCGCCTTCAGTCACATCGGCAATCTCCAGTCATCGCTCACAGCCTGTCTCTGTCCACCTCACATTTTCATCTCCAGCTGCACCTCACTAGACTAAGGTGATTCACTCTCTCACCTCGTTCTTTCTCTCTTGTATGTCTCTCCCACACACACTCCTTTTCATCCCCTGACTTCTTCTATTGTAGTCGCCAAATATACTTTGCCCCTTATGGCCACTGTATACCTTTATATCCCCAAAATTCAATTGAAAAAGAGAATCAGAGTTCTCAGTTTTAGACCTGCTTCAGACCATAGAGATCATATTTTTGTTCATTTTGTCATTTTCAAATTAGTTTTTAGAATAAGGAGTTTAAAGCAAGGCATTTCATTCTCTCAGGGTGCAAAGGGAGAACAGACTATTTTCGACTTGAACGCCTCTTGGATTAATACAGGTTTATCCAAGCAGCACGACCAACCTCAGAAAATTCCAATTACCCCAGAGTGATTAGAGACAGCCTGGCTCCAATGGAGCAGTGGGTGATCAGGTCCTTTAATGTCGGAAATGACAGAGGTTTTCTATAAACTAGAGTATATTAGCGTTGTACTTTATTCTTTGTGGTTTCTCTTCATTTCCCGGGGCTTTGATACTAAGATGAATGCATGCATATACACTGAGTATACCAAACATTAATGAAGAATATTGAGTTGCACCCCAGAACAGCCTCAATATGTTGGGGCATGGACTCTATAAGGTGTAGGAAGCGTTCCACAGAGATGCTGGACCAAGTTGACTCCAATGCTTCCCACGGTTGTGTCAAGTTGGCTGGATGTCTTTGGGTGGTGGACCATTCTTGATACACACGGGAAACTGTTGAGCATGAACAACCTAGCAGTGTTGAGGTTCTTGACACAATACGGTGTGCCTGGCACCTACAACCATACCCAGTTCAAAGGCACTTACAGTAGTAAGAAAAAGTATGTGAACTCTTTGGAATTACCTGGATTTCTGCATAAATTGGTCATACAATTTGATCTGATCTTCATCTAAGTCACAACAATAGACAAACAGTCTGCTTAAAACCTCTTGAAGCAAGGGGGCAGTATTTTGATGTTTGGATAAAAAACGTTCCCAAAGTAAACTGCCTATTTCTCAGGCCCAGAAGCTAGAATGTGCATATAATTGTCAGATTATGATAGAAAACACTCTAAAGTTTCCAAAACTGTCAAAATATCGTCTGTGAGTATAAGAGAACTGATATCGCAGGCGAAAACCTGAGGAAAATCCAACCAGGGAGTGCTGTTTTTCTGAAACTACTCTGTTCCATTGCAAGCCTATCCTCCATTTAAAGGGATATCAACCAGATTCCTTTCCCTATGGCTTCCACAGGGTGTGAACAGTCTTTAGACATAGTTTTAGGCTTTTGTTCTGAAAAATGAGCGAGAATGATCACTTCGCGTCAGTGGATAGCTAGGTGTCCCCAGATTTGTGCATGCGCGAGCGCCTGGAGCGAGACCTTTTCTCTCTCTCTCCTATTGAAAAGCCTATCCTATTATCCATTATTTATTGTAAACACTCCAATCTCGTCTCAATGATTTTACTCCAGGTTAGCTGACTCCTAACTCCAATTAGCTTTTGGACAAGTCATTAGCCTAGGTTTCCAACCTACACTGTGAATGTTTCAATGATGCATTCAATATAGACAAGCAGACTGTGTTTGCCTGTTGTTGTGACTTAGATGAAGTTCAGATGAAATATTAGGACCAATTTATGCAGAAATCCAGATAATTCCAAAGGGTTCAACAACCTTTTTCTTGCCACTGTAAATGTTTGTTTTTTACCACTCTTCGGCGGACAAATATATGTAGTTCTTTTCTGCTAAATATACATACATTTTACATACATAACAATCATATTTTACCAAACATAAGCTTTTTAATCCCAACCCTCAGCCACTCTCAGCCCATCCCACCTGAGCAGTGTTTGTCAGACAATGAGACACCCTGAAAATCAGTCTTCTAACAAAATCGTCTGTAGCGTCCAAACGTTATAAACTATTATGACCCCACTATGGAAAGATGAAACTCACGAGCACGATGGTGTTCTCTGTTATTCTCTACGACCCCCAAAAGCGTCTCGGAAACGTCTGTCTGAAGCATTTTGGGCTACCCACTAATATGACCCCTCTGTGAAAAGATGACTCTCAAGACCTTGTACACTACCGGTGAAAAGTTTTAGAACACCTACACATTCAAGGGTTTTTCTTAATTTTTTTAAACAATTTGATATTTATATTTGATATTATACTCTTGGCCTTCTCTCAACCGTATTATTTTTGACCGGTCGTGTACATGTCGGTTGTTTTGCTTTAGGTCACATAAGACCCGTCTGAAAGTGTCCTGGCACCAGTTGAAAATAAATGAATGAAAGTACAATATAGAGTTCCAGCCAAAGGTTTGGACACACCTACTCATTCCAGGGTTTTTTCTTCATTTGTACTATTTTCTACATTGTAGACACTTCACACCAAACTTCCTTCTGAATTCTTTGGGGGGACTATCTGTTGTTCCATGTAGTGAATCTGTTATTCAATGTGTTTTCATGGGCTAAATATCAGTGTTTCATCAATTATTTTGCTTTACTTTTTTTATGCAAAATTATCCTTAACCTTCTTAAAACCATTCCATGTAGCTTAATAGAACCCCTCCCCCAGCTCAGACAGTGCTTCGACTCTTATGGGTTAACCTGTCTCCTCCCCTTCATCTACACTGATTGAAGTGGATTTAACAGGTGACATCAACAAGGGATCATGGCTTTCACCTGGTCAGTCTATGTCATGGAAAGAGCAGGTGTTCTTGATGTTTTTTACACTCAGTGTATACTGTACACACAAACAGACACAAATACACGCACATCCTCATTACATATCTCCAATAAGATGAGGATAAAGACAGATGATGATGCCATTTATTTCAGTCTCCCCATTACTTGATTCTTCCAGAGAATCCAAATACTTTATTTGGCTTTTCACTTTTTCCGTTGGCCCATTTAACAGTCAGCCTACACAACCTGGGTGGCATTAATCAGGCCCCAAATGAACGACAACTGATTAAAAATAAGGAGCGAATAGCTGAACTTGTCTGGCAGTGAAACAGTAAATTCACCCTCATTTACTGCCTTTAAAAACATAGCTGGTATGGCTGACTTGCTTAAACAAATGTGGTTTCTACTGACAATTGAGATGTACAACTATGGCATAAGGGGACGACGACAAGTGGATAAGAGACAATCCGTAATTTCAATTAAGACATTAATGAGCGAGCTAGGAAGGACGTAGTCAATTTAACTTGTTCAGCACTTTTGAAATGTGCATCGACAGAACATGGGCTGTTCTTACAGTATTCTCCCTGTACACCAAGTCAGAATTATAGGATAAATAAAGGAGGTATACAAGCAGACAATGAAAGCTCTTACAATATTCAATGATTACATTTATCTAAAACAGGTTATAGGCTACATTTGAATCAAGTCAGAACAATAGGTGAAAATATGAGGGGAAAATAGACCAAAGTATTAGGGTGAGGCACAGCTTACTACACCACATACAATTAGTATTACTTTCGTAGCTACAGTAACTCACAGAAGTCAGATTTCCCAGTTCCGTGTTAAGTTGTGTTGAGTGCTGGAGAAATTGATTGATTGATTACAGCATGGCCAATATTGACTGTTTTTAATTTTAAACTTGGAAAAGAGACCCTTAAACCAAGAATTGGGACCACACACCCACTCCACTGAATAGCAGGCTAGTGATTGCTTTGCAATGCTCAATGTTGAATTTGGAATTTCCTACTTGATGTGTAATGTAATGTTTATGTCCAGTGACAAGAATTAAAAATATGACAAGAATTAAAAAAGATTTGCCAGTATATTGTCTACTTGATTCATGATGATGACTGCTAGCTAAGATTTTGAAAGTATGATGTTGACATGATCAGTCCAATTGAAGCTACGGTAGATACAGCTTGATTTGACAATTTTATCTGTCGCCAATGACCTTGAGCTTTCTTGGATGGGCACTTCTAATGTAACTCTATGGCAGCACCAAAGGTGCTTGAATGTTTTAGCTCTACCCTTAGATTTGGCAGTAACATAGTGTCCCCATGAGTCAATCATGGCACAACTAGAGAACATTGCCAAGCTCTCAGACTTTAAAAATAATGATCAAAACCAAGAGAGCGAGAGAGAGAGAGAAAACGGGAGAGAAAGAGAAAAAGGGAGGAGAAAAAGAAAGTGTCACTGCTGTTGAATGAAGTGGACCAAGGTGCAGCGTGATGAGCGTACATATTCCTTTATATGAAGCCGACAAAAACAATAAACAACCGTGAAGCTAAACACTATAGTGCCAACAACCAAAGACAACTTCCCACAAAGACAGGTGGGAAAAAGGGCTACCTAAGTATGGTTCTCAATCAGAGACAACGATAGACAGCTGTCCCTGATTGAGAACCCTACCCGGCCAAAACATAGAAATACAAATAATAGAATGAAAGAACAGAATACCCACCCCAAAATCACACACTGAGCAAACCAAATAGAGATTAACAGGATTTAAGGTCAGGGCATGACAAAAATAAATAAAAAGAGAGAGAGAGAGAGAGAGAGAGAGAATGAAAGAAAGAGAAAAAGAAAAAATAAAGAAAGAGAATGGCTGGGCTGCACAAGTGGACCTGACTAGTACTGAAAGAGAAAGTGAGAAAAGCCTCCACCTTTGCCGGGACACATAATAGACATCTCTAGTTACAATAGCTAGAACGATAAAGTTGACATGCTTTCGCTAATAAAATCTTACCACCTGCAGATTGGTACATACGTACAGTACCCCTGCCGTGGGTCTTTTGTATGCTACTGTGGGTCTCGAACTGCTTAGAAGGGCGAGGAACTACTGTCACATTCTGACCTTAGTTCCTTTGTTTTGTCTTTGTTTTAGTATGGTCAGGGCGTGAGTTGGGGTGGGCAGTCTGTTTGTGTTTCTATGTTGGTTTTTGAGTTTGGCCTGGTATGGTTCTCAGAGGCAGGTGTCGTTAGTTGTCTCTGATTGAGAATCATACTTAGGTAGCCTTTTCCAACCTGTATTTCGTGGGTGTTTATTTTCTGTTTTGTGTTTCATCACTAGACAGGACTGTTTCGTTTTTTCGTTCTTCCTAGTTGTTATTTTGTTTAGTGTTCAGTTTTGATTATATTAAAAATCATGAACAATTACCACGCTGCACCTTGGTCCTCACCTTCTTCCACCGACGACGGCCGTTACAGAAACACCCACCACCAAAGGACCAAGCAGCGTGGTAACGGGCAGCAGCAGCAGCGATTGCAGCACTCCTGGACATGGGAGGAGATTTTGGATGGCAAGGGACCCTGGGCACAGGCTGGACAATACCGCCGCCCCAAGGCTGAGCTGGAGACAGCGAAAGCCGAGAGGCGGTGGTATGAGGAGGCAGCACGGCGGCGCAGTTGGAAGCCCGAGAGGCAGCCCCAATAATTTCTTGGGGGGGAGCACACGGGGAGTGTGGCTAAGTCAAGTAGGACACCTGAGCCAACTCCCCGTGCTTACCGTGGAGAGAGAGGGATCGGGCAGGCACTGTGTTATGCTGTGAGGCGCACGGTGTCCCCGGTGCGTGTGCATAGCCCGGTGCGGTACATTGCAGCGCCTCGTATCGGCCGGGCTAGAGTGGGCATTCCACCTCGACTCACTGGCCTGGCTACGGGGAGCATTCAGCCAGGTAGGATTGGGCAGGCTCGGTGCTCGAGACTTCCAGTGTGCCTCCACGGTCCGGTCTATCCGGTGCCGCCTCCACACACCAGCCCTCCGGTGGCAGCCCCCTGCACCAGGCTGTCTCTCCGTCTCCTTCCTACAGGTTCTCCCGCCTGTCCAATGCTGTCAGAATCTCCCGTCTGTCCTGAGCTGCCAGAGTCGTTAGTTCTTCCTAGTTGTTATTTTGTTTTGTGCTCAGTTTTGATTATATTAAATATCATGAACACTTACCACGCTGCACCTTGGTCCTCATCTTCTTCCACCGACGACGGCCATTACAACTACACTGGAAAAGAGAAGCAGGTACGGGAAGTTGACATTTCATTTGGAACAGACATGCAACAGGACAGGAACAGCGTCAGAACTGGGTAAGAAAAGACAGACGACAATCAATTCAGAAGTTGGGAACGGAGCTGGCATACATACAGATATAGAGTAGGTGATAAAACAATTAATTGAGTCCAGGTGAGTCCAATGAATCTCTGATGCACATGACGAGGGAAGGCAGGTGTGCGTAATGATGGTGGCAAGAGTGTGTAATGCAGGGCAGCCTGGCACCCTCAAGCGCCAGGGGAGAAGAGCGGGAGCAGGTGTGACAGTTCCCCCACCTCTAGGGGCGCCACCCGGCATCCCACCTGGGCGAGCTTGACAAGGCACGGGTGCTGGACAAGCCGGCTGGGCGTAAAATCCAGACGAACCGGCAGAGACGTGGGATCCTGGTGAGCCGGCTGCGGCATAGGAGCCTAACAATAAATGCAGAAGCAGGGAACGGAGCTGGGGAACAGACAGATATAGGAGAGGTAATAAAACAGATGATTATGTCCAGGTGAGTCCAATGAATCGCTGATGTGCGTGACGAGGGAAGGCAGGTGTGCGTAATGATGGTGGCAGGAGTGCATAATAATGCTGGGCAGTCTGGCGCCCTCGAGTGCCAGGGGGGAAGAGCGGGACCAGGCGTGACAGAGACTGCAGGAAGCAAGAATTGAGGCACAATTGCTTTGTGCTTTGTTTCCGTAGCTTTGTCTGGTGTAATGCATTTGTCTTATAATCTCAGGATCTCCTGTTTTTTTTTACGTGTACAGGTGAAGTTGACATGTTTTACAATCCATCCTCACAGGATTCAATTGACATGCGGCGTGTGGTTTTTTAAAGTGCTTTGTGTGTGTGTGTGTTCATTTTATGTCACAGCCACAGGGACACATAACAAAGGAGTGAGTGCACACACACACACCACACACTCACACACAGGTTGAAATCCTGTAATAAAAGTCCACCAGCCGCATGCTTTTGTGAGTCACAAAGAGATTTATACTGTGCTCTCTCTTTCTCTGGAGACCATAGGATCTACAATTCTGAATTCGTAATGAGCAGCAGAGTGTGCCAGTGTGTGTGTACAAATCCCAAACCAGCATCCTAAAGTTGGGACGTTCGGGCAGATGCTTTAGTAGAAAATGTGTTAGAACAACATTAACTAAAATCCTGTTTGAAAGGATGTATCCCTTCCTTTGTTTTTACCTTTCACAGGTTGGCGAAATGCTGTAGAATTGTTTCTGGACTTGGCTGTTGTTTTCGACTTCACACACAGCATTCCACATTCTCTTTGTAGTCTATCTCAACAATAATCTCATCAAGTCACAACATTTCACAATTACATCAAAGTGTCTTACAGTTTTTCTCAGTCTCTTTGGTGCATTTCTTTGATCAAAAGTGCAATTCTTGATACTACTTGTACAAATTCCAAATCATCTAGTCACTTGTGCACATCATTAAAACAATTTGTTATTCCTTTGAACAAATTGCAATTGATAATGTACAAGTGTCAGCTTTTTTCCACATTATCAATTGCTCATGTCATGTTGATCAAAATATAGTAGATGGTTCTCTGTTGAATCGTCTTACCCCTCAGGGGCGGCAGGGTAGCCTAGTGGTTAGAGCGTTGGACTAGTAACCGAAAGGTTCAAATCCCTGAGCTGACAAGGTACAAATCTGTCATTCTGTCCCTGAACAGGCGGTTAACCCACTGTTCCTAGGCTTTCATTGAAAATAAGAATTTGTTCTTAACTGACTTGCCTAGTAAAATAAAGGTAAAAAAATAAATAAATACAAAAAAACATCTAGGCATTAGTTCCTTGCATAAGCCATTACATGCAAAATTGTTGAACTATTTGTCATAAACTGTCAAGCATAGTTTTACACATTTCTATTAGACCTTTTGTACAAAAACGTGAATTGATGAATCGTGCAGGTGAAATTGACCCTCACTCAAGAAGGAATGTGAAGTGTTAGTTCAACCAACAATCAACCAGTTGTCTAAATTGCTCAAAGGTGCATCTCATGAAGAATCAATTGGCAAGCATATATAGACAGACAACAACACAGAGTTGCAATTTTCCAATAGTGGATGGACCAGGAAACGAACAGGGTCAACAGCCAAGAGGAGGAAGAAGAGGAGCAAGGATGCGTGGTGGAAGGCAAAACAGAGGAAGAGGCAGAAGAGGACATAGGCGCATATCTGATGACATAAGGGCCACTATTGTAGACCATGTTGTCAATCATGGCCTTACAATGGCTGAGGCGGTAAATATTGTGTAAATACCAGAGTTAGGGGAAAAACAAACTACTCATCACATACAGCATTGTGGTCTGGATCATCCAATCACAGAGTAGATACATTGTCACATGACCAATGGAGTCAACTTTGGAATCATTGACAAACATGGCGTTTGTTGGTTACGCGACATATTGCGTTTCCAATATCTGTTAGCTAGATAAGTTACCATACACAGCCATGGCCCAGTGTTTTGTCCCAGACTGTGACCATCACCCCAGACATCGTGACTGCACTACATTTGACCATTATCCCACATCTAGTGTAGCCAATATCAGGGTGACAGTCACAGTAAAAACACAAACAATGCATTCAAGCAACAGTACACTTAACATTATCAGTATTTTTCATCAAAAATAAACAATTATGTAACTGAACATTTACAATTACAGTGCCTTGCGAAAGTATTCAGCCCCCATGAACTTTGCGACCTTTTGCCACATTTCAGGCTTCAAACATAAAGATATAAAACTGTATTTTTTTGTGAAGAATCAACAACAAGTGGGACACAATCATGAAGTGGAACGACATTTACTGGATATTTCAAACTTTTTTAACAAATCAAAAACTGAAAAATTGGGCATGCAAAATTATTCAGCCCCCTTAAGTTAATACTTTGTAGCGCCACCTTTTGCTGCGAATACAGCTGTAAGTCGCTTGGGGTATGTCTCTATCAGTTTTGCACATCGAGAGACTGAATTTTTTTCCCATTCCTCCTTGCAAAACAGCTCGAGCTCAGTGAGGTTGGATGGAGAGCATTTTGTGAACAGCAGTTTTCAGTTCTTTCCACAGATTCTCGATTGGATTCAGGTCTGGACTTTGACTTGGCCATTCTAACACCTGGATATGTTTATTTTTGAACCATTCCATTGTAGATTTTGCTTTATGTTTTGGATCATTGTCTTGTTGGAAGACAAATCTCCGTCCCAGTCTCAGGTCTTTTGCAGACTCCATCAGGTTTTCTTCCAGAATGGTCCTGTATTTGGCTCCATCCATCTTCCCATCAATTTTAACCATCTTCCCTGTCCCTGCAGAAGAAAAGCAGGCCCAAACCATGATGCTGCCACCACCATGTTTGACAGTGGGGATGGTGTGTTCAGGGTGATGAACTGTGTTGCTTTTACACCAAACATAACGTTTTGCATTGTTGCCAAAAAGTTCAATTTTGGTTTCATCTGACCAGAGCACCTTCTTCCACATGTTTGGTGTGTCTCCCAGGTGGCTTGTGGCAAACTTTAAACAACACTTTTTATGGATATCTTTAAGAAATGGCTTTCTTCTTGCCACTCTTCCATAAAGGCCAGATTTGTGCAATATACGACTGATTGTTGTCCTATGGACAGAGTCTCCCACCTCAGCTGTAGATCTCTGCAGTTCATCCAGAGTGATCATGGGCCTCTTGGCTGCATCTCTGATCAGTCTTCTCCTTGTATGAGCTGAAAGTTTAGAGGGACGGCCAGGTCTTGGTAGATTTGCAGTGGTCTGCTACTCCTTCCATTTCAATATTATCGCTTGCACAGTGCTCCTTGGGATGTTTAAAGCTTGGGAAATCCTTTTGTATCCAAATCCGGCTTTAAACTTCTTCACAACAGTATCTCGGACCTGCCTGGTGTGTTCCTTGTTCTTCATGATGCTCTCTGCGCTTTTAACGGACCTCTGAGACTATCACAGTGCAGGTGCATTTATACGGAGACTTGATTACACACAGGTGGATTGTATTTATCATCATTAGTCATTTAGGTCAACATTGGATCATTCAGAGATCCTCACTGAACTTCTGGAGAGAGTTTGCTGCACTGAAAGTAAAGGGGCTGAATAATTTTGCACGCCCAATTTTTCAGTTTTTGATTTGTTAAAAAAGTTTGAAATATCCAATAAATGTCGTTCCACTTCATGATTGTGTCCCACTTGTTGTTGATTTTTCACAAAAAAATACAGTTTTATATCTTTATGTTTGAAGCCTGAAATGTGGCAAAAGGTCGCAAAGTTCAAGGGGGCCGAATACTTTCGAAGGCACTGTATTCATTGCACTGTTATTTAACCCTATCTGAGTTTCGCTCAAATGGCGCCCTGTACACCTGTTTCATCTGGCTTCGGTTGTGCTGTAATACACGGTCCAATGTAGACAAGCCCACCTGGTGATTGTTATTGAATACTGTGTTGTCTATAATTATGCGGTTCTGGATTTCTCGTAGGCTAATGGTATTGTTTGCCACCACCATGTGCACAATAGCGGCTTCCTGTTCTGGTGTGAACAGCCTGTGTCTTCCACCACGGCCTGGCCATCTCTCAGCTCTGCAGAAGATCCGCAAATATGATATGATTGGTTACAGTAAGCTAAAATAATCTATTTTCTTTCAATATGAAGTGACATTACTGTAACATTGGCCAAAAATCACTGAGTAACATAGGCCTACTGATATGTCGGACTGCAGTATACATACATAAAGAGCACAGTGTAGATGGTAGGTAACTTACAACTGTGTAGCGGCTCAGGTTGGGCTGAACTCTGCCCAGCCTCCCTCATACACAATCCATGGTTGAGCACATGGTTAACCAATGTGGCCCTGATATCATCTGAGACAACTGTCCTTCCTCGTCCCCCTCTTCTTACTCTGACTCCTTCACCTCTAGCTCTTGCTTCACCATTGACTTCAATTTTCCTTCAAAACAGGAGAGCTCATCTGTGGCCTTTTATAGTGCTAAAGCTCAGATTTCTAAGTGAACAATTCAGCAACTAGTGTTTACACCTGTGAGGAGTGAGTGTTGCCAATTGGTGTATAGAGCTTGGCATTGTGATTGGCGTGGCTTTCCAAAGGGACTAAAGATATTTTAACTTTGAATGTTGTGCATAATGTAGAGAATTGTGTGTAGTGTTTTGCAAAAACGGTGATATAGAATTGAAAACTGAGTGTAAAAGCAGAAATTGTGCTTGCAATTTTGCAGACTTGGTTTAGGGATTTGGTACATGAGTTTCAGGTTTCGGTGATTGCGTTTCAACATCCAATTTTACTGTGTAAACAATTGGGAAAAACTGTAATATCACCACAGTTTGCGAGGATTCAGTTCCGGAACCACTCGTTGGAGTCCTATATATATATATATATATATATATATATATATAAAAAACAGACATCCTGTCTAGAGTCCTGATGAGGGCGAGGTTTTAGGTGGCTGTCAAATTATACTCTGCCTATGGTGGCAGATTGATGAGAGTGGCATTTAATTTTAAACTGACCAAGACGCACCTCCAACAACAACACATAAAACCTCACATAATTCTGGCCAAAAGCAATGACAATGAGCAATGAATTTCTCTCAACCAGTGGCATATGGGCTTTTTAGGTGAGCGCTGATGCCACCCTTTAATAAGCAGTGCCCACTGCTTATTAAAGTCAAAGGCAGGAGCGCAAACTATTTTGCTTGTCTAATCCGATATGATAGGCTACACCACAGTAAGCTCGAGCCAACGCCTTTTGGACATCTTTTTTGGGCCTGTCCGAACATCGTTTTTGGGCCTGTCCGAACATTGTTTCTGGGCCTGTCCGAACGTCATTTTACAAAATGGTAGGCTTTACCACATGGGTATTCATAAAATTCAATTTCAGGCAACACTGTAGGCTACACCTCATTAAGCATGAACAGTCTTTTGGACATCTTTTTTTGGTGCAGTTCCGGACGGTCTTGATTTCCAAATCCACAGACATTGTTTTTGTTCCAGCCTGGACCAAATCTGAACGAATCATAGGACGTCTATGTTTTTCTATGTTCAGATTTGTCCGGTCTGGACCAGCCTTGATTTGGTCCAAACATAGATGTATAAAAACATTGCTATAAATTGCTTCTTTTCAACTTTCATTCCGAACCAAAAATGAGCCTGATATCAACATCCGTAAAATAGATATTTTCAACTTTCATTCAGAACCAAAAATTAACCTGATTTCAACTTTCGGAAAATACGTATTTTAAACTTACAGAAAATACCTTTTCACCTTTCATTCAGAACCGAAATTGAACCAAACTTGAACTTGTGGAAAATATGTATTTTTTTGCTGGCAGAATAGCAAGGACCGGCCCTGCTGCCATGTATAGGAACAGGACATAACAAGTCCACTTCCATTATATCAGTGCTACAGTAACAGACTCACCTCTTTCAAATACTACATTTCATCCTCTCAGGAAAAGAGCTTCTTATCTCCTGCAATCATGTTTACCATGGAGGATAATCAAAGTGCAATTAGCGAGGAGTCTTAAGCTGGAGAGATGCTTAGCAGTGTATTATCTTCCGTCTTGTAGATGAATGATTCCTAACCCCTTTGCGATGGCATGACGCTGAGGTGTCACAGGCTTGCCGTTGCCTAGCCGTAGACCATACTATTCGAATCAAACTGCAAGATCTCAATGTCATTCAACAAGAATGTCAACTTAAATAGCAATGTAGTTGGCACAAACAAAACACGTTTATAAGACTACATGTGGCAACATACCCAGACTATTTTGCCAGACCCTGGAAAACCAAGAAGTAACTCAAACCCATCCCCCATAGTCCACCTTTTAACTGCTCGTTCTCCAGACCCACTCCTCTGCCCCATGTACAAAGAGCAGAAACACCTGTGAAGATTTCGCTTCGCTGTGTGCCAATGACTAGGGTTTGCTCAGTGAGTGTACGGTTAATGCCACGCATCATCTGAATTCCCCTCTATGTCTGTGGCATTGATGAATGAGCTCGAAACAACAGATTGCAACGCAAGCTGAAAGACAATCATCTTTTATGGATCGCGCTGCTCAAGCACTGTGCAGCATGAGATAGCAGGAGTCTTCTTTTCTTTCTTTGCCAAGGCCAGGGCAAGACACTGGGCAAGGGTGCTCTCTATGCACTCCATCAAATGGCCAGTTGAAGAGAAAGCCAGGGATTTCTGATGTTTCTGGGTCACAGCGAGCATGTGACCAATGCTCCCAGACGGATCTACTGGACTGAATGATTTATTACCTCACTCAGCCTCAAGAACAGACTGCCAGCCCAAAGAGAGATGAAGGGAGAGAGAGGGAGAAAAAAAAGATCGAAATAAAGAGGGAGAGAGAAAAAGAGGAATATGGGGGTGAGAGAGAGAGAGAGAGGAACCGCTGTAGTCTCATCTTCAACCGTTCTCGCTTCTTTTTCATCTGCAGGTTTCACTGTTACCACTTCTTCCATATTTACTGGTGTGGACAACTTACATTAGATGCCATCCCAAAGAAGACACAAACAAGGACATCCATTATTGACACCAGTGAAGTGAATTCACCAGGCTTTGGGGAAAAAAAGTTTTATTTTCTAAGTGAGACCAGTGGCTTTACATATTTCCATTGCTTATTAAACTGATAGAGTTAAAGCCCCAATATGTTTTTTTTTACCAGCTGTTGGGTGAGTTGACAGCCTGACAACACATCATTAAATGGGTAATTAAAAGGGTTATTTTTTGCGACAATCATTACACTTCACTAAGCCAGTCACTCTATTCTTACAGATGTAGGCTCTTAATTTGATCACCCTGTTGCAGGAGAACTTTCTTCTTAAAACTTGTAGTGTAGTTGAGGTTTAAAAATACTTTTGAAGTTTGTAATTTTCAGAAATTTCCCTTACAAAAAATGTATCAATTAGTTTTAATCCAGATAATAATTCATATTTCCTGGCTCAAATTAAGATCCAGCAGCTGTAGTTATCCAAATGGGACTCAAAACTTCAATTTAAATATTTTCTGGCTTCTTTTAATTCATCCTCATTTATCCATTTTCCTGACAATGCTCCCATTTTTCCAGTGGTACCCGAATCCTGACCATATTGTTTACTGCTGAGGCACCTGTTGTAGATGAAACACAAAGCATTGAGAAAAGGTTTGATTTAGTAAAACCTCAACAACACATTTTACAGAGAGCGAGCCCAATCCTGTGGAGGAATGTGACAAATTGGTTTTCCATTAGCCCAGTCCAAATATGGCACTGTGAAATACAGGAAATGATTTCAAGCTAAAGTTGGACCAGTCTGTTTTTTTTAGCCCCTGAAGTCTGGCTTCAAGCCCCATTGCGTGGGAGATTTTGTGAATGTGCCCAGAAACCAATATAAACAGCCCTAAGGCTAAACATACTAGGCTACTAAGAACCATATAAAACAACAGTGTAATCCAACATTCCCTATCAGCAGGACACATGCATGCACGTGTAGCAAAATGGCTAAGTTGCACAGTAATTTTGATCGGAAAAAGGCTCACGGCCTAAATGACTGTAGCCTTGTATACATAAATTGGTATTGGCAGTGCTTCATAGTTGTTGTGAATGCATGTTTTACCAGGTCCACTTAGTTACACCGTTGTAGGGATTGCTTGTTACATGTATACACACACACACACACACACACTTACTTGCGGGAGAGTTCTTCAAAGCATGCCCAGTTGATATGTAGTTTACAGGAAGTCAGGCTCAACATGTCCAGCAAATCATTTGTCTGGCAGATACCAATCCATTCAGTCACACATCCTTTAACAGTTCAGTTCTCCTCATCAAAAGATGTCTTTGTGTTAATAAATAAGAATTTCTCCAGTTAGGTTTTACATTTCTGGCAGACTCCTCAATCAATTGTCATTACCCAAAAATGACCTTGTGCTCCCATGTCATCAAACCAGATAATATACCGTTTTAAAAGAGGCTATTTAATCCAGGGGTGTCAAACAAATGTTGTCCTCAGGCCTTATTTGGTCTTCACCGAGGTCCGGAGGGCTGCACAAAAAAAATGTTGTTATATTTCCACGCTGTCAAAATTTGCCTCTGTCAACCATTTTTGGAATTTTCGATGCTCCCTGAACATCCAGCTTTCGTTTCGGTGATTCTCAGCAGCCCTGGAAAGAGTGAAGAGACTGTATAAATGTAGGTCCAATGTCATTTATATACAGTTTCGATGTGGTTTTAGTCATTTCAATGGGTGGTGGGGGCCGCATTGAATGGACTTGCGGGCCAGATCACATGTGATTTAATCAGAAATGTGAACATGAAATATCATTGCTATTAAAGAAATAGTAATGCTATTCACTTCCAAGAGTAAAAGATGTAGTCGACAGCATCCCAAAAGTAAACATTTCCATTCAAATTCCCAATTCATTACATAGTATTTTAATGACATGGCCATGCCTGGTAATTCTGTCTCCATTATCCCTTCCCTTTGAGTTGGAGTTGTTAAAGGCGAGGGAGGGAGGGATGAAGAGGAGTGATGGGGAGAGAGGTAGGGATTCTTCAGGGGGTCTCAATCTAATTAAATTACAGGGAAGAGAATAACATTGAGGTTTAAAGGTAAACTGAGCAATATGACAACATCATACACCACAGGGCAACTTGGTTCTTCCCAAATTGTGACCCTGCTGTGTTGGCAGAGCTGAATTACATTGTTGTTCGGCAGGAAGTGACCCGGTTGTGTGATGATGTCATCTTGCTCAATATACCTTTAACCCTCAATGTTAATTTTCTAGTGCATATTAAGTTGACATGACGAGAGAGGAATCATAAGAGAAGCCATTCTGTTTGACCACTATAATAATTGAATTACTATGTTGATAGTTAAAATGTCAAGTACAACATTTAAAAAAATATGGAGTGCTGTTTTTTTTCTGGATTGGAAAATGCCGTTTGAATGCTGTGCAATCAATATTTCAAAGCCAGTGTATACATCTTGGAACTAACAGATCATTGAAATGCAGTATGCATTGGATTTTCTTCAAACTACATTGATCATTACTAGGAAATATACCATACTGCATTAAGGTAGACACTGACTTCCTAAAAGCCTATGGCAGCATCATATTTGACCAAATAAATGTTATTGATTGCGTACACATATTTTGCCGAATATATCACGAGTGCAGTGAAATGCTTATGTTTCTAGATCCAACAGTGCAGTAAAAATACAAAACACACAAATCCCCCCCCACAATTTAAAGAAAATATCAGAACCAGCAACGTGAGAGTCTGGAATATAAATGTATATGATGGTGTGTATAGACAGTATGGAAAGTATATGAATAGTAAAAGGTGTGTACAGCAGTAGTTAGAATACATAAGATGAGCCTTGACTAGAATACAGTACATATGAAATGGATACTACAGTATGTAAACATTATTATAGTGACCAGTGTTCAATGACTATGTACATAGGGCACCATCCTCTAAGGCGCAGGGTAGAGTACCAGGTGGAAGACTTCTAGTAACAGTGACAAAAGTTCAGGGCAGGGTGTAACGTGTACACTGGGAGCCAGGAAGCAAGTAGAGGGAGTGTATTTAATAAATAAATTAACATAGACCAAAACAAGAAACACGAGTAGAGTACAGAGTCAATAGCATCTGAGATATATATATATATATTGTCACGTAGAGTAGGCCAGATGGCTAAACTGGATAACCTAACCTCTATAAAAATAAAAAGATGGCGGAACCGCAAAAATTCTTCTGTGCAAAGGTGTTTATTTACAAGTGATTCCGGAACAGAAAACAACAGTACTGCCATCAACATCTACCTTATGGGACAGCTTAACAACAATGCTGCCCCATCCACAGCTCAATCCAAAAAATCCCCCTTAGAGACTGGAGAGAGGCTCCTTTTGTAGGGCTAGCCCCTCCCCTCAGAACAATTAACCCTAATTAATTAATCAATTAACAATACAAACCTACATTTTTCCATGAACTAAACATACTAAAGGATATACATTGCAACACGGTTTTAAACAATATCACAACATAACATTTACAACATTACATCATTACTGACAATATCTTTCAATATGCCCATATGCATTAATGAGCCATTTGGGACAGGCACTATAAAGTCAACCCAATTCCCTTAGCTCGGGTCCTTTTCCAGCATACCCAGAAGCTACAGAGATGGAGAGAGAGGAACAGAACAAACAAACAAACAATGCGCTCATCCACAACATTGATAAGTATAATAATTATTGTATCTCTCAAATATGAACATTGACAAGTGTGAAATGCATGCACCAAGACAGAAGTTAAATTGTGTGTCGACCCACATTGTTAACTTATGGTATAATGGCGCAGGGAGGAGTGATGAATATGTGTGTGCGTTAAAGAACCAAATGCTGCCCGCGGCCAGTGACGGACTTCTACGTCACATTACCTTCCTCCTCTCCTGAAGCGACCATGTTCGGGAGCCTTGATATGTAGTCCGCAGTAACGTTCTCTTTTCCTGCCTTGTGACGGACACAGAACCTGAAGGGCTGGAGCTCCAGATACCATCTGGTCACACGAGAATTCCGGTCCTTCATGGTCTGGATCCAGGTCAGTGCTCTGTGGTCCGTGTGCAGGTCAAATTCCCTCCCAAGAAGGTAGTAACGGAGGCTATCTAGGGCCCACTTTATAGCCAGGCACTCCTTTTCGATTGTAGAATACCTGGTTTCCCTGGGCAACAGCTTCCGACTCAGGTACAGCACAGGAAGCTCTTCTCTTGGCTCCCCTTGGGCCAGTACAGCTCCAATTCCTACAGCCGAAGCGTCCACCTGCACGAGAAATCTCTTCTTAAAATCAGGGGTCTGGAGAACAGGGAATGAGCACAGTCGTTTTTCAGTGTCATGAAGGCTTCCTCACACTCCTCAGTCCACTTCACAGGGTTGCTGGCCCCCTTCGAAGTGAGGTTGGTCAGAGGGACAGCGATGGTCGAAAACTGTGGAATGAATCTCCGGTACCACCCTGCCAGACCTAGGAAGGACTTCACCTGTGTCTTGGTTCTGGGTTGAGGGCTATTCCTGATGGACTCCACTTTCTCCACCTGAGGCCGAACTTCACCCTTACCCAGCTGGTAACCCAGGTACTTTGTCCGTGTTTCGCCCACTCACACTTCAGGAGGTTAAGCGTGAGGCCTGCTTCATGGATCTTCCCCAGGACGCTGCTAAGATGCTGTATGTGCTCCTCCCAGGAGTGGCTGTAGATCACCACGTCGTCCAAGTAAGCAGCACAGTAATCGTCACAGTCCTGGAGGACCTTGTCCATCAGCCTCTGGAAAGTCGCAGGGGCCCCATGAAGGCCAAACGGCATGACCTTGAACTGGAACAGGCCCATTGGCGTCCGGAATGCAGTGTAGGCCTTGGATTGTTCATCCAGGGGCACCTGCCAGTACCCTTTGCAGAGATCCAATGTGGTGATGTAATGAGCTCTACCTATTCTCTCCAGTAAGTCGTCAATGCGGGGCATGGGATAGGCATCAAACTGGGAGATGGCATTCACCTTACGGAAGTCCATGCAGACGCGCAAAGAGCCATCCTTCTTTGGGACAATGACAATAGGGCTGCTGCATTCACTTGAAGATGGCTCGACAACATCCATCTCTATCATGGTGTGGACCTCTTCCTTGAGGGCTACCACCAGCCTCTCAGGCACACGGTAAGGATGCTGGCGGACAGGGTTCTGGCCAGGTTTCAAACGAATGACGTGTTCCAGGACTTTGGTTCTTCCTGGTCTCTGACTGAAGAGGGCCGGATACTTGCCAAACAGCTGCTTCAGCTCATCTTGCTTGTCTTCTTCCAGGTGAGCCAGTATGACTTCTGCTCGTTCTTTCCATGCCTCTGTGACTCCATCCGACTCATCCTCTTCCACTCTGCGGACCAGAAAGGACTTTCCTTTGGAGAGTTCCTCTTTCTCCTCCCAGGCCTTGAGAAGGTTCACATGGTAGGTTTGCTTCTTCTTACCCTTGTCCGGGTGCAGCACCTCGTAGGTCACTGGGCCCATCTTCCTCCCGATTAGGTACTTTCCTTGCCATTGCGCAAGGAGCTTGCTGGTAGACGAGGGAAGGAGGAGCAGGACTTTCTGTCCTGGCTCAAACTCTCTGTGGCGAGCATGCTGGTCATAGTCTCTCTTCTGGGCCTTCTGGGCTTGCTGAAGGTTTGCTCTAGCTTCCTCTCGGTACCGTTCCAACCTGTCTCGCATCTGGAGGACATACTGGACAATCCCCTGTCCTGAGGTAGCTACTGGGGAACCTTCCCAGCACTTCTTCAGCAGGTCCAGTGGTCCTTGCACTGGCCATCCATAGAGGAGTTCGAATGGCGAGAAACCTGTCGATGCCTGAGGCACCTCCCTGTAAGCAAAAAGCAGAAAGGGTAACCACTTATCCCAGTCTTTACCAGTGTCAGCCACAAACTTCCTCAGCATGTTCTTGAGCGTTTGATTGAATCTCTCTACGAGCCCATCCGTTTGGGGATGGTAGGGAGTAGTCCTCAAGCCTTTAATGCCCAGCTGTCGGTGGAGTTGAACCATCAGTCGCGAGGTGAAGTTTGTCCCTTGGTCCGTCAGGATTTCATTTGGGATTCCTACACGAGAGAAGAGCTGAACAAGAGCACTGATTATCTTTGGAGTGGTTATGGAACAGAGTGGGAAGGCTTCTGAGAACCGGGTGGCATAGTCACAGATCACCAATATATACTTGTAACCTGCACTACTCTTCTCCAAGGGTCCAACAATGTCCATTGCAATTCTCTTGAATGGGGTAGAGATAACTGGCAGTGAACATAGAGGAGCCCGTTCAGACCTACGGACAGCACTGGTTTTCTGGCACGTGTGGCATGATTTGCAGTATTTTTGTACATCAGTATACATGGAGGGCTAAAAGAAACGGGAGCCTAGCCTAAGATAGGTCTTATGTTGCCCTAGATGGCCTGCCCATGGAACTGTATGTGCAAGGTTGAGAACAAGTGGTCTACAGGTAGATGGCACCACCAACTTCCTGCTAACTGCCTCTGACCCAAGGTAGAGTATGTGGTTGTCTACTGTGTAAATCCCCCCACATAAAGATTGACTGTCCCCAGCTAAGGCCTTGTCAAACAAACATTTCAAGGTTGCATCAGACTTCTGCAGTGTAGCAAAATTTTGTGGAACATCCCATTGCACCTCTAACCCAGACACATCAGCAACAGGTACAGGGGTTCCCACATACTTCTCAAGACGCCGCTGGCGGCGTGACTTTCTGGGCCCTTTGGTTCCCCCCTCGCACAGACTATCACACAAGTCAGGCAGAGGTTGTAAACCAGCTTTGGCCTGGGCACGAGTGACAACTGAACATGCCATCTGAACATCAGACTGGCAAACTGACTGCTCATATAGCTGACCCCCACACTTCCCAACAGATCAGAGAGTACAGGCACATCCCTCCCCAAAATCATCTCAAAAGGTAGCTTCTCCATTACCCCAACTTTGAGGAGGTATTTCTGACCCTGAATCTCAACTGTGAGCTCAGCTGTGGGCTGCTGTGACTGGTCACCATGGACACATTGGATCAGTGTCTGATGACCATAATCAATGTCATTAACAGGTACATTACCTTTTCTGATCAATGACAGGGAACTGCCGGTGTCAATCATTGCAGTAAGACTTTTACCATTCACTTTTACAGGTACCAAGCATGACCCTTCCCGAGTCTGTCTATTCTGAACACCATCCCCCTCTCTGGGTACATAACAGTAACCTGAGAGCTTGGATTTACGTAGCGGACACATTGAAGCTTTGTGCCCCTGCTGCCGGCAGTAAAAACAGGTCAGACCCCTCCCATCAGAGCGAACTGCATGATCCCTTACCTCCCTCCCAGACACATACCCCCAGAGTTACCTCCACCATCTCTGGCGTTTCTGATGTCCCTTGTGTCTCTGAGACTCCTTGGAGCGGGTGCTGCAGGTTGTGGTGGGCCCCCTTTACGTGCATTAAGATACTGCAGTGCAAGCTTGGCCGCCATAAGCCCGTCCTTGGGCTCGTGCTCTCGGACCCAGGTTCGAATGTCGTGTGGTAGAACTTGTAGAAGTTGCTCGAGGATGATGACCTCCCGATTTCGTCCTGTGTCTTCTCCCCGGTCGAACCCATCGTCGGTAGAGACCCTTGAGGCGGTGGTACGTCTCTGTCGGCGACTCACCCGATGGCGTTGATGCAGCTCTGAAGCGTTGACGGTAGGTTTCCGGTGAGATGTCAAACTTCACCAGCAGCGCTTCCTTCAAGCCCTTGTAGACATTGGCCAGCCCCTCATCCATTGCTGTGTAAGCCTCTAAGGCCTTGCCCGTGAGCAATGGGACAAGCCTGCAGGCCCACTCTACCTCAGGCCACTGCCACGTCTTAGCCATGCGCTCAAACCTCAGCAGGTAGTTTTCAATGTCCTCCCCCTGCTGGTATGAGGGCATCTTTGGCTCCTTCCTCAGGAATGCTGGAAGATGGACGTTAACACTGCTGGACTGGTCTCCTGGTGCTGGCCTCATTACTGCATGGGGTGCCTGCTGTGGAATTGAAGTCCCTGCTGCGTCGAGCCTTTGTCGTCCTGGTGTTGGAAGACCCAATCTTGGGCTCTCACTGACGAGTTCCACCTGGTGGGAAGCTGTGAGGATAGATTGGTGTAGGCCACGTAACTCCTGCTTGAGGTCTTCGTCCCTCCTCTCAAGGCAGGTGAAAAGTTGCTGAAAAAGGGTTACCATGGTTGGGTGTGGTTCTGGTCCCCCAACTGCTCCTTCAGTCAGCAGCTCACCCAGTTCTGGTTGTCTTTGGCCCCGCGGTCGGGCTCCCAGTTTCTCATACTTGACCTCTTCTTCACCAGACGATTCCATGGTATTCCACCCCGGTTCAACTTCAGGTACCTTTTCTGACAGTTGATGCTGTTGCTGAGAACGCAATCCTGTACGCATTCCTTTACCTCTCTTGTTGGAATTCACTGATTTGCGGTACGCCATCCCACCACTGCCACCATATGTCACGTAGAGTAGGCCAGATGGCTAAACTGGATAACCTAACCTCTATAAAAATAAAAAGATGGCGGAACCGCAAAAATTCTTCTGTGCAAAGGTGTTTATTTACAAGTGATTCCGGAACAGAAAACAACAGTACTGCCATCAACGTCTACCTTATGGGACAGCTTAACAACAATGCTGCCCCATCCACAACATTGATAAGTATAATAATTATTGTATCTCTCAAATATGAACATTGACAAGTGTGAAATGCATGCACCAAGACAGAAGTTAAATTGTGTGTCGACCCACATTGTTAACTTATGGTATAATGGCGCAGGGAGGAGTGATGAATATGCGTGTGCGTTAAAGAACCAAATGCTGCCCGCGGCCAGTGATGGACTTCTACGTCACATATATATATAGAGGGGAGGTATTCAAGAAAGTGATGGATTCCAGGTGAGTGTCATGAGGCGCAGGTTCGTGTAACGATGGTGGCAGGTGTGCGTTATGATTCGTCAACTGGTCGATAACGAGCGCCAGAGAGGAGGGGCGGGAGTAGACGTGACAGCACCCCTTCCCTGACACGCGGCTCTAGCCGCAGGACGCCAACCAGAGGGACGGTCTCCTCTGCTGACGCGCGGGTGCCTGACGAGCCGGCTGAGGCATGGAAGCCTGACAAGCCAGCTGAGGCATCCCGGTTGCTTTGAAGAGGCACGGGAACCTGTAGAGCCGGCTAGGGCATGGGAGCCTGCCGAGTCAACCAAGTCTTGAAAACCTGATGAGCCAGCTGAGGCATCCCCGGTTGCTTCGGCTGCGGCATTTGGACCTGAAGTCACCAGAAACAAAAACACGGTCCCTGACGCTCCCCTTAGAAGAGGTGTTATTCTGTAACGTGTACGCTGGGAGACGGGAAGCAAGTACAGGTAGTGTATTTAATAAATAAATGAATATAGACCAAAACAAGAAACACGGGTAGCGTACAGACATGGAACACAAACACATGAGGAAAGAACCAAGTGGAGTGACAGATATAGGGCAGGTAATCAAGAAAGTGATGGAGTCTAGGTGAGTGTCATGAGACGCGTAATGTCATGATACGCGCCATTGCGTAATGATTAAACAACTGGCGACAACGATCGCCAGAGAGGAGGAGCGGGAGTAGACGTGACACAGGGTACTGGCCAGAGGCCGGCAAATGGTGACTATTTAATAGTCTCATGTCCTGGAGGGCAGGTAGTGTGCCCCCAGTGATATGTATTGCTGACCGTACCACCCTCTGGAGAGCCCTGTGATTGTGGACGATGCAATTGCCATACCAGGCGCTGATACAGCCCAATAGGATGCTCTTAATGGTGCATCTGTAGAAGTTTGTGATGGTCTTAGGGGCCAAGCAGAAATTTGTTCAGCCTCATGAGGTTGAAATGGCACTGTTGCACTTTCTTCATCACAATGGATGGACTATTTCAGCTTGTCAGTGATGTGCATGCCAACGAACTTGAAGCTTTTCACCCTCTGCCGTCCCATCGATGTGGATGGAGGCTTGCTCTCTCTGCTGTCTCCTGAAATCCACAATCCGCTCCTTTGTTTTGTTCATGCTGAGTGAGAGGTTATTTTTCTGGCACCAATCCACCAGGGCCCTCACCTCCTTCCTGTAGGCTATCTCGTTGTTGTTGGTAATTAGCCATTCCACTGTTGTCTTCTGCAACTTGATGATTGAGTTAGAGATGTGCGTAGCCATACAGTCATGGGTGAATCTGGAGTACAGTAGGGGGCTGAGCACACACCCTTGAAGGGCCCCTGTGTTGAGGATCAGCGTAGTGGAGATGGTGTTGACTACCTTCACCAACTGGGGTTGACCTGTCAGGAAGTCTAGGACCCAGTTGCACAGGGTGGGGTTCAGACCCAGGGCCCGAGCTTAGTGATGAGCTTGGAAGGCACTATGGTGTTGAAGGCTGAGCTGTATCCAGTGAATAGCATTCTTACATATTCCTCTTGTCCAGATGGGATAGGGCAGTGTGCAGTGCGATGGCAATTGCGTCATCCATGGATCTGTTGGGCGGTATGCCAATTGTAGTGGGTCTAGGGTGTTGGGTAAGGTGGAGGTGATATGATCCTTAACTAGCCTCTCAAAGTACTTCATGTTCCCAAATGTGAGTGCTACGGGGCAATAGTCATTTAGTTCAGTTACCTTTGCTTTCTTGGGTACAGGAACAATGGTGGACATCTTGAAGCAAGTGGGGACAACAGACTGGGATATGCAGAGATTTAATATGTCTGTAAACAAACCAGCCAGCTGGTCTGCACATGCTCTGAGGACTCTGCTTGGTGTGCCGTCTGGGGTGGTAGCCTTGTGAGGGTTAACATACTTAAAATATCTTACTCACGCCGGCCACGAAGAACGAGAGCTCACAGTTCTCGTAAGCGGTGGTGACCCTCATTGGCTGGACTGTGTTTTCTCAAATCGGGTGAAGAAGGGGTTTAGCTTGTCCGGGAGCAAGTTGTTGGTGTCTGCGATGTGTCTGGCTTTCCCTTTGTAATCCGTTATTGTCTGGAATCCCTGCCATGTACGCCTCGTCTTTGAACCATTGAATCGCGACTTACGGAGAGCATAGCTGGTCTGTTTTTACATGTCCATGTTCCCAGTCACCTTGCAGTGGTTGTATGTGATGGTTCTCGCTTTCAGTGTTGCGCAAATACTGCCATCTATCCATGGTTTTCATTTGGAGAAATTGTAAATCGGCACAGCGGGAACAACTTCCAGCTGTGAAGAAAGAATAAAAACACATTAATTAATTGAAAACACCGCAATTAAAAAATAATTTGCATGTAAAGCATCTTCTGCAATCATCGGATTGCAGTTGTTTGTAACATATTTCTGGGCTTCAATTCGGAACAGCCAAAGATATCCTGGTGGGAAGTATTAAATGAAGGGACTGGCAGAGTCACATGACTCAAATAGCAGCACACAGTAGTAGCCAGCAAAGACATTGAGAGCAATTAACCCTAGAGTTAATTAGAAAATAATATAATTTAATTGGACGAGAGCGAGGCGTAGGACTGTAGTGAATGATTCATCGACGGCCTATAATCACAGAGCACACATGGTTTAAATTCCACTGTTAATCACACCGTCATTATCAACAAAGGAGTGACCATAGCAAAACACAACATCAGTGTTCAACCAGGAAAGTCCAACATCCTAAACATACAGAGCGAGAGAAAGTGTGGGTGGACATAGCATGTAATAAGATCGATAAAACAACAGCTTAGAGACGGTAGCCTATAGGAAAGGTCAGAAGGCCAGAAAAGTGGGCGGCTATTTTAAAACAGATTTCCTCCAATTCCTGATATATAGAGATGGGCCACATTCCAATGTGCCAGCATACCAGCTATCTAAATACATTGCTACAAAATGGTATGGTAGTGTGGATATTGGAACAAAGCCATGGTGTCTAGTCCTTTGACCATCAAAAATGGTGCTCTAAGCTCTCTGATGCTCTTCAAATGGTTCCCTTTGATCTCCTGGCCACAGTCGACAATGCAAAATGCATTTTTTTTACCTGACAAGTGCTCATGCAGTGAAGTGATTAAACAAAAAGCAGAGATGCCAAGTGTAGCACAGCCAACAGATAATATGGCAGTTTGTTAGCTGTCAGAAGAATTACTGATGATAGCCATCTTGGAAAATATTACACGGATGATTCTAAAGCAGAGGAAGCAATGCCACTAAGGGAACAATCAAACATACAGAAGCAAACCAGAATTCTCTCAGATTAAACTTCGTCACCAGTTTACTTTCTGTTATGTCTCCCCCAAGTTCTTTCTACCCCTCAAACCTTTCATACCAACTCATACCAGCCGTTTGTTCACATGCACTTTCATTTTGAGACAAGGTTCACCCTCTGTCAAAGATGTTCGACAAGCACAAAGGTACCGTGCTCAAGGTTTCAGCTCTTTCTCTCACTTATCCGGTGGTGCAAAACAGATTTACTTATCTTTCTCTTTGAGTGTGTTGCCTCACAGGTGGCGTTCTTCCAGGAACAGGCAGAACAATTCCATAGCTGTTCCACCTGCATGGAGCGAAACTAATTAAAACTCTCCATGTGTGGTTGATTACCTCTAAATTGTGGGAGATCAGATGTATTTTAATACAAATGTACTTCATACACTGCCATACATCTCCTTGCTCATATTCCATTCTAAGCTACAGTATGTAAAATTGTATTTTAAATGCCAGCCAACATGTACAGTGTTACAAATTTTGAGAATCAGAATGGCACTGCATGACTTGTTTCCTACGTTACCCCATTTCCTTTCATACACCTTCTGGATATGCTACACAACTCTTACTTGTACAAAAGGTAATTGGCTAATTTCTAGCATGTATAATAGGAAATTAAAGAAATGTATATTTCCTGAAGAAAAGTGCTTTACCTCAGATCAGACCAATGAAAAAGTTGTCTTGTCAGTAAATACGTACCGTTTTTGGAGTGAATCTGTGCATTTCTGTGCATTATTGCAATCCAGATCTTGTGAGATACAGCATTTGAATGTAGTGCACCTCGCATGGCTCAATGCTTTTAAAACCTACTTGAGTAGGTGTCTTCCCCCTGAATATTAGCATCTTCAAGACACCACCTCCATATTTACACATTTATGAGTGTGAACCCAGCGGTAGGATTTTACAGTGAGGAAGCAACAATGCAGAACCGATTTCTCTTGCCCAGAGTGAGGCTTTTTACTTTGCAAGTGGAGATAGATATAAATCAAATTGTATTTGTCACGTAAACATGGTTAGTAGATGTTAATGCAAGTGTAGTGAAATGCTTGTGCTTCCAGTTGACAGTGCAGTAATATCTAACAATTCCCCAACAACTACCTAATACACACACATCTAAAGGGGAGAATATGTACATGTAAGTATATGGAGGAGTGATGGCTGAGCAGCATAGGCAAGTTGCAATATATGGTATAAAATACGACATATACATGTGATGTGAGGAATGTAAGATATGTAAGCATTATTTAGAGTGCATTGTATGAAGTGACTAGTGATCCATTTATTAAAGTGGCCAGTGATTGGGTCTCAATGTAGGCAGCAGCCTCTTTGAATTAGTGATTGCTGTTTTGCAGTCTGATGGCCTTGAGATAGAAGCTGTATTTCAGTCTCTCGGTCCCAGCTTTGATGCACCTGTACTGACCTTGCCTTTTGGATGGTAACGGTGTGAACAGGCAGTTGCACAGGTGGATGACATCGGGTGCTGTGACATCGGGTGCTGTACTGTAGGTGTCATGGAGGGCAGGTAGTTTGCCCCCGGTGTTGCATTGTGCAGACCGCACCAACCTCTGTAGAACCTTGTGGTTGAGGGCGGTGCAGTTGCCGTACCAGACTGTGATACAGCCCGACAGGATGCTCTCAATTGTGCATCTGTAAAGGTTTGTCAGGGTTTTGGGTGACAGGCCAAATTTCTTCAACCTCCTGAGGTTGAATAGGCGCTTTTGTGCCTTCCTCACCACACTGTCTGTGTGGGTGAACCAGTTTGTCTGTGATGTGTATGCCAAGGAACTTTCCACCTTCTCTACTGTCCCTTCGATGTGGATAGGGGGGCTTCCTTTGCTGTTTCCTGAAGTCCACGATCATCTCCTTTGTTTTGTTGAGTGAGAGGTTGTTTTGCTGACACCACACTCTGAGTGCCCTCACCTACTCCCTGTAGGCTGTCTTGTCATTGTTGATAATCAAGCCCACTACTGTTGTGTTGGCTGCAAACTTGATGATTGAGTTGGAGGCGTGCATGGCCACGCAGTCGTGGATGAACAGGGAGTACTTGAGGGGGCTGAGCACGCACCCTTGTAGCACCCCAGTGTTGAGTGTGAGCGAAGTGGAGGTGTTGTTTCCTATCTTCACCACCTGGGGGCGGCCCGTCAGAAAGTTCAGGACCCAATTGCACAGGGCGGGGTTGAGACCCAGGGCCTCCAGCTTGGTGACGAGCTTAGAGGGTACTATTGGTGTTGAATACTGAGCTGTAGTCAATGAACTAGTCAATGAGCACTCTTACATAGATATAGCAATATTTACAAAATTAATATACTGGACATTATAACGCAAGGAACATGAACTGAATCAAATACAGCTCACAAAAGAAACCCACGGGTGTCAAGTATACATGTAAAACTGGCGGCAGCATGCTGACCGGTTCCCTGCCTCTCCCAAACAATGAAATAGCCGGCTTAAGTACTCTACCCATCATGCATTTGACGAATGAGAAACAGCCCCATCACACCAGGTTAAATGAACATTTCATATTAATTTCAATATACACATGCAATGTGGTCTGTGTGTAGCTGGTGTAGAGGAGTCAGGCGCAGGACAGCAGATATGTGTAAATACACGCCGCACATGGGCGGCATCCCAGGTCTCCTCCGAGTTTTTAAGCCATTCGTCTACCGCAGGAGCTTTGAGCTGGCTCTGATGCCAAGGTGCCAGAACCGGCTGATACCCCAACACGCACTGGAAGGGAGAGAGGTTAGTGGAGGAGTGGCGGAGAGTTTTGGGCCATCTCTGCCCAGGGGATGAACGCTACCCACTCCCCCGGCCTGTCCTAGTGATATGACCGCAGAAACCTACCCACATCCTGGTTTACTCTCGGAGTGAAAACCTGAGGTAAGGCTGACCGAGACCACCAGACGTTCCATGAACGCTCTCCAGACCCTGGACGTGAACTGGGGATCCCGATCAGGGACTATGTCTTTAGGTACGCCAAAGTGCCAGAAGACGTGAGTGAACAGGGCCTCCTGAAGGAGGGGTGGACAGTGGGGCCTGCTGTAGTGGGGCTGGTGGAGGCGCTGGACGACCTCCTCCTCTCTCCCAACGATCCATCGTTTGCAGCACGCGATCCATGTCGGTGCCCAGACGTTGCATAATGGTCGCGTGCTGCTGGACGTGCTCCTCTACGTTCACAGGGAGGGCGTCTGCTCCTGCTGACTCCATTCTTGGTGAGTAATTCTGTAATGTGGTCTATATGTAGCTGGTGTAGAGGAGTCAGGTGCAGGACAGCAGATATGAGTAAATAAACATACTTTGCTCAACATATACAAATGCAATACCAAAAGAGAGCTCACATTAACGGACCGTACTACATACAAACAATTTCTCACAAACAGACATGATGGAACAGAGGTTTAAATACTGAACAAGTAATTGGGGAATTGAAACCAGGTGTGTAAGACAAAACAAATGGAAAATGAAAAGTGGATCGGCGATGGCTAGAAGGCCGCTGACCAAGGAGGGGGACCGACTTCAGCGGAAGTCGTGACAACACATCCTCAGATGGTAAAGATGAATAACCTTAAGCACACATATCAATTAAGGTTCTAACATTGCCTTAGCATAAATACAGTTAGAGTCTTGAACAATAACGTCCCTCCGGGATTAGCTACTACCGCATTACCCATCAATGAAAAAACAGGCGCTCAAACTTGGTCCTATTTGCCAGTCAATTCTCTGAACAGGAAATGAACAGAACCCTCTTGAATAAACGAGGAATGCAAGGTAATCATTTACATTTCTGAAGATTCACCTTAATGTTTCAATTTCTAAACATGATCACATTATAGAAGTAACGTTTTATCATCACTTCCATGATAGTAAAGAGTAACATTTTACAAGGAGACACATCATAGGTTTCGGCGACAAACTATATGCTTATTCTCCAAAATCAAACTCAAACTCTTACAGTTGATCAACAACAGTCAAGAGGACATCTCTAACCCACATTATTATAAAGGCATGTGCTTCACATCAACTGTAAATCATTCCCAAATGCCTGGTCATTAATAATAGAGACAATCATCAAAATGAGGTAAAACACAAGCCTGTCTTCTCAACTGCCTTGAAATAAAGCTTTTTAAAAGTACATTGTTTAATGTCCATTAAGGGGGAATTATTAAAAATGGTTTCTGTAAAGGTTTAATAATTGCCTTGCTCACGTTTAATTTCAATTGATACCAGCCCCGGGAGCTTGATGCAACAAACCATGAAATATTTTCAGGAGCTTCAATTATGCAAAATGGATTCAGCCGTATTTAAGACTTTTATACCGTTTAGGGGGTATAGAAAACGGTGTTTCCTCCAAATGCTAAAGCGGGGGAGGAATTCCGAGGTGTCGGTTGAGTGATCCGAATACGACCTGGCACAAAACCACAGTGACCAGCTAATTAATTGCAATACTATTAGAGAGATTGCTGGCTTAAGTGTGATTTATTGGAGTTCCAGAGAGAACACCAGAATGTCAGGTTTTAGCAACGTGCTATTGGGGAGGTTCAGAATTGGTGGCAAAGGAGGAAAATCATATGTCTCATCAAATTGATTCATATAGCCCTTCTTACATCAGCTAAAATCTCAGTGCTGTACAGAAACCAAGCCTAAAACCCCAAACAGCAAGCAATGCAGGTGTAGCAGCACGGTGGCTAGGAAAAACTCCCTAGAAAGGCCAAAACCTAGGAAGAAATCTAGAGAGGAACCAGGCTATGAGGGGTGCCAGTCCTCTTCTGGCTGTGCCGGGTTGGAGATTATAACAGAACATGGCCAAGATGTTCAAATGTTCATAAATGACCAGCATTGTCAAATAATAATCACAGTAGTTGTCGAGGGTGCAGCAAGTCAGCACCTCAGAAGTAAATGTCAGTTGGCTTTTCATAGCCGATCATTAAGAGTATCTCTACCGCTCCTGCTGTCTCTAGAGAGTTGAAAACAGCAGGTCTGGGGCAGGTAGCACGTCCGGTGAACAGGTCAGGGTTCCATATCCGCAGGCAGAACAGTTGAAACTGGAGCAGCAGCACGGCCAGGTGGACTGGGGACAGCAAGAAGTCATCATGCCAGGTAGTCCTGAGGTATGGTCCTAGGGCTCAGGTCCTCCGAGAGAGAGAAAGAAAGAAAGAGAGAAAGGGAAAATTAGAGAGAGCATACTTAAATACACACAGGACACCGGATAAGACAGGAGAGGTACTCCAGATATAACAGACTGACCCTAGCTCCCCGACACAAACTACTGCAGCATAAATACTGGAGGCTTAGACAGGAGGGGTCAGGAGACACTGTGGCCCCATCCGATGATACCCCCGGACAGGGTCAAATAGGAAGGATATAACCCCACCCACTTTGCCAAAGCACAGCCCCCACACCACTAGAGGGATATCTTCAACCACCAACTTAACATCCTGAGACAAGGCCGAGTATAGCCCACAAAGATCTCTGCCATGGCATAACCCAACACTCATAAGTGTATAACAATGTCAATCAATCAACAGCACGAGGATAGTGTAAGGTGCAAATGGACAAAGTCAGGAAAGTACTTGAATATACTGTGAGTGCATATGGCCTGTACATGATACATTGAGTAATGTACAGTGTCCATGGGACAGCATCTACACTAGGCATGTGGGCTACATTTAGTCATCAGAGCCCAGTTCTCAAATTTGTACAAAGTGGAGAGGCTACTATTGACTGCCACAGTGTGACCCTTAAACTGTACCAACACCAAGGGTGAGTGATAGAGTTTGGAAATAGGCCAGTCTGAATACATCAGCATTCATTTTGATGATGGTCATGATGATGGTAATGTCAGTGGAGGGTGTCAATGGAATTAACATGCTATCTGCTAATATCCATAAGAGACAAGGATGGTTGAATAGTGTTGCATTTATGTCTGAATGCTGTGAATTCCATCGGTTTCCTATAAGGAATCGACATCTCAATCAATGACTTTCCTATAGTCTGAGCGATAGAGCATTCACGTGGAAGCGATTGTTATGCCACTGAGCCGAAACATTTGTGGCATAGCTGTGATATTATCTCTGACTCTTGAGTGCCACTTCACCATATCATTGGATTAGTGTTGAAGGAGTTTCACTCTTCACCTGCAGAGTGAGAGAGGAGGAAAATGTTTTAGACTGTAGTGTGTGTGTGTGTGTGTGTGTGTATGAAAGAGGGAGTGTTTCTGTGTGTCTCTCTCTATAAGTGTGCGTGCATGTGTGAGCTGCAGGCTGCAGTCTGACAGGATTCGATTAGTTCTCCTGAGCCAGCAGCCGTGTCACCTTGGACAATGACCTCATCTCGACACAGAGAAGTGAGCAGAGTACAAACAGGTCAAGAGTTAATGGTGCTATTCTGGAGGAGGACTTGGGTTGTGTCCCAAATGGCACCAAATAAACAAAAAGGGTGGCATTTGGGATGCACCCTTGGAGTTTACTTTAAACCATTCACCAAGTCTTACTCAATTTCACACTAAACAAACGCCTTGCCTCAGTTGCCTCAGCCTAATGCTTTTTCACAGGAATCAGACCAACTGTCAAAATGTTGTCTGAAGCTGGTCAATACTGTTTTATAAAATGTTGTTTCCCTGGCAACCCTTTAAGTAAGTTTGCCAGTAGCATTGACAGTCAGGTAACACCCTGCTATCATTAAAGAACATGGAGAAATATAAAACTAATTATTATAAACATATTGTAATATAAATTAATTTAAATGTAAATTGGGAAATTAAGATAAGCTGCCAGTGCAGGAGGTCAACAAAAGGTCAATAATGGAAGGTGCAGAAATTCATTGTTCATGAACAGCATACACTGTTCATTTGCGATATTTAATTTTTTTAAATATCTAACCCATGTGGAAGAAGTTCTCTTCCTTCAACTCAGTAAAAAAAAAATCAAGTTCAATTACAGTTATAAAATAAGAGTAAAGCTGAGAACTCCCTCACTGTTTTGAGACGACTGTACCAACCATTGAGATTCATTTTTAGATCTGAAAACAGATCTCTTTGTTTCTTGGGACCTAGAACTAGCATCTGTTTGGTCTGAGTTTAAAAGTTTGAAAACATTCCACCATCCACTTCCTTATGTCTGAAACACAGGCTTCCAGGGTATGCAATTTTGGGGTTTCACCTTGTATTATCGAAATGTACAGCTGTGTGTCATCTGCAAAACAACGAAAGTTGACATTTTGTTTCCAAATGAAATCACCAAAAGGTAGCATATCTAGTGAAAACAATAGTGCTACTAGAATGGAACCTTGAGGAACACCCAAGAGTACCGGTGATTTGTCAGAGGACAAACCATCCACAGAGACGAACTGATATCTTTCCGACAGATAGGATCTATAACAGGGAATAACTTGTCCGCGTAGACCAATTACGGTTTCCAATCTTTCCAAAAGAATGTGGTGATCAATGGTGTCAAAAGCGGCACTAATGACAAACGAACCTTGGTCTGACGCCATTAAAAGGTAATTTACCACCTTCACGAGTGTGGTCGCAGTACTATGATGGGGTCTAAAACCAGACTGGAGCATTTACTATATATTATTTGTCCTCAGGAAGGCAGTGACAGCTTTTTTTTATGTTGAGAGGAATGGGAGATTCGATATGGGCCGATAGTAAAAAAAATATTTAAAAAAAATTGGGTTGAAGGATTGGATTTTTCAGGAGAAGCTTTATTACTGCCACTTGTAGTGAGTTTGGTACACATCCGGAGGATAGGAAGCCGTTCATTATGTTCAACATAGGAGGTCCAAGCACAGTTAGTCGCTCTTTCAGCAGTTTAGTTGGAATAGGGTCCATTAGACACCTGGAAGGTTTAGAAGCCATTGCTATTTATGCTAATGTTTCAAGAGATACAGGATTACCTCGATTACCTCGACACCGGTGCTCCCGCATATTGACTCTGTACCGGTACCCCCTGTATGTAGCCCCGCTATTCATATTTACAGCTGCTCTTTAATTATTTGTTATTCTTATCTCTTGCTTTTTTGTTGTTGTATTTTCTTAAAACTGCATTGTTGGTTAAGGGCTTGTAAGTAAGCATTTCACTGTATTCGGGGCATGTGACAAATCAAATTTGATGTGATTACAAAACTTGAGCATTTCCATTGATCTGAGGTCCTGGCAGTTCTGTGCAGACTCATGACAACTGAGTTTTGGAGAAATAGTAATCTTCAAGGAGAGGTCCGTAGTTTTCCTAATGATGATATATTTGCCGCTGCTGAAGTCAAGGGCAACCACACTTGGGGAATGGTGCTTTTTAGTTAGCTTTGCAACACCATCAAAAATACATTTACTATCGTTGTTATTCTTCTCAATAAGGTTGGAAAAATAGGCTGATCGGGCAGTAGTCAGGACTTTTTCGATATTGTACGATACGATCCCAAGCTAGTCAGAAGACTTTTCCGTTCTAATTGTCTGGACGCTTGCTTCAGGGCTTGGGATATCTATTTTTTTGCGGTGTGACTGCAACAAGGGTATTACAGAAGGTTAAGTTTAAGTCCTCAGTTAGGTGGTTAACCCCATATGGCCGATGTCTGCAAACCAACAGATATCTAATTAGCATAATACAAAAATCCCCATAGAAATCTGTCAGTTTTAACTAGAGATATTTAGCAGACACTTCATATCAAACTTCCCTTAGATTTTTAGGGGATAGATTATCTGTTGTACCATGTAAGCAAAATGTTATTCAATGCGTTTGTCTGGGCTAATACCTGTAAGGCCAAATACACATTTTCATCAAATAATGATATGTATTTTGGGGTTCATACAATTCAAAATCAAACAACAAAATTATCCTTGGTATGTATGACCTTCAAAAATGGGGATTTTACATGAACTCATGTTCAAGTGTTGAAGTTTCAATCCACAGTTTTTATGCGACTAGACTGCCATAACGTGTAAAAAAAAAAATCTAATAATAATCACGACAAATGTATAAAATGCAGACAGAATTTGTTTGTTTGCACCTGTAAAATTAATTGAGGGAAATGGAGGTGGAAATATTTATATAATAACCATCATATCAAAGTAAACTTAGAGTCACTCGATGACATGGTGTGAGAGCCTCCCACTATGACCCGGGCTTATTATAAATGATGATGAACTTCACAGGGTGGTGAAAGTGCACGCTGATGGGCTTGATGCTCCTTTTCAGTAAATTTCAAGAGTCTTATTCTGGTGACATGATCGATGCTTGATTGGATTTTGACAAAAGCCAATATTCCCACTTTTATCCATAATAATCTCATCATGTAAAATAGCCTAACCAGTACTCACACAGCCTACCTGCACTGTACAGTTGAGGTCGGAAACTTTAATGCACTTAGGTTGGAGTCATGAAAACTGGTTTTTCAACCACTCCACAAATTTCTTGTTAACAAACTATAGTTTTGGCAAGTCGGTTAGGACATCTACTTTGTAGCATGACAAGTCATTTTTACAACACTTGTTTACAGACAGATTTCACTGCATCACAATTCCAGTGGGTCAGAAGTTAACATACACTAAGCTGACTGCCTTTAAACAGCTTGGAAAATTCCAGAAAATTGTGTCATGGCTTTAGAAGCTTCTGATAGGCTAATTGACATTTGGAGGTGTATTTGACGGCCTCATTGCTTGACATCATGGAAAAATCAAAAGAAATCAGACAATACCTCAGAAAACAAAATTGTAGACCTCCACAAGTCTGGTTCATCCTTGGGAGCAATTTCCAAACGCCTGAAGGTACCATGTTCACCTTTACAAACACCACGGGACCACGTAGCCGTCATAACGCTCAGGAAGGAGACACGTTCTTTCTCCTAGAGATGAACGTACTTTGGTGCGAAAAGTGCATCCCAGCACAGCAAGGACCTTGTGAAGATGCTGGAGGAAACAGGTAAACAGTATCTATATCCAAAGTAAAAGGAGTCCTATACCGACATATCCTGAATGGCCGATCAGCAAGGAAGAAGCCACTGCTCCAAAACCGACATAAAAAAGCCAGACTACAGTTTGCAACTGCACATGGGGACAAAGATTGTACTTTTTGGAGAAATGTCCTCTGGTCTGATGAAACACAAACATAACTGTTTGGCCATAATGACCATTGTTATGTTTGGAGGGAAAAGGGGGAGGCTTGCAAGCCGAAGAACACCATCCCAACCGTGACGCACGGGGGCAGCAGCATCACGTTGTTGGGGTGCTTTGCTGCAGGAGGGACTGGTGCACTTCAAAATATATGGCACCATCAGGCAGGACAATTACGTGGATATACTGAAGCAACTTCAAGACATCAATCAGGAAGTTAAAGCCTGGTCGCAAATGCGTCTTCCAAATGGACAATGACCCCAAGCATACTTCAAAAGTTGTGGCAAAATGGCTTAAGGACAACAAAGTCAAGGTATTGGAGTGGCCATCAGAAAGCCCTGACCTCAATCCAATAGAAAATGTGTGGGCAGAACTGAAGAAGTGTGTGTGAGCAAGAGGCCTACAAACCTGACTCAGTTACACCTCTGTCAGGAGGAATGGGCCAAAATTCACCCAAATTATCATGGGAAGCTTGTATGAGGCTACCCACAATGTTTGACTCAAGTTAAACAATTTAAAGGCAATGCTACCAAATACTAATTGAAATAAATCATTCTCTACTATTATTTTGACATTTCACATTCTTAAAATGAAGTGATCCTAACTGACCTAAAACAGGGAATTTTTACTTGGATTAAATGTCAGGAATTGTTCAAACCTGAGTTTAAATGTATTTGGCTAAGGTATATGTAAACTTCCGACTTCAACTGTATCTGCGAGCTGTTGGCTAGAGCACATGTATTAAGACCAGAGTAGCACATTTGCAACAGTTTTTGTGAAAACAAACTGGTCTCAGCATTTCCTATTATTCTGGAGGTAAATTCAAGACACTCCATTTAGTATGATACAGTATGTAACGTTTGTATGGTATGTATTAATTTGTGGATATCCATCACCTATTTCCTGTGATATATTAGAAATTACAATTTGTATTATGCAATATATTACAAATTCCCGCTAACGTTAGCTAGGCTAGAGTTAAGTTTAGGAGTTAGGTTAAAGGGAAGGGTTAAGCTTAGTTTTAGGGGAAGGATTAGCTAACATGCTAAGTAGTTGCAAAGTAGCTAAAAAGTAGCAAGTCATTTTAAAGTTGCTAATTAGCTAAAAATGCAAAAGTTGAGATTCAAACTCGCAACATTTGGATTACTAGACATTCACGTTATATGCCCATCCATCCACTCTGACCAATCACACCCTCCTTTTGTTTTTAGTAACCATCTGTCTTACGTAACCATGCCAAACGTAACGTATCATACTAAATGGAGTGTCTCGGATTTACGTACAAAATACTAATAAATGCTCTAAGACCCGAATGAACTGTTGGCAGAGTTGAAAATGCGATGGAAACAATGAACTTTAGATTCATTGGTACATCAAAACTTAAGCAAAAAAGTACATTTTGCTTGCGCTACGTCATTACGCAGTGATTTATTTATTTTTAGAACTCTTTTCAGTTTTACACACAAGACAACACAAAACAATATACTCAACTAGAAAAAAAATTAAGAATAGCTATAAAGATACTGTACTTTAGACAAGTTAATCACACCAGGCTACAAAGGTTAAAGGGCAACATGTAGTACGGGGACAGAGCGGTCACCACACCATTGTTCCTGTAAACAGACAAGGGATAGGAGGGAGTAATGAAACCACTCAGACAGTCATGGCCACAGACCGACCATCCACTGGAGCAAAAATAAAGTTTACAATGCTTTAATCTGTTATATGTAACTGAGAACTAAATTTTAAAAAACAGGGCAAAACAAGCACACATGAAAAAGGCATCCGCAAGTCACATTCAATAAGAATCAATAGGCACATCAACCTTAACCCCCCCAAAAGACAAAGAAATGCTCATCCAACCCTTCAGTCATAGGGGAGTCAAATAGATGTATTTTTGTTTTAATAAGAATGCCATCAGAGCATGGGCTGTTGAAAGGAAGCCCGGAATGGAGCCTAAGCCTCAAAACAGTTTGGGATTCCCACGTTTATTTAATTACCTATGTTCCGATTTCAGAGAGCACAACACATCTCCCACCCAATATTTATAAGATGGGGTAACAGCCATCTTCCAGAACATATGATACAGTGTGGCTGGTTCCGTTTTACATCGGACACAGGTAAGATCAAAATCAGAGAATATTCTTCCAAGTTTATTCTTCTTTAAAGGCAACAAAGGGTTCTGTAAGTCAATAATGATTCCATATACATCTGAAATTGCACCCCTAGGAAGCTTGTTTAGCGCAACGATGCTCGCTATTGCTGTATTTGCAGGCCTATGGGGAAATTCAGGTGTGTTAGCTCTGACAAAGTTCCTAGTCTGGAACTAGTGGAAGAAGTGGGATTGGGGGAGGTTGAACTTTTCCTGTAGCTGAGAAAGAGGCAAATGTATCAAAGAATAATTGGGCTAGTGAAGAGAGGCCTAGTGAGTGCCAGATGCCAAAAGCCCCATAATTTAAAGACGGAGGAAATCAAAATGTTCCGATTGATTGGGCCTGATTGAGAAAAGCCTTGGAGGCTAAACAGAACTGATTCCAAATTTTAAGAGACTGCTTTACAATTGGGTTGACACACCTTTTGCATAGGGACACTGGGAGAGACGAGTACAAAACAGAAGCACAGGTTTACACAATTTAGACAACATCTGGACCCAGAGTGGTCTTAGGCCAGTAGGATCAGTCTGCAGCCAGTAAAAAAGGGCTCTGAAATTTGCAACCCAATAGCATGTCTGAAAATTTGGTAGAGCTAAACCACCCAATGCCTTAGGCTTCTGTAAATGTTTTGTGCCATCCCAAATAAAATACATGAATGTTTGATCCAGTGAATTAAAAAAGAATATTGAAATAAATAAACATTTGGGCAACACATTCATTTTCATGACATTAATCCTCCCAAAAAGTAAGATTGTGTCAAACTTTCTGCTAGAGCAACAATGTTTTCCTTAAACACATTTGAATAGTTCCTTATCACTTTAACTCCCAAGTAGGTGAATTGATCCCAGACAATCCTAAACTGAAAACTTGCAAAAGAGCACTTTAAAGCAGCCTTATTTATAGGAAAACGTTAATTCTTGCCTAGATTCACCTTGTACCCTGAGATTGTTCCAAGCTTTTTAAGAATAGATAAGATACATGGCAATGAGGTATCAGGGTTGGAGATAAAAAAAGTAGGTTGTCAGCATATAGCGAGACTTTCTGCTCTAAGCCCTTCCTGATTATACCTTGAATGGCATCATTAGAGCGCAATGTGACGGGGAGGTGTTCGAGTGCCAAAGCAAACAAGGGGGAGAGTGGACAACCCTGTCTGGATCCGCGGTGCAAGGGAAAATAGTCAAGTTGTTAGTCCTTACCGAAGCCATGGAAGAGAAATAAATCATCTTTATACATGCAATGAATTTGGGGCCTAAGCCAAATCTATAAAGGGCAGCTGTTAGATAGTCCCACTCAATGTTTGTCAAAAGCTTTTTTCGAATCGAGCGAGACCACCACCTCCGGGTCCCCAAACGCTGGGGAGTACAGTATATTCATGAATGCCTTTTTCTCACAAAGCCAGTCTGGTCAGAGTATTACTTGGTGTAGCGAGCCTTCCATACAGATGTCTAAGAGCTTGGCTAGGATTTTGTAATCAGTTTAAAAGCGAGATTAGGCAATAGGATCCACATTCCATGGGGGGTCTTTGTTTTTCTTTAAAAGTAATGAAATTGAATTCTGACAAATAGGCGTTAGCTTTGATGTATTAAGGCACCCTGCATACAATCGAGACAGGAATGAAAAAAATCTGACCGAAAAACGTCCTGTAAAATTCAGTTGGACAACCGTCCGGACCCAGTGATTTACCACTTATCAGCAAAGGCTCGATGAGAGTCAAAGGTGTGTATAGTGCAGAGTAAAATTTTTGAATTGATCATTAATCTCTTTATGTATAACTGTGGTAGCACAAGACAGGGTCCTTATTTGTGGGATTTAACGTGAGGCCTCGGATCTGATGTGCAAGGAGTTTACTGGCCTTGTCGCCTTATTCATACACTATCAAGCTCGCAAGAGTAATTGTTCAGCTTGCCTGGTAGAAAGCTAATCTAAATTAGATTGGCGCTCTTTATGTAGATCAGAGGAAGGATCTGTAGCATACTTCTCATCCAATTTAGCTATGGCTTCTCACAGGTCTCGAAGCCGCTGAGAGAGAGCTTTGTTTTTGCTGGCTGTATAAGAAATAATTTGGCCACGTAGGTATGCTTTGAGAGACTCCCAAATGGTAGAGCTGTAACGGGTTTCTTCTTCCTCCTCTGAGGAGGAGTAGGAGAGATTGGACCAATGTGCAGCGTGGTAAGTGTCCATTTTAGTTTATTAAACTGAACACTAAAGAACACAAAATAACAACGTGAATGATACAAATGAACACCGCAACAGTCCTGAAATGTGAAACAAACATTACAACAGGAAACAATCACCCACAACTCAAAAGTGAAACCAGGCTACCTAAGTATGGTTCTCAATCAGGGACAAAGATTGACAGCTGCCTCTGATTGAGAACCATACCAGGTCAAACAGAAATCCCAAAACATAGAAGGAACATAGACAACCCACCCAACTCACGCCCTGACCATACCAAAACAAAGACATAACAACAGAACTAAGATCAGAACATGACAAGAGCAGGACATCCCTGGCATTGAATTAATTTCTAGGAATAAGGTGAGTTCAGAAGAAATGAAATAAACAAACTCCTTATCTGAGAATAAAAATGGGGTTAAGACGCCATTGATAACACATAGGTTGCTGGGGAAACTCTAGCTCAAGCACTAATGGTGATGTTTCAGAAATAACAATAATCTCATAACTACACCTCTGAAGATTAGGCAGAAGTTTTTTGTTCAAAGTAATCAATGCGGGATTATGTTTGATGAACATGAGAATAAAAAAGGAATACTGCCTATCTGTAGGGTGTAGGAAACACCAGGCCTCACACAACATATTTCGGAAGAAAATATTTAGTCTAATATTTAGATGGGCCTGTAGTTCGTCGTGAGGACTTGTCAAGAACTGGGGACATTGTGGGTGTGAAATATACCCCCCACTAAAAATAAACAAATGGGAATCTAGCAGATTAAAGGTAGAATATAAACTTGTCATTCCAATTGGGAGCATAGACACTAGCCAAAACAAGAGGGGTAGAAAACAGTTTATCGGTTACTATGACGTGTCGTCCCCTCTTGCACTTAGCCATCCTGGATCCGGGATCGTGAATTCAGCCTCAAGCTCATTACCATAACGCAACGTTAACTATTCATGAAAATCGCAAATGAAATGAAATAAATATGCTAGCTCTCAAGCTTAGCCTTTTGTTAACAACACTGTCATCTCAGATTTTCAAAATATGCTTCTCAACCATAGGAAAACAATCATTTGTGTAACAGTAGCTAGCTAGCGTAGCATTTAGCGTTAGCATTAGCGTTAGCATTCAGCAGGCAACATTTTCACAAAAACCAGAAAAGCATTCAAATAAAATCATTTACCTTTGAAGAACTTCAGATGTTTTCAATGAGGAGACTGTTAGATAGCAAATGTTCAGTTTTTCCTGAAAGGTTATTTGTTTAGGAGAAATCGCTCCGTTTGGTGCGTCACGTTTGGCTACCAAAAAAACCCGAAAATCCAGTCATAAAAACGCCAAACTTTTTTCCAAATTAACTCCATAATATCGACTGAAACATGGCAAACGTTGTTTAGAACCAATCCTCAAGGTGTTTTTCACATATCTCTTCGATGATATATAGTTCGTGGAAGTGTGCTTTCTGTCCTGAATCCCAGGAGAAAATGCCCGCAACTGAAGACTACGCACCAATTTAGACAAAGGACACCGGGCGGACCCCTGGAAAATGTAGTCTCTTATGGCCAATCTTCCAATGATATGCCTACAAATACATCACAATGCTGCAGACATCTTGAAGAAACGACAGAAAGCGCAGGCTCGTTCCTGGTGCATTCACAGCCATATAAGGAGACATTGGAAAACAGAGCTTCAAATATTCTGCCCATTTCCTGGTTGAAGTTTCATCTTGGTTTCGCCTGTAGCATGAGTTCTGTGGCACTCACAGATAATATCTTTGCGGTTTTGGAAACTTTAGAGTGTTTTCTTTCCAAAGCTGCCAATTATATGCATAGTCGAGCATCTTTTTGTGACAAAATATTGCGCTTTTTTATCCATAAATTAAAAGAGCGCCCCCTATATCCAAGAAGTTAAAATCAGCAATAACCTCAGAAGCTACAAAGCACCTAATATGAAAGTTAGAGTTGAACAGTTGACCAACCCAATAAACTGTATCAAGGCTTTCAACCAAAAATCTAATTTGAAGTAAGCACATTATAGTCAAAGATCAAAAAAAAAAAATATATATATATATATATAAATAATTGTTTAGTTGGATGATAAGACAACTTACAGCCAAGACCAATGTTGCGCAAATGTTGAAAGTTTGCTGGGTAGAAATGACATTCAAAACCTTTAACAGTAAGTGAAGACCCTCGAAAACGTGTTGCCTCGGAACATTTACTGTTTACTGGGTCGGTACAAAACAGATGCAGTAAACAAATAACCTAAATATGTTGAGTCACTGAAACTGAATAGGTGAATGAGACAGCCTGGAAACATAGGAGTTAAGTAAACCCTTAATACAATTCAATTAAAATGACTGAATGCTTGTAAGGCCAGCACACTAGATGATCAAAACTTTGGATCACATCAAATATGCCTGAGTGGGTTCGCCAACTCCCCAACTATACAAAAGAAATAGTACATAGCACAGGTGGGCTACTTACTTCATACCATCAGTTCGCAAGCAACAGTTGCTGATCTATGGGCAAGTTCAAGACTTCTTGATGTGACGTTGAATATAAGCCATAGCCTCATCCGGAGAATCAAAGGAGTATTCTTTGGCATTCGCATGGTATAGACGGGCTGGGAATCGCAGTCCATATTTCACACCTGGATGGTCCCATAGTAGTCGTTTGGCCTGCCCGAAAGCTGCACGCTGCCTGGAAACAGTGGGGGAGTAGTCCTGGTATATAGAGAGGCTCTATCCTTGAATGTTCACAGTGGTATCTCGGGCTCGTCGGAGAATCTCCATCTTCTCATGGAAAATGTGCACTAGAAGGATGATGTCATGGGGCCTCTCACCATCCCGGGGCGTTGGGCGCAGCGACCGGTAGACACGATCAATCAGGGGCTTCTCATCCATGGCAAGAACATCCTTCACAGAAGCCCAGAAATGAAATCCGTGGCGCGAGGCATTTCCGCTGACTCTAGGACCGAAACCAGTCTCAGGTTATTGCGGCGAGAGAATCCCTCTAAACTTACTCAGTGTTTTACTAAATAAACAAAACACAAACAACGCACTGACATCAAACAGAGTCAATAACACCTGAGGAAAGAACCAAGGGGAGTGACAGATATAGGGAAGATAATGGAGTCCAGGTGAGTGTGATGAGGCGCTGGTGCGCTTGACGATGGTGACAGGTGTGCAGGATAATCAGCAGCCAGATGACCTAGAGGCCGGAGAGGGAGTATACGTGACAGAGCGTAGTAGTTTGATGGCCTCGAGAATATTAATTTCAGCGCCGCCAGGCCAACCGCACCCCTGGGCCCTCAGACTCAGGAGAGGGCGGCGATAAGAGTGGCTCTTGTAGGCCGGGTTTTTCTCAAAGTCATATTTTTGGCCTTGTGTTTCGTCGACATGCTGACATTCAAATGCAAAGTGGTCTTGGGTTTTATGGAAACTAATATTTGAAAATAAATACGGTTTTGCTGCAAAATTCAAACTTTAAGTATACTGCGGGAGCAAACGGAAAACACCTCAGTCGCACATTGCATCACACGCACTGATTTTTATCCTCAAAAGTCTGTTTGGTAGAAACACTTTTGGGTATATGCACATATGCAGATTTTTGAATATTTGCATGGAAACCTACCTGCAGGCAGAATTCAGTCCCAATTTTCTGAAGTGACCTTTACGATTGAACTCCAGTGAAGTTGTCTTTCATTTCTCGCCATCTAAGCAAAAAGTCACTTATCAGGACTGCCTCAGCCAGGGATAATGGTAGGTTCACTTTTCAGGACAGCCCAATCCAGGGATAACGGTAGGGCCTGAATGAACTGCCTTGATTACAGACCTGCACCACTTTAATAACAGCTCAGGGAAACTAAGCTCCCTTCAGAGCCTCCGGGTCAAAGTTGCCTTAGGCACAGATACAGGATCAGCTTGCTCATCCTGACCTTAAACCTTTCGGGGAAATGCAAAACGGACCTTAGATCTTTGCCCCCTCCAGAGCTTCTATATTCTTCAATCACAGGAGTAGGACAGCACTGAAAACATTCCAGATAGTAGTGTCCCATAGGCTAAGCTATAGAACCAGTTTACCCTCCCCAAATCCTACACTTAACCATTAGGGAGAAGGAAGAAAAGCAGACCTTAGGTCAGTGTCTAATGGCAACTTCAACATTCTCCATTGAAGGTAAATGGATTTGGGTGTGGTGAACCGTGACCTGGTAGTTTGGATTAACTGCGCCATTGAGAGGAAATGCTTTCCTTCAGCAGGGCTAGTGGTTGGTATTCCACATTCCACAATGGTCTATTCCAGCTGTGAATCTGATGTAACCCTGCATCATAATGGTTTCTTTCGGGTCTGTAAAAAGTGTGGCTGTATTGGATTGGTCAAACATGATTTTTCCTCCAATCTTGTTCAATCACAGCTTGGATGCATCTAAGGGTATAAATCTGACGGCTGAAGGGATGCAGTTTGTTTACTACAAATGAATTGACATTAAGAGACTATTAGGATATTGAACCGGGCACTTAACTAATGGGGGACGATTTCACTTTGATGAATGGAGGCCAATATTTCCGTCACACTGACTCAAACTCATTGGCATTAAATCAGTTGGTTTTTATTTACCCCAGTCTGATGTAAAACTAGGTTTAAAAATGCATTGTTAAACCCTGCTGTGAAGGCAGACTGGGCTGCTGCTAGAAGAAAGCAGTCATTGTGTTTGTGGTGGAGAAATAGACTGGATCTGGATGTTACATGGCCAGACAGTGTGATTAATGACATTCCTGAGCAGAAGTCTGGGATGGAACCCTTTACTGTACTAACCAATGCACACACACACGCACACACAAATACACACAAATACACACACACACACACGCACACACACACACACACGAGATAGATAGAGTCATCCCTATACAACATAGTTTACATTCAGAAATGTATTTGGCAGCCAATATGGCAGGTGGTCACTAACCCAGAGATGCTGAAACACCAATAGATGGTTTGATACAGAGTTTGGATTGTGGGTGTGTGTGTGTGCATGTGCGTCCATGTGTGTGTGTGATTGGGCCGCCAGGTTTCTGACTTGTTAAGAAATATAGCTGAACTTTGAACTACTGCATTGAGACACTCAGTGAGTATGTTTACATGCACAGTAATAATTTGATATTCACCTGATTATGTCAGTAGGCAGGTCATGCAGTAGTCATGTAAACACCTTATTCTTAACTGGCTTAAGATCAAAGTCGGTAAGCATATAGAGATTAAAACACCTGGTTTTCTGAGCAATCTATCGAGCTATTAGGACATGTCAATGCCTTAATCAGCATTCCAGCAGTGTATTTGATCTGTGCATGCGCCAGAACTTGTCGCGCAAGGCGCCCTTTCTAGTGCGAGTGAATTGAGTTCGGAACCACCGAAAGCGTGTGTCTTAGAAGTCGTTTTCAACATACCAACTGTACATGTCCAAACTCAGAATCAAATACTGTGTCCTTCCCAGAAATAACGTGGATGCTGTGGTAGAATGTTTGTTTTGATTGGCAATTATCTGTTTTTTTCAGAGTGCCGTCAGGTCGGTCGATTTCAGATGTGCCCATGTAAACAGGATAATTAGGGAAATTGGTCCTCTTGCAAAGCAGTTAAACATTTTAATCAAACTATTGTTAACCTGACTATCCATAATAATCCCATTATTGTGTGCATGTAACCATACTCAGCGATGAAAGAGATGAGAGGAGAAGGGATCACCTTCTTGATCCTATTCAAACGATTTACAGGACAGATGCCGCAATTCCCAGGGACTAACAACAGTGCTAACTCTCTCATTTCATTAGTCCTGTGTACAACACATGTTGGGTTCAAGTGTCAGCTGAATTCGCCTGGAGGAAATGCTACTCGTGACAAAAATACTTGTACTAAAATGATCCAATTGATTGATCATTGTAAACTCATTAGGACAGCAAAAACTAGTACACACAAGAGTTCTGAAAAGGCCTACTGTCGAGACTCATTGGGCTCCTTTGTGAGTTGATAGGAAATCACTGCAGTCTGCAGACGTGTTTGAGGCGTATTAGCTTCAGGTCGACTCAGGGATCTGCAGCAGGATCCATCAGGACTAATGACTAATTCACACTGTGGTGGCGGCCTCCAGCATGAACAGAGAGGAGACTACTATTCATCACTGTGATTTGGGAAGATCCTCATAATTGCAGATGCATGAGCGGCTCAGCTAACGGGCTTTAGTAGATGTCTTGGGGATTAATAAAGTTGTATTGAATTAAGTGGAATTGAATTTTGCTGGAATATGACTGTATGATTGCACTTTGTTGGCTTTACGATTACAGGTTGCATCATATTGTCAATATCACGAGGACTGTTGAAAACGACTGCAAATGGATTTGTGGAAAATGTCAAAATTCCCTGAGGAAATGTAAAAAATTATCCACAAGTTATTTTGAAATCAGCACACTATTGAACAGAGACCACAACATCTGACAATGCGGTGAGAAAAGACAATATGAGAGACCAAACTTTTCCCATTCTGTCTCTGTGTGTTACTGCAACACCATGTAAACCACAGCACCAACAATTGCCTAGCTGGAAGACAAGTGGTCTTTCACACAGTTGGTTTGAGGCTAATCAATTGTGACAAACGTCCTCCACCTCCTCCCCATGCCTTGTCAGTCTCCACCAGTCTCCACAGGCATCAACCCTGGGAGGGATCTTCTTCTCCCAATGCACTCCTGTTTCCCTCCCTTCCCTTGATTGCCACTTCCTAAAAAAGCCTTCATGCTGCATCGAATGCTGTTGGTTTGGTCAAGCTGCCTATTTGTTCTGTGGCCCTGCAACGGAGGCGAAAGTAGAAAAGGGTTCATAGACTGCTGTGGAGTGAGTGGGCCGAAGCCAAGGTGGTAGAAAAAAAGCCTGCAGGCAAAGGATCCGGGGATAGCAGATAAAGAAGAGGTTTTCTCACTTCTCCATTCAATGCCCCATAAGGTCCTGTGAGGTAGATCTGTTGATTCTAACCCTGTTTACTGTGGAAAACCCAGCATGGCTAAAACAATGGAAAATGGTTCTGCTATTAAAAGATGATTTCTCAAGTTGGAATTACTCTGTCAGATGAGCTCAACGATGGAATTATGACGGTTTATTATTAAGGAATGGCTACAGGTGTTTACCAGTTAAATTGTCGGAATACTCTTTGCAGAGAACCCCTAGACCTGCAGCTCCGTCGGCCACAGACGCAAATTAGCAGTTGAGTTTCTCATTCGAAGGAACTGAAATACGATTCACTGTGGCACTTCTGCCTCGGAGGCCTTCGGAGACGTCTGTGCTCGTGAAATATGCAACCCCATGTAGACCATTATTAAAGAATGCAGCGTCACTTCGGAGTTGTGGATGCTACCGGCTTGACAAATATAGGCAATAAAAATATGCAAATGAATCTCGCACATGATGAATGTGATGTGTGTGTGTTCCGTCTCCGCGAGTGCTGCGCCACCATCACACAGAGGTCATTCTCCATTTGCGTGTCTCGCAGTGCCATCCTCATTAATTTCAGTGACAGTTGGCCTATGCAGTTAATTGTGATTAGATTTCTCCACCAACAGTTGACCAAGTAGTCTATATAAAACAGATGGCTTATGGAAATCAGTTCCCGAAAGGAAATGGTTCCTGATACAGCATCTGATCAAATTTCCCCTTTGCACGATACCATAAACCAACAGTCAGACAGTATCGGCCCACTTTTGCTCGCTCGGTGTCCCAATGTGTATGGTTGTAATCCAGCCCCTGATGTTGGAGTGTCCTTCAACGATAACAACCCTGCTGTGGGTTGGAACCCCGCAGTCTGCTCAGCCCTGATTGGCTCCTCGTTGTGCTGGATCATCTCTTATTCTCACACCCATCTGCAGTGACCTGGAGGAGGACCAAGATGCCCCTGTGTTATCACCACCACCGCCCTCCTCCCCTGCATACTTCCTACCCGAGGTCGCATCTGTTCTTTCCCTTTATCTCTCCTCTGCGGAGCTCTTTACCAGGAGGCACCAACAAAAAGATCCTATCCTGTGCTCTTTCTGGTATTCGTTCATCTCTTTCATCATACTGGTGTTACTTTGATATCGCCTTTGTGCGGCCAAAAGTAACACTAACTACAAGGGAATGATGTGTAATGGCATTGTATTAGGTGTGTAAGTGCAGATAATTGTACACTACTCACCACTGCTACTTCTGATTTCCAAGAAGGGGATGTGCTACTGGTTTTTACCTCTACGAGAAAATGATAGACTTAGGCTTGTCACCGTCCTGGAACCGCTACATTGCCTGGTTTTAATGGGTCATTGGTATTGACAGAAACAGAGTATATTGTGTCAAGTACTGCTTAATATACTTAATGTGCTTACTAGCTTATTATGTAGTAATTACACAGATTACTACATTAGTTACCCAGAGATAAGGCCTATGGATCATAGAGATATTCAGACTTTTCTCCACCATTAAAATGACAGATGAGATACGGTCTGGTTGCACCTACATTTATCTTCCCTGTACTAATTTGTTGGTGCATATGGAGGTTGTGCCTGTGGGTAAATATGGACTGTAGCTCCTCATCTAACTGTAATTAAGTCACAGCAGATTGTTTTGCCTCCTCCTGTGAAACTATACTGAACACAAATATAAACACAGCATGCAACACATTCAACGATTTTTACTGAGTTAACAGTTCATATAAGGAAATCAGTCAATTGAAATACATTAATTTGGCCACAATCTATGGATTTCACATGACTGGGCCATGGGAGCGCTTGGGAGGGCTGGGGAGCCAGGCCAGGCCCAGCAAATAAGAATACTTTTTTCCCCCCACCACAAAAGGCCTTTATTACAGACAGAAATACTCCTTTAGGAGCATATACCCACGTGGGTGATGAAAGATGAGCTGAGGTCCACACTCCAGTCCAGTTGTTGGTGGTAATGCACCTTACATTTGGTTGCCAATCGCCATATAAAGTCCACAGAAGAAGAAGAAGAAGAAGACTGAAGGAGGAGAGATTATTATAAACTAGTCATGTGGATTAATTGTCGGAGTAGAGAACACACAGTTTTGTGTGACTCAAAATGGGTCAGAATTCTACAAAGGACCTTCTGCATTTCAGGTAAAATAACAACCCAATGTTTACATCCCAGGACAAATTAGCTAGCAACAGCAAGCTAGCTAGCTAAATGTCAATGAATGTTTCATGTGGTTTGACCTGTCCCTAAATGAATACAGTTGGTTCAGAGTAAATTTTTGATATTTCAACCTATGTCTCCTGATCACGTCTGGTGTGGATGGACAAAATCAACATGCACGCGATGGTGCAAGGGGACGCACGGGCGTGCCCGGTCCAGTCAGCATGTTAAGGACTAAGCACCACAGTGTTCCGTTGACAAGGAGTGGAAGGAAAAGGTTAGGGTTGCCGCCAAATTCATTTCAATGCGGTCAATCCAGCAATTTATAGTCATTCGTTTCAATTAAGGTTTTTATAATTTGGCTTGGCATTTGACAGTGAACTGACACTAACTACGCTAAAGATATAGGTCTACCCATAAATTAATCTAAAATGGGAAGATATCAATTTGAATAAAAAAACATTTATTTGTCACATGAATAGAACTGGTGTAAACTTCACCGTTAAATGCTTGCTCACGAGCCCTTCCCTACAATGCAGTTTAAAAAGAAAATAGCAACACAAAGAAAATACACAAGACTGGATCAATGTGCAGCTATATACAGGTATTACCAGTACCAGATCAATGTGCAGCTATATACAGGTATTACCAGTACCAGATCAATGTGCAGCTATATACAGGTATTACCAGTACCAGATCAATGTGCAGCTATATACAGGTATTACCAGTACCAGATCAATGTGCAGCTATATACAGGTATTACCAGTACCAGATCAATGTGCAGCTATATACAGGTATGTACCAGTACCAGATACCAGTACCAGATCAATGTGCAGCTATATACAGGTATTACCAGTACCAGATCAATGTGCAGCTATATACAGGTATTACCAGTATCAGATCAATGTGCAGCTATATACAGGTATTACCAGTACCAGATCAATGTGCAGCTATATACAGGTATTACCAGTACCAGATCAATGTGCAGCTATATACAGGTATTACCAGTACCAGATCAATGTGCAGCTATATACAGGTATTACCAGTACCAGATCAATGTGCAGCTATATACAGGTATTACCAGTACCAGATCAATGTGCAGCTATATACAGGTATTATCAGTACAGATCAATGTGCAGCTATATACAGGTATTACCAGTACCAGATCAATGTGCAGCTATATACAGGTATTACAGGTATTACCAGTATCAGATCACAGCAGATTACAGTATGATCAATGTGCAGCTATATACAGGTATTACCAGTATCAATAGCTATATACAGGTATTACCAGATCAGATCAATGTGCAGCTATATACAGGTATTCAATGTGCCAGTACCAGATCAATGTGCAGCTATATACAGGTATTACCAGTACCAGATCAATGTGCAGCTATATACAGGTATTACCAGTATCAGATCAATGTGCAGCTATATACAGGTATTACCAGTACCAGATCAATGTGCAGCTATATACAGGTATTACCAGTACCAGATCAATGTGCAGCTATATACAGGTATTACCAGATCAATGTAGCTTATACAGGTATTACCAGTATCAATGTGCAGCTATATACAGGTATTACCAGTACCAGATCAATGTGCAGCTATATACAGGTATTACCAGTACCAGATCAATGTGCAGCTATATACAGGTATTACCAGTATCAGATCAATGTGCAGCTATATACAGGTATTACCAGTACCAGATCAATGTGCAGCTATATACAGGTATTACCAGTACCAGATCAATGTGCAGCTATATACAGGTATTACCATTATCAGATCAATGTGCAGCTATATACAGGTATTACCAGTACCAGATCAATGTGCAGCTATATACAGGTATTACCATTATCAGATCAATGTGCAGCTATATACAGGTATTACCATTATCAGATCAATGTGCAGCTATATACAGGTATTACCAGTACCAGATCAATGTGCAGCTATATACAGGTATTACCAGTACCAGATCAATGTGCAGCTATATACAGGTATTACCAGTACCAGATCAATGTGCAGCTATATACAGGTATTACCAGTACCAGATCAATGTGCAGCTATATACAGGTATTACCAGTACCAGATCAATGTGCAGCTATATACAATGTACCAGATCAATGTGCAGGTATTACCATATATCAATGTGCAGGTATTACCAGGTATACCAGTACAGATCAATGTGCAGCTATATACAGGTATTACCAGTACCAGATCAATGTGCAGCTATATACAGGTATTACCAGTACCAGATCAATGTGCAGCTATATACAGGTATTACCAGTACCAGATCAATGTGCAGCTATATACAGGTATTACCAGTACCAGATCAATGTGCAGCTATATACAGGTATTACCAGTATCAGATCAATGTGCAGCTATATACAGGTATTACCAGTACCAGATCAATGTGCAGCTATATACAGGTATTACCAGTACCAGATCAATGTGCAGCTATATACAGGTATTACCAGTATCAGATCAATGTGCAGCTATATACAGGTATTACCAGTACAGCTATATACAGATCAATGTGCAGCTATATACAGGTATTACCATATCAGATCAATGTGCAGCTATATACAGGTATTACCAGTATCAGATCAATGTGCAGCTATATACAGGTATTACCAGTACCAGATCAATGTGCAGCTATATACAGGTATTACCATTATCAGATCAATGTGCAGCTATATACAGGTATTACCAGTACCAGATCAATGTGCAGCTATATACAGGTATTACCAGTACCAGATCAATGTGCAGCTATATACAGGTATTACCAGTATCAGATCAATGTGCAGCTATATACAGGTATTACCAGTACCAGATCAATGTGCAGCTATATACAGGTATTACCAGTACCAGATCAGGTATTACCAGTACCAGATCAATGTGCAGCTATATACAGGTATTACCAGTACCAGATCAATGTGCAGCTATATACAGGTATTACCAGTACCAGATCAATGTGCAGCTATATACAGGTATTACCATTATCAGATCAATGTGCAGCTATATACAGGTATTACCAGGATAATTAGCTATATACAGGTACCAGTACCAGATCAATGTGCAGCTATATACAGGTATTACCAGTACCAGATCAATGTGCAGCTATATACAGGTATTACCAGTATCAGATCAATGTGCAGCTATATACAGGTATTACCAGTACCAGATCAATGTGCAGCTATATACAGGTATTACCAGTACCAGATCAATGTGCAGCTATATACAGGTATTACCAGTATCAGATCAATGTGCAGCTATATACAGGTATTACCAGTATCAGATCAATGTGCAGCTATATACAGTTACCAGATCAATGTGCAGCTATATACAGGTATTACCAGTACCAGATCAATGTGCAGCTATATACAGGTATTACCAGTATCAGATCAATGTGCAGCTATATACAGGTATTACCATTACAGATCAATGTGCAGCTATATACAGGTATTACCAGTACCAGATCAATGTGCAGCTATATACAGGTATTACCAGTACCAGATCAATGTGCAGCTATATACAGGTATTACCAGTACCAGATCAATGTGCAGCTATGTATTACCAGTACCAGATCAGCTATATACAGGTATTACCAGTACCAGATCAATGTGCAGCTATATACAGGTATTACCAGTACCAGATCAATGTGCAGCTATATACAGGTATTACCAGATCAATGTGCAGCTATATACAGGTATTACCAGTACCAGATCAGATCAATGTGCAGCTATATACAGGTATTACCAGTACCAGATCAATGTGCAGCTATATACAGGTATTACCAGTATCAGATCAATGTGCAGCTATATACAGGTATTACCAGTACCAGATCAATGTGGTATTACCTATAGATCAATATATACAGGTATTACCAGTACCAGATCAATGTGCAGCTATATACAGGTATTACCAGTACCAGATCAATGTGCAGCTATATACAGGTATTACCAGTACCAGATCAATGTGCAGCTATATTACCAGTACCAGATCAATGTGCAGCTATACCATTATCAGATCAATGTGCAGCTATATACAGGTATTACCAGTACCAGATCAATGTGCAGCTATATACAGGTATTACCAGTACCAGATCAATGTGCAGCTATATACAGGTATTACCAGTATCAGATCAATGTGCAGCTATATACAGGGAGTATTACCAGTACCAGATCAATGTGCAGCTATATACAGGTATTACCAGTACCAGATCAATGTGCAGCTATATACAGGTATTACCAGTACCAGATCAATGTGCAGCTATATACAGGTATTACCAGTACAGATCAATGTGCAGCTATATACAGGTATTACCAGTATCAGATCAATGTGCAGCTATATACAGGTATTACCAGTACCAGATCAATGTGCAGCTATATACAGGTATTACCAGTACCAGATCAATGTGCAGCTATATACAGGTATTACCAGTACAGATCAATGTGCAGCTATATACAGGTATTACCAGTACCAGATCAATGTGCAGCTATATACAGGTATTACCAGTACCAGATCAATGTGCAGCTATATACAGGTATTACCAGTACCAGATCAATGTGCAGCTATATACAGGTATTACCAGTACCAGATCAATGTGCAGCTATATACAGGTATTACCAGTACAGATCAATGTGCAGCTATATACAATGTGCAGTATTACCATTATCAGATCAATGTGCAGCTATATACATTATCAGATCAATGTGCAGCTATATACAGGTATTACCAGTACCAGATCAATGTGCAGCTATATACAGGTATTACCATTATCAGATCAATGTGCAGCTATATACAGGTATTACCAGTACCAGATCAATGTGCAGCTATATACAGGTATTACCATTATCAGATCAATGTGCAGCTATGTACAGGTATTACCAGTACCAGATCAATGTGCAGCTATATACAGGTATTACCATTATCAGATCAATGTGCAGCTATATACAGGTATTACCAGTACCAGATCAATGTGCAGCTATATACAGGTATTACCAGTACCAGATCAATGTGCAGCTATATACAGGTATTACCAGTACCAGATCAATGTGCAGAGGTATGAGGTATTTGAGGTAGATATGTAAATGAAGGCAAGGTAAAGTGACTAGACATCAGGATAGATAATCATTTGAGTCAAATTAAGAACAGAGTAGCAGCAGCAATGATGAGTGTAAAAGTGTCTGTGTGTATGTACTGTATGTGTGTCTGTCTTGAGTCGTTGTGTGTGTGCGTGTGTGTGTGTGTGTGTGTGTGTATACTGTATATGGGATTGGATGTGGAATTTGCAGTGATAACAATTTCAACCATCTTCACCACAAACCCAGAAGCATTCATGGCAGGATAGAGCAACCCAAAGGCCCCAACCAAGCAAAAGATCCTTTTGGGGAATTGCAAACTCAGCAGTTTCTTTGAGGATTTGGCCTGGTTGGCTCACACACACCTTAGACAGTGGCACCAACTGAATGAAATAAAAGACTACTTTAACACAATCAGACAGGCACTTATTACCTGAGTCTCACCCTTGATATGTCTCATCCTCCATGTTGATGTTGATGGGTGGATTGTGTAGATGGATAGAAAACAAATTCCCCAAAGAGGAACATAATTGAGGCACTCTTGCAGAACTATGGGCCATTATGTCATATTGAACCTCCATATTTCTTAGTCAAACTGGGACCGTCTGTCGTTACACTTTCACCCACGTCCCTTATGACACTTCTCCCCTCGTGCGTTTGTCATGAGAATTGAGAAGGGGGCCGTGACATGTAACACTGACCGCATCTAGGAAACTTCAGCACAACTACAGTGACATCAGCACAATAAGCAACAATAAAGTCAGGCCCTCAGGTCTGCCCACGACCAGATGTGAAAATTGAGAGAAAGGGAGAAAATGGTGACTTTTCTTTTTTGGCGTGGGAATCCTTCCTTTGCGCCAAGCTTTATCTGTAGTCTGGAGATGCATACTAAATGGCACCCTATTCCCAATATATATTGCACTACTTTAGTGGTGTGGGGGCTGTGCTTTGGCAAAGTGGGTGGGGTTATATCCTTCCTGTTTGGCCCTGTCTGGGGGTGTCCTCGGATGGGGCCACAGTGTCTCCTGACCCCTCCTGTCTCAGCCTCCAGCATTTATGCTGCAGTAGTTAATGTGTCGGGGGGCTAGGGTCAGTTTGTTATATCTGGAGTACCTCTCCTGTCCTATTCGGTGTCCTGTGTGAATCTAAGTGTGCGTTCTCTAATTCTCTCTTTCTCTCTCTCTCTCTCTCTCGGAGGACCTGAGCCCTAGGACCATGACCCAGGACTACCTGACATGATGACTCCTTGCTGTCCCCAGTCCACCTGGCCGTGCTGCTGCTCCAGTTTCAACTGACCGGAGCCCTAGGACCATGCCCCGGGACTACCTGACATGATGACTCCTTGCTGTCCCCAGTCCACCTGATCGTGCTGCTGCTCCAGTTTCAACTGTTCTGCCTTATTATTATACGACCATGCTGGTCATTTATGAACATTTGAACATCTTGGCCATGTTCTGTTATAATCTCCACCCGGCACAGCCAGAAGAGGACTGGCCACCCCACATAGCCTGGTTCCTCTCTAGGTTTCTTCCTAGGTTTTGGCCTTTCTAGGGAGTTTTTCCTAGCCACCGTGCTTCTACACCTGCATTGCTTGCTGTTTGGGGTTTTAGGCTGGGTTTCTGTACAGCACTTTGAGATATCAGCTGATGTACGAAGGGCTATATAAATACATTTGATTTGATTTGATTTAGTCCAGGGCCCATAGGACTCTGTTCAACAGTAATGCACTGTATAGGGAATAGGGTGCCATTCGGGACACAACTTTGGAGTTTCAGGTTTGCGAAGCGGTACAGTAGCTGACCTTGATATGTCAATCACTTGTCAGGTTTCAGAGGTCTTCATTTATTATGGCCCTCACGGCTCTCCGTAGTTCACACTTCCTGGTCACGGTGAATAGAGTGTTTCAATTAGCTGTACAGAAAATACGTGGCTTTGAATGACATTGATATTCAAAGAGAATGCTCAAGGTGGAGCGTCTCTAGATGAAGAGGTGTGCTAAGATGATTATATAGTTCAGGGACATGTCTCTTTTCTTCCTTGGCTGAATAAGGCATGGACCATGAACTCAGAGACAGATATATGTATTTTTCCCCCGCTTTTTCTTGGAGATATGCAAATGGAAAACGATAATGTCAACCCCCTAGGGGATGCTAAGGTCTTTTAAAGCTCCAACATTATGAGGATGTCACATTTCATGGTCCATCTGCATTATCGCACTACTAAAGCAGAACAACCTTGACTCCTTGTAAAAGGGGGGTTGTGCTGGTGTAGATAAAAGTTCCCCTCAGTGCAAAGTAAACGGAGCTAATAGTATACAGGGTGTATGGACATCAAACTCCCGAGAGAGAGAGAGAGAGGTATAACATCATGAAAAGGGATGCCATCCTTCAATGTCTAGTGCTAAGGACAAACAACTGCCAACTGGTAATGGTGGAGTTGTTCGTGTGCGTTTTGTTTGTGTTGGAGGGTGTCCTTCCCCATACTGACCCCTCCATGATTATGCACCCACAATGCACCATGTGCCCCGGACGATACGAGTGGCCCATGAAAATCAGAAAATCAGGCTATCTCACTGCTCCAGACGTGACAGCATGATGCTACACTAGTTCTAACTAGCTGGTTCACAATCCGCTACACATGTTTACATCCCTTGTAACTCCTCTTACATTAGTCTAAGTGGCCCTAGTCATCCTGCAATTTCCCCAAAACTACAGGGACCAAAACAACACAGATTCTCTGAAACTGACGCACGTGTCGGCCTACCCTCTGACAAAACTCAGTCTGTGCCCAGCTCCCTCCCTCTGATGTGGAGTTAGATTATGACTGTGGCAGGAGTGCGGGTGGCACCGTTTTGGTGGGAAAAGCAGAACTTCTAATTTAGTCTGACCAGATCAAAGAGTGACGCACGACGAAAGAGGAAATGGAGAAAGGTGTGGAGATGCAGAGAGAGTGGGCGGGGTTCACTCTGTTACATCATCAGGCTAAACCTCCCTGCTCCAACATCACTGACTTCTCTCCTCCTTTGGCCTTCACCACCTCTTTCAACTCTTCTGCCGGTGCTTTAGAGAGTGGAGGTTGCATCCAGAAAAGGGATGAATCGCTAGCCCTACCTACCCACTGTCCTTGCAGGAATTCCAGATTATAATAATAGGCTGTCCAAACAGGTTCTACATCAAACGGGTGCACAACGTGTCTATTCTGTTTCTTGGCAGGGTATGAAAGGAGAATTAACACTGGAAACTCATCTTCCCAGCCAAGTAAACTCAGCCGTTAGCAGACAGGCAGGGGTTAGATGATCCCACTACCTCACTGTAATGGAAAAGACACATTCAAAGTGAAGATAAAGAATGGAAGAGGAATAGCATATCTAGCCTCCAGATTTAGGCCACAGTGTGAAACTAGTATTATATTTCATTTCCCTCAAACCCTTAGTTCTCATAATCTCCAAAAATGTGTTAATTGAATTTATTGAGAAATTCCAAAAGCTTCTGACCAGTTGCTTTGAACCTCTCTCCCTTCTCATTTTAATTTAACTTCACGGATTAGTTAATCCTCGTTAACTACCTAATTAGTTCTCCCCATTCAAACAATCAGGTTTCACTCCCCTGGACATCCTAGAAAGGGGAAATTAGGATCAAGCAGGTTCCTCAGGCAGACTCCTCAGTTCTTAGACAATGTATTGATGAACCTTAAGGCAACTCCAAGGGAAAAATCCCCTCCGAGAGAAGAGATGGACAGTTAGAGAGGGTCGAGTGATGGCGGTGTTTTTATTAGTTTCTCCTCCCCGGCAGGAGATGCTTCGCCGTTCTCAACCACACATGAATGATAAATGCTCGGACAACATAAACCGCCCTCTTCCTCTGTCCGTTACGTCAGACGATGGATCAGACGTGCACTCCTCCCTCTAAACATTGGCGCCGTTTTGTATCATTGACACTTTTACTAGCCTGCCAAGTCATAGGGTCCCATCCCATCATAATTTAGCCTACATTTAAACCAATAACTATTCTAGAAACCGTTTCTTGAGAGCGGGATCCGTTAGTCCACGGTTAATTCTGCAGCATGGACTAAACACATTTCTGTAGCTTCACAGGACATAAAGTGACTGGGTTTAAATTGTTTGTTGGGTTGACTGGTTATCAGGCACATCCATGTTGTTCAGTCATAATATTCAAATTGCATGTTGTCTTAACGGCTTTAAATGTTGGAAAATCTTTTATTTAATTCCCAAAATGTATCACCTTTGCTGTCTTTCTCAAGTCACTTTTCTTAGACCTTCAGCAAAGTAGGTATATTGAGACTTGAAGTGCTACAATAGATCCCCTGCCATGTCCTTGCCCACACTGGGTGATAATGTCAATTTCTCAGTTTTTCAGACGCACGAGAAGAAGACAGTTTCCTGGTTCGGTCCGTCTTTAATATCCTTCTGTGCAGTAGTAGGTTATTAATATCAGAGCCGTGACCCACATCCAGCAGCACAGGGTTTTAGAGGATGTTAATTGGCTTCTGAGATTAATATCCAATCGTGGCTGCTGATATGTGACTTGTGACAAGGCCCAGTATGTGGCAGTCCGCACAGATCAGGGACACATCAAGGCTCCTTAATTAAACCATGTCCACAATTCTGGAGATACAGGTCTGAAACACATTGTGGTACTATAACATTTCCTGATTCAGAAAGGGTTCAATGTCCGGCAAGTCTGTATAACTTCTGCATGCGTCCACACACATCAGGATTATGTAAAGGCTCCTTATTAAAAACACGAGTAAAGCCTTTTGTCATATTATAACATACTTTTATGATTCAGAGTGGGTTCATTGTCAGGAAGGTTAGTGTAACGCAGTGATGCTATCAGCATTCGTGCACACAGATCAGGAATGAATCGAGGCTTTTTCATGAAACCATTTTCAAATCAAATCAAAGAATTACAACGATTCTGGAGGAACAAGATATTTTCATATCATAACATACTTTGTGATTCAGAAGCGCTTCAATATTTGGCAAGTCTGTGTAATCTTTCTTCAGAATTCATCATTTCGCTGTTCATAATGTCGCTGACTTAGTAGTCCTTCAGCTGTCACATTGTTTCCTCTCCACTTCCCTCAGGTCTGTCTGGTATTCATAACAATGACATACCTGGGGGTGGATGGCTTGTAGCTGTATCATACATAACGTCCTGTTTTATTTAATTATGGTGTGTCGAGGGAAGGTGAGCTGAAAAACTCTCCAGAGCTGGAGGCGTGCCACGTCAAACTCATCTCAGCGCGTCCGACTTTCCCTGGCAGGATAAAGGGCAGCTGATGGTCGACGGCGACCTATTCCCTCATAATCAGTTTCTCAGCAACTGCTTAGTGCGGAATGAAGGCAGCTGCCCATCTCTGACTATTTTTCCAATGGAATTGACACTGTGGTTAGTGGTTGTCTCCCGCTATAGAGCCAAAATGGATTCCCAGGAAGGAACCGAAGGGAGAGGCTCTCCAAAGCTACTTCACACACTGTTACACACCACCATTAAAGATCAGAGAATGAATTTTCTCCCTTCTAATCCTCTTCAGTTATTCTGGCTCCCTTGTCTTCCCTTCCATCTCCTCTAGATCTGCAGGAAATCCGGTGAAGCTGACAACCGTTGATTATTATACTTCCAGGCTGTCAATCAGTTCTCTCGTTGCACAGTGAGGAATTGATTGCCTTCGCCTTGGGACACTACAGAAAAACCCCAGGGAGATATGTATTACTATATTACATAGAATGGAGACTGCTGTAGATGACTGTGCCTTGTTTTGAAATCAAGGGAGAAATCATTGAAGGTGTAAATCTGTTGCTTTGTAAAAATGTAAATGCTGGTGTGGATACTAACTGTTGATTTATGTCATGTTCAGGTTTACGCTAAAGCACAGTATTGCGGAAATGTAAGATAAACCAACTTTCTATCTAGCTTCCTTGTGATTACCATAGTTTTAGTATACAATGAGTGTACAAAAGATGTCAACTGTTAAATCCACTTCAATCAGTGTAGATGAAGGAGATAGGTTAAAAACGGATTTTAAACCTTTGAGGCAAGTAAGACATGGATTGTGTATGTGTGCCATTCAAAGGGTGACTGGGAAACACAAAATATTTAAGAACCTTTGAACGAGGTATGGTAGTGGGTGCCATGCGCAACGGTTTGAATGTGCCCAGAACTGCAACGCTGCTGGGTTTATCACGTTCAACAGTTTCAAATTAAATCAAAATCAAATTTTATTTGTGACATGCGCCAAATACAACAGGTATTCAGTGAAATGCTTACTTTACAAGTCCTTAACCAACAATGCAGTTATGAAAAAAAATGTGTTAAAATATTTACAAAAATTTACTGATGTAAAATAAATGAGTAAAAATAAAAATAAATAATTAAATAGCAACAATAAAACAACAGTAGCGAGGCTATATACAGTGGGGCAAAAAAGTATTTAGTCAGCCACCAATTGTGCAAGGTCTCCCACTTAAAAAGATGAGAGAGGCCTGTAATTTTCATCATAGGTACACTTCAACTATGACAGACAAAATTAGATTTTTTTTTCTCCAGAAAATCACATTGTAGGATTTTTAATGAATTTATTTGCAAATTATGGTGGAAAATAAGTATTTGGTCAATAACAAAAGATTATCTCAATACTTTGTTATATACCCTTTGTTGGCAATGACAGAGGTCAAACGTTTTCTGTAAGTCTTCACAAGGTTTTCACACACTGTTGCTGGTATTTTGGCCCATTCCTCCATGCAGGTCTCCTCTAGAGCAGTGATGTTTTGGGGCTGTTGCTGGGCAACACGGACTTTCAACTCCCTCCAAAGATTTTCTATGGGGTTGAGATCTGGAGACTGGCTAGGCCACTCCAGGACCTTGAAATGCTTCTTACGAAGCCACTCCTTCGTTGCCCTTGCAGTGTGTTTGGGATCATTGTCATGCTGAAAGACCCAGCCACGTTTCATCTTCAATGCCCTTGCTGATGGAAGGAGGTTTTCACTCAAAATCTCACGATACATGGCCCCATTCATTCTTTCCTTTACACGGATCAGTCGTTCTGGTCCCTTTGTAGAAAAACAGCCCAAAGCATGATGTTTCCACCCCCATGCTTCACAGTAGGTATGGTGTTCTTTGGATGCAACTCAGCATTCTTTGTCCTCCAAACACGACGAGTTGAGTTTTCACCAAAAAGTTATATTTTGGTTTCATCTGACCATATGACATTCTCCCAATCTTCTTCTGGATCATCCAAATGCTCTCTAGCAAACTTCAGACGGGCCTGGACATGTACTGGCTTAAGCAGGGGGACATGTCTGGCACTGCAGGATTTGAGTCCCTGGCGGCGTAGTATGCTACTGATGGTAGGCTTTGTTACTTTGGTACCAGCTCTCTACAGGTCATTCACTAGGTCCCCCCGTGTGGTTCTGGGATTTTTGCTCACCGTTCTTGTGATCATTTTGACCCCACGGGGTGAGATCTTGCGTGGAGCCCCAGATCGAGGGAGATTATCAGTGGTCTTGTATGTCTTCCATTTCCTAATAATTGCTCCCACAGTTGATTTCTTCAAACCAAGCTGCTTACCTATTGCAGATTCAGTCTTCCCAGCCTGGTGCAGGTCTACAAATTTGTTTCTGGTGTCCTTTGACAGCTCTTTGTTCTTGGCCATAGTGGAGTTTGGAGTGTGACTGTTTGAGGTTGTGGACAGGTGTCTTTTATACTGATAACAAGTTCAAACAGGTGCCATTAATTCAGGTAACGGGTGGAGGACAGAGGAGCCTCTTAAAGAAGAAGTTACAGGTCTGTGAAAGTCAGAAATCTTGCTTGTTTGTAGTTGACCAAATACTTATTTTCCACCATAATTTGCAAATAAATTCATTAAAAAATCCTACAATGTGATTTTCTGGATCTTTTTTCCTAATTTTGTCTGTCATAGTTGAAGTGTACCTATGATGAAAATTACAGGCCTCATCTTTTTAAGTGGGAGAACTTGCACAATTGGTGGCTGACTAAATACTTTTTTGCCCCACTGTACAGGGGGTACCGGTAAAGACACAATGTGCAGGGGCACCGGTTAGTCGAGGCACCGTGTGTATCATGAATGGTCCACCAACCAAAGGATATACAGCCAACTAGACATAACTGAGGCTGTTCTGAGGGCAAACGGGGTTGCAAATCAATATTAGGAAGGTGTTTTGTGCACTCAGTGTAGACTCTATGGATGTGGCAATCACATGGCAATCACCGGATTCTGATGTATGATATTACTATTTCCCTTTCCTCTAATGATGGAACTGTGAAGTGGAACTGTGAAGGGCTCTCCTGGAATCCATTGTGGCTCTATAGCGGGAGATAACCACAGACCTTGGTGTCAATCCTATGGAGTTCAGAGAGTGGCAGCTGCCCTTATTCCCTACTAAGCAGTCATTGAAAAACTGATTATGAGGGAATAGACCGGCATCGCCCATGAGCTGCCCTTTCTCCTCCTAGGGAGAGTTGGACACTCTGATATGAGTTTGACATGGCACGCCTCTAGCTTCGGGAACATTTTCCAGCTCACCTTCCCTAGACTGACCTTAATTAAATAAGACAGGACGTTATGACACAGCTACCCACCCGTAGATAAACAAGCACACTGTGAACCTGACCTGAGAGTGAGTAAGTGCTGGTATCCTACCCTACTAGAGAAAGAAAAGAGTGGAAACTGAGTAACAGTGACATGTTGACTGTTTCCCTGTCCACAGAGACACATACATGACAATCTTTTACAGTAACGTACATATTTAAACACTGACTTACCCCACTTTCCACATCCCTCTGGGTACAGATAAAGTGACAGATAATATTACATTCTTGTATTTAATTTAATTCAAAGCTCTAACAGTATAAAGACCTATAAATATTCAGATAATATTTAGGGAGCGCAGCATTTTGAGCACTGTCAAAAGAAACACTTCAGCAAGCGGAAAATCTTTGTAAATCATTGTATTTGAACCCCCCGCTCTCTTCTCAGTCAGAATTGGATGTGAATCTCAGAAGCCAATTAACATCTTCTCAGACCTAGCGCTGCTGGTGTGGGTCACGGCTCTGATGATATGAATGTCCGTCTGCGTAGAAGAATATTATTAAAAAGACAGACTGATCAAGAACCAGGAACTGGTAGGAAAATGTGACTTGTTTCAGGAAGCTAGGTAATATGTCGCACATCACTACTTCACAGGAGAGACATAAAAAAAGGATTTGAGTTTTTTTAAATCAAAATATGTTTTTGGGCAGAAATACCTTCTGGAACATACAAACTTTCATGCCATCTGTAAATATTAATAAAATTGTTGAATTACGAGCCTTGTTGGTTTAGTCATGGGATAAGTCAGGAACCTTCCCTATAGCCATGATAGGCTGAGAGAATGGATAGGCTGGACATGGTGGGAGATGAGTTTGGATTGGTCTGAAGCATGCTTCTGTCTATAATGTAAGCTGCTCAGTATGTGTTGATAATCCTTTCTACAGCAACTGTTTTGAAAGATATGTTAGCCATCGAGAACTACAAAAATGTTGCTCCTTTTATCAACAACATTGATGCCCTGAAATTAGCAGGCGCTATCGACAAAGATCAGTTGAAAAACAAGTTGATGGGCTACTTTCTGCACATGCCTCGGTCAGAGTGAACCAGAGTGACTTGACACAATGCTGGCCATACAAGATGTAGCTACAAACAAAACCGAGTTAAATGGTTCCTTCCTGCCATGAAGCTTTCATCCATGTATACGGGTAAAAGCCTATTTACATTTTTTATATTGTACTTTTCTAATTTTGTCAGAATCGTTTTCATTGCAAGTTAAAGCTAGCTAGCGAATGTTAGCTTTATGTCTCGCTAGCTAACGTTACATGTATGATCTGTGTAGTTATATTATTCGTATCAGAAATCAATTTGAATTGCTAGTTATAGCCTAATGTTAGGTAGCTAGCTAACATTGCACCTAGTTGGTTAACTTTAACTACCTGCAGATTCATACTACATCTATGACGATCAGTTTGTATCGGTAGTAGCATGAGTTAGAATTATGCCAGTTCATTGTTTAGCTAGCTAGCTAGCTAAATAGCTAAACAAAATGCTCCACTTTGCCAGGTGATTACATGAGCCATCAAGTTAGACAGGTGTGTCTTGGGCTGATTATGGCCATCTATTGTATTTCATGAACATCTGTACACGTCTAGACAATTGTGACCTATCCACTTAGCTAGATGTGGCTGGGGGGTCGTTATAGCATTTCTTTCACATGACCCTTCATTTTAGACAGGTGAGTCTGGGTAAGCATCATCTAATAATTCTAAAATATTTGTAAAATATTTTTATCTGGACACTTTCTTTTATGCAAGGAACCATTTCACTGTACCGTTTACACCTTCTGTATCCTGTTCTTGTGACAAATACATTTCGATTTTATTTGATATAGTGTGTGTTTACCAGAGATGATAGTCTGCAGAACAACATGACATAGGATATAGGCCAAGGACTAGCTAAAGTGTGTTTTTACCTGGAAGTTTTCCTTATTGTAGGCTACTACTTTCAGTCTTGTTGTTTACTACACTACCTTACTCACTCTGTTTAGCACATGGCCTCATATGTGAATCCTTAAATAGATGGGTGGGGCTAAGGCTTAAGAGGGTGTGGACGATGCTGAATGGGTGTAGACCAAGAGCTCTCCAGTAGGTGTACCAAAACGTTCAAGGACCATTTTATCAGAAGTGGGGTTACAAGTTTATCAACGTTCGAAGCAGAATTAATAACCCATTGGTCCTCAACTGCATTGTATGATATACAATTTCTAGCTCTGAGTTTCTACTTTTATCCAATATAAAAAAAATACACCATTTCAAATGTTGCTACATAGGACCGAATGCAGGTGGTGGGTCAAAAATGTCCCCTGCTCACGTCTGTCAGTGACTAAAGAAGTGAACGATTGTCAATATTACAAAATGTGACCAAGAATGTTGAAGAAATTGTCAAAGAACTTTAACATTTCCAGATTTTCTTCTGGAAAAGTACCTCTGACACAATCATGACAAAGCAAAATAGAAGGAAGTATGTTGTACTGTAGTATACTGTAGTATTTACTGTAGTATTTACTGTAGTGTTTTTGCAAGCATTACTGTAGTATACTGTTTCATTTACTGTAGTGTTTTTGACGAATTTACTGTAGTTTTTTTCTGGACATTACTGTAGTATTTACTACTGTCACGCCCTGACCATAGAGAGCCTTTGTTTCTCTATGTTGTAGTAGGTCAGGGCGTGACTGGGGGGTATTCTAGTTTATTATTTCTATGTGTGGTTCTAGTTTATTATTTCTATGTTGGTGATTTGTATGATTCCCAATTGGGGATCATATTTAGGTAGCATTTTTCCCACCTGTGTTTGTGGGATGTTATTTTGTGTTTTGTGCATGTGCACCACGTAGTCACGTTTATTGATATACGTTTATAGCTTATTGATTTAGCTAAGTTTTACTTTATTAATAAATGATGTGGAACTCAACATCCACTGCGCCTTAGTCCGTCTCTCCACACGTACGTGACAGAATATTCCACCAACAGAGACCGTCAGTGAGTGGATGGAGATATTGGAGGAGAGAGAATGGAGAGAGTTGTTGAGTTGGTGGAGAATGCACAACATTTGCCCTAAGGAGTGTGTTATCAGTTTAATGCCACCTGAGTCAGCTCTCCGTACTCGTCCTGAGGAGCGTGCTATCAGTCTGGTAAAATCTGTGCCGGCTCCACACACCAGGTCTCCAGTACGTCTCCACAGCCCAGTATGTCCTGTGCCAGCTCTACGAACCAGGTCTCCAGTGCGCCTCCACAGCCCAGTATGTCCTGTGCCAGCTCCTCGCACTCACCGTGGGAATGGGGTCATCGTTCCGGTACAATTGATGACGGCTATACGCACCAGGACTCCAGTGTGCCTTCACAGCCCAGGACATCCTGTGCCAGCTCCTTGCATTTGCAGTGTGAAGTGTGTCATCGAACCGCTACAATTGATGCTGGCTATATGCACCAGGTCTCCAGTACGCCTCCACAGTCCGGTACGTCCTGTGCCAGCTCCTCGCACCAGCCCTGAAGTGCGTGTCACCAGTCCGGTGCCACCTGTGCCGGCTCCATGCACCAGGCCTCCAGTGTGCCTCCCCAGTCCGGTACGTCCTGTGCCAGCTCCACGCACTAGGCCTCCAGTGCATAATCACAGTCCAGAACTTCCGGCGACGGTTCATAGTCCTGAACTTCCAGCGACGGTTCCCAGTCCAGAGCTTCGGGCAACGGTCCCCAGTCCAGAGCTTCTGGCGACGGCTTCCAGTCCAGAGCTTCCGGCGACGGCTTCCAGTCCAGAGCTTCCGGCGACGATCCACAGTCCAGAGCTTCCGGCGACGGTCCTCAGTCCGGAACCTCCTAAGATGGTCCACGGTCCGGAACCTCCTGCGACGGTCCACGGTCGGAACCTCCAGCGACGGTCCACGGTCCGGAATCTCCTTCGATGGTCCACGGTCCGGAACCTCCAGCGACAGTCCAGGCACAGTGTCCAGTCCCGCTTTATGGCGGGAGCCTTCCTCTGAGCCGGTGCCCAGTCCAGGCACGGCGTCCAGTCCAGCTCCATGGCCAGAGCCCTCCTTTGCGCCGGTTCCCAGTCCAGGCATGGCATTCAGTCCCGCTCCAAGGCCGGAGCCTTCCTCTGCACCGGTGCCCAACCCAGCTGGGTTCTGTCACGCCCTGACCATAGAGAGCCTTTGTTTCTCTATGGTTTAGTAGGTCAGGGAGTGACTGGGGGGTATTCTAGTTCATTACAGTGTTTTTGTTTTATTATCTATGACATATAAGTGGGGGCTTTCTCCTTGGGGAAACCTACTGGACAAATACTAAAAGAGAAGATCATCCATAACATGTAAGTATGACTGGGGTCTGAACAGATAGTTCAGAGCTTCTGCTCGTTTCTATAAGCTGTAAGTAAGTTTGTAAGTAAAGGGACTTGGGCCTTGCAGGGATAGCTCAGGGCTTCCTGCCATTTTCTACCCCTCTTCACAGTGTGTCTGCCCTGTCGAGGATGAGGTTTGGCAAGGGACAAGGGGGATGGGGTTTGGAGTTCTCCTTTTGTCTTCTGCAACTTGATTTTAGTGAAAACAAACTTTATTGGATAATTAAATGTAGCCTAAAGAAAAAAAGTAAGAAAAAAGAAAGAAGGGTTGGGTAGGGGATATGAACCCAGTTTAGGTTAAGGGTTTGGAGGGTAGTGAACAGTAAACGGACCCAGTTTATGGTAAGGGTTTGGGTTGGGGGAGAGGTTTAATATCGTTATATAATTGTTCATAATATTAGGGGATGGAAACATGCTCTTTAGCATGCAGGGAATCTGGCAGCCTTTGTGGTCCTCTATAAGTGGGTATAAATACCAGCGGGAGTATAAGCAGCAATTTAAAAGTGGGAAAGGTTATGACATGGTAATAACACAATAACGTGATAATGTGTTAACTTGTTAAAAGTTTGTTAAAGCCACGTAAAATGTTATGCTCAGAAAAAAAACAAATATTTTAAAGCACAGAGAGTGGGGTGCGCGATAAAACTCTGGGAGGGTTTTGTCGTTCCTCTTGAATCATCGGTTTCAAAGATGGATTTTCAGCCGACCTGATGACAAACTTCCCTGCCAGTTCTGTGTGACATCCAGGAACTTGGCTATGGGAGTGGTCTCAAGTGTCTGCCCATTAGAGAGTGAGGTCAACGGTTTTGTTTGTCTTATAAATGCACTTCCCATTGTGTTTCAGCACTGTTACTTTTGAGTGGTATGTTTTGCCGTTTAACATGTTAACTTTTTGCAAGAAGGTTTTGGGGTTTGGATCTGTGTTTAGTTCTTGATAAAAATCTTACCCTGTGGTTTTCTTTTTCTAAAGCCAGTAATGTTCTTATTTGGGGTTGTTGCTGGTTCTTCTATTTTTGTTTCCTCAGAGCTGTACCTTATGTACTCTCTTTGTGCCATCCATTTCAGCTGGATGAGGCAGAGAATGTGAGGGGTGGAAGAGATTTGAGATATGTCAATTGGCTTTGAGGTTTAACAGAGGAGTCCGGCAGCGAGGAGAATCTGGTCCAGGGTTCAGGGTCACAGTGAGGCAGGTCAGAGCTCTTGGAGTATAAGCTATAGAGAACACAATGTTGCTATATACTTGGCATGTAGGTTTAAGACTCATGGGTGGCACAAATTGGGATATGGGAGAAGGGAATGGACAGAATATATGCAAATTAAATATTAGCATAACAGTAGAGTGTAATATTACTATAGTATGTTTACATGTGGGTATGAGAGTGTTAACCATGATTTATTCCCATAAATAACATTAGCATATTCATGATTTCCAGCTTTCCTCCATGCAGTGTTCATTTCATCTATGAAAACAACTTCAAGCACATCTGAATGCACATCATCCCAACATATACACTCAGGTACATACACTCTGCCACTACTTATGACTTTGATTGCGACCTTTTGAATTGGCTGTGCAGGTAAATGTTTTAATTTGTTGCATCAGTACGAGCTGAACATTAATTACATGGTCACATCACCAAGGTTATTATAGCAAACAAAAACTTGAAACTAAAATAAAAACAAACATTTGAAAAACAAGTTAGATTTGGTAAACTGAAATAAAAAAAATAAAAAAAACATTTGAACAATTAAAACTATACTGAAACTATTATCTTTGATTACAAATCTAACTTAAAGTAATATTAAAGATTAGAGTATTTTTTTTATCTACTAATTGGTGTTGAAAAGGAAATGAATATGCATGTATGTAGATGGTTTTCTTTCATTGATCCCTATTCTGAACCCATTCTCTCGATATATATTCTAGTAAAGTGAATTCAGAAAGTATTCAGACCAACTTGACTTCTTCCACATTTTGTTACATTACAGACTTATTCTAAAATTGATTAAATCGTTTTTTCCCCACTCATCAATCCATATATTATACCACATAATGACAAAGCAAAAACTTTTAAAAAAACAACATTTTTGCAAATGTAATGCTGCCAAGTTTCCTCCAGACATGACGCTTGGCATTCAGCGCCAAAGAGTTCAATCTTGGTTTCATCAGACCAGAGAATCTTGTTTCTCATGGTCTGAAAGACATTTAGGTGCCTTTTGGCAAACCAAGCGGGCTGTCATGTGCCTTTTACTGAGGAGTGGCATCCATCTGGCCACTCTATCATAAAGGCCTGATTGGTGGAGTGCTGCAGAGATGGATGTCCTTCTGGAAGGTTCTCCAGTACCCATAGAGGTACTTTAGAGCTCTGTCAAAGTGACCATCCTGTTTCATCTATTGCTGTTCACTGGACCCCATGATCACTTGGCTACATAGCTGATGCCTGCTGATGTGTTCATTAATCACAGTACTCTATTTTGTTAATTTTGTGTTTATCGTTCGGCCCCAGCCTCGATCTCAAGCCCTGTGTGTAGTTAACTGACCCTCTCTGCCCATTCATCGCCATTTTACCTGTTGTTTTTGTCTTAGCTGATTAGCTGCTGTTGTCTTAGCTAGCTCTCCCAATCAACACCTGTGATTGCTTTATGCCTCACTTTATGTCTCTCTCAAATGTCAACATGCCTTGTATATTGTTGTTTAGGATAGTTATCATGTTTTTTAGTTTACTGCGGAGCCCCTAGTCCCACTCAACATGCCTCAGATACCTCCTTTGTCCCACCTCCCACACATGTGGTGTCCTCACCCAGCATATCTAATACGTCCAGAGATGCAACCTCTCTTATCTTCACAAAATGCCTGGGTTTAACTCCACTGTACCTGCACCCCACCATACCCGTCTGTACATTATGCCCTGTATCTATTCTACCATGCCCAGAAATTTGCTCCTTTTATTTTCTGTCCCCAACGCACTAGTCAACCAGTTTTGATAGCCTTTTGTCACGCTCTGACCTTTATTTCCTTTGTTTTGTCATTATTTAGTATGGTCAGGGTGTGAGTTGGGGTGGGCAGTCTATGTTTGTTTTTCTATGATTTTGGGATTTCTATGTTTCGGCCTAGTATGGTTCTCAATCAGAGGCGGGTGTCATTAGTTGTCTCTGATTGAGAATCATACTTAGGTAGCCTGGGATTCACTGTTTGTTTGTGGTTGTTTGTTTCCGTGTCTATGTTTTTCACCACACCGTACTGTTTTGGGTTTCGTTCTTTCCACGTTTATTGTTTTTGTATTTCAGTCGTGTTCATGTGTAGTATTTCTTATTAAAAGAACCATGGACACTTACCATGCCGCATATTGGTCCTCTGATCCTTCTCGCCTCTCCTCTTCGGAAGAAGAGGAGGAAATCCCTTACACCTTTAGCCGTACCTTCATCCTACTCCTCCTCTGTTCCTCGGGTGATATGGAGGTTAACCCAGGCCCTGTGTGTCTCCAGGCACTCTCATTTGTTGACTTCTGTAACCGAAAAGCCTTGGTTTCATGCATGTTAACATCAGAAGCCTCCTCCCTAAGTTTGTTTTACTCACTGCTTTAGCACATTCCGCCAAACCGGATGTTCTAGCTGTGTCTGAATCCTGGCTTAGAAGACCACCAAAAATTCTGACATTTTCATCCCTAACTACAACATTTTCCGCCAAGATAGAACTGCCACAGGGGGAGGAGTTGCAATCTACTGCAAAGATAGCCTGCAGAGTTCTGTCCTACTATCCAGGTCTGTACCCAAACAATTTGAACTTCTACTTTTAAAAATCCACCTCTCGCCTGCTATAGACCACCTCTGCCCCCAGCTGTGCTCTGGACACCATATGTGAACTGATTGCCCCCCATCTTTCTTCAGAGCTCGTGCTGCTAGGCGACCTAAACTGGAACATGCTTAACACCCCAGCCATCCTACAATCTAAGCTTGATGCCCTCAATCTCACACAAATGTCTTCAACCAAGATCTCAGCGATCACTGCCTCATTGCCTGCATCTGTAATGGGTCAGCGGTCAAACGACTTCCACTCATCACTGTCAAACTCTCCCTGAAACACTTCAGCGAGCAGGCCTTTCTAATCGATCTCGCCGGGGTATCCTGGAAGGATATTGATCTCATCCCGTCAGTAGAGGATGCCTGGTTATTTTTTTGAAATGCCTTCCTAACCATCTTAAATAAGCATGCCCCATTCAAGAAATTTAGAACCAGGAACAGATATAGCCCTTGGTTCTTCCCAGACGTGACTGCCCTTAACCAACACAAAAACATCCTATGGCGTTCTGCATTAGCATCGAACAGCCCCCGTGATATGCAGCTTTTCAGGGAAGCTAGAAAACATTATACACAGGCAGTTAGAAAAGCCAAGGCTAGCTTTTTCAAGCAGAAATTTGCTTCCTGCAACACTAACTCAAAAAAGTTCTGGGACACTGTAAAGTCCATGGAGAATAAGAACACCTCCTCCCAGCTGCCCACTGCACTGAAGAAAGGAAACTCTGTCACCACTGATAAATCCACTATAATTGAGAATTTCAATAAGCATTTTTCTACGGCTGGCCATGCTTTCCAACTGGCTACCCCTACCCCGGTCAACAGCACTGCACGCCCCACAGCAACTCGCCCAAGCCTTCCCCATTTATCCTTCTCCCAAATCCAGTCAGCTGATGTTCTGAAAGAGCTGCAAAATCTGGACCCCTACAAATCAGCCGGGCTAGACAATCTGGACCCTTCTAAAATTATCTGCCGGAATTGTTGCCACCCCTATTACTAGCCTGTTCAACCTCTCTTTCGTGTTGTCTGAGATTCCCAAAGATTGGAAAGGGGGCACCTACCCTGCCTTTCTAAGCCTTTCTAAGGTCTTCGAAAGCCTAGTCAACAAACAGATTACCGACCATTTTGAATCTCACCATACCCTCACTGCTATACAATCTGGTTTCAGAGCTGGTAATGGGTGCACCTCAGCCACGCTCAAGGTCCTAAACAATATCTTAACCGCCATCGATAAGAAACATTACTGTGCAGCCGTATTCATTGATCTGGCCAAGGCTTTCGACTCTGTCAATCACCACATCCTCATCAGCAGACTTGACAGCCTTGGTTTCTCAAATGATTGCCTCGCCTGGTTCACCAACTACTTCTCTGATAGAGTTCAGTGTGTGAAATCGAAGGGTCTGCTGTCCGGACCTCTGGCAGTCTCTATGGGGGTGCCACAGGGTTCAATTCTTGGACCGACTCTCTTCTCTGTATACATCAATGATATCGCTCTTGCTGCTGGTGAGTCTCTGATCCACCTCTACGCAGACGACACCATTCTGTATACTTCTGGCCCTTCTTTGGACACTGTGTTAACAACCCTCCAGGCAAGCTTCAATGCCATACAACTCTCCTACTGTGGCCTCCAATTGCCCTTAAATACAAGTAAAACTACATGCATACTCTTCAACCGATCGCTGCCTGCATCTGCCCGCCTGTCCAACATCACTACTCTGGACGGCTCTGACTTAGAATACGTGGACAACTACAAATACCTAGGTGTCTGGTTAGACTGTAAACTCTCCTTCCAGACCCACATCAAACGTCTAGAATTGGCTTCCTATTTCGCAACAAAGCATCCTTCATTCATGCTGCCAAACATACCCTTGTAAAACTGACCATCCTACCAATCCTCGACTTCGGCGATATCATTTACAAAATAGCCTCCAATAACCTACTCAACAAATTGGATGCAGTCTATCACAGTGCCATCCGTTTTGTCACCAAAGCCCCATATACTACCCACCATTGCGACCTGTACGCTCTCATTGCCTGGCCCTCGCTTCATACTCATCACCAAACCCAATGGCTCCATGTCATCTACAAGATCCTGCTAGGCAAAGTCACCCCTTATCTCAGCTCGCTGGTCACCATAGCATCACCCACCTGTAGCACGAGCTCCAGCAGGTATATCTCTCTGGTCACCCCCAAACCAACACCCCCTTCGGCCGCCTTTCCTTCCAGTTCTTTGCTGCCAGTGACTGGAACGAATTGCAAAAATCGCTGAAGCTGGAGACTTATATTTCCCTCACTAGCTTTAAACATCAGCTATCCGAGCAGCTAACCGATCGCTGCAGCTGTATATAGCCCATCTATAAATAGCCCTTCCAATCTACCTACCTCATCCCCATATTGTTTTTATTTACTTTTCTGCTCTTTTGCACACCAGTATTTCTACTTGCACATCATCATCTGCACATCTATCACTCCAATGTTAATTTGCTAAATTATAATTACTTGCTACTTTGGCCTATTTATTGCCTTACCTCCTCACCCCATTTACACACACTGTACACACACTGTTTCTTTTTTTCTATTGTGTTATTGACTGTACGCTTGTTTATTCCTTGTGTAACTCTGTGTTGTTGTTTGTGTCGCACTGCTTTGCTTTATCCTGCTTTGCTTTTTCTTTGCCAGGTCACAGTTGTAAATGAGAACTTGATCTCAACTAGCCTACCTGGTTAAACAAAGGTGAAATAAAATTTTAAAAAATTAAAAAATACTGAGAAGTGCTTATATCAAAACTATAAATTCAAGGTCAGAATTGCGTAGAGAGAAATAAAAAACGGGAATTATGTTCCATTTATGCACGCTTAACTCGGGTCTGAAACTGCCTCAAACCGATTCAAAACAGGAATTTGTCATATTGATGTTGTAGTACTTTTTCAGGGAGAAGACTTCAAAAATCCACCTTAACTTCCCTAGTGACTCGTCTGTGTATTCAAATAATTATATAGATATTTAGCAACTAACTGAAAATATTTCTAACACCAGCCCATTTGTTTCCTCGAGGCCCCCACACCAGCAAAAATAATTCCTCAAGGCTCCCATTATACCATTATTAGCCAAACAATTATAATTCTGCACAAGAAAACAACAACTTATTCGACAGGCCAACCTATCTGACATTTGCCCTAGCTGCCCTTGTGTAAAATTAATTAACTTAGAAAATCGAAAAACATCAGTCACCTTTTGCATTCCCTAAGAAGATGCAGACACTAGAGGTGCTAAATCAAGTTAACACTCCATCTCCAGCCTCGGCCCGGCCAGGCCGTTTCTGCTCCCAGGTCCTAGTTGCAGAAAGTTGAGATAAAATATATATATTTTGCTCATTATATGGTGCTGCCCTACAACAGGGCCATAGAAACCATTAGAAAACATTTTTAGCCTGTGACCTGGCCTTTGTGGAGTGGATCATTTTCAATAAATAACATCACAGCCCATATATATCTGAAGGATATGCATCTCATTAGTTGTAATTACGATACATCAGAAGCTTCGGAAAATGGTTTTTGAAACACATCCTGTGTGACATCAGTGTCAACATTTACGCTATGAGGTTGAAAATTACCCTCTTCAGGCATGGCACTGAGTGCATTTTTTAATCAACTTCACGGTATCTGTTCTATTTGCATATATTATGGGGATGTGTTAGGTAAAAACAATGACATGATGGTAGTGATGATAGTCTCTCAAATTTGTTCTATCATTTGCAGGAAAGGGTTACACTTCTATAAAAAAATATCAAACATAGCGTATACACCATAGACACATACAACAATGTGAATGTATATACTGTATGTATAAATCATGTAAGTACAGACAACAATAGCAACTGTGGGCCAATCTATCTCTTTGTTTTGTTTGTTACCATCTAGCATTGTTAGCATCTTCTCACAGGTGATGACATCACACAGCAACATTGTCCGAGGGAAGGTCACGCACCAGTCAAAGCCATCCATCATTTGGTGCAACAGAAGAAGACTGGGTTTATGTTGGCTCTGTATTTATTATTCACGCACCGTTTATGAGGATGGCCTGCGAGAGGAGAGGAGACAAATATAAAGCCTTCCATCGCTCTCTCTCCTCCCTCACTCTTCCTCTGTCAATTCTCTCGGATGGGATTTTACCCTTGGAGTTGCTTTAAGGTTCATCAATACATCGACATCCTAGAACTGAGAAGTCTCCCTGAGAAATCTGCCTCCTCCTCGTTTCTCCTTTCTGGGATGTCCTGACTGTTTGAATGGGGAGAACTGATTTGGCAGTTTACAAGAGGTTACTGTTCAGTTAACTTGATTTAAAGGAAGAGAAGAGAGTGGTTCAAATGCAATTGTTCAAAAACAGTTTTGAATAGAGTTTACATTTAGAAAAGCTGCGTCTCACAGTAAATTCAATTACCACATTTTTTTGGAGCATACGAGAATCAGGGTTTGAAGGAAATAAAAAGATCAAACTAGTTAAACACTATGCCCTAAGTCGGGATGCTGGATATACTATTTCACTGCCATTCTTTTTCTTTGAATATGTATTTTCTATTACAGTGAGGTGGTGAGATCAGCCGACCCCTGCCTGTCTGCTAACGGCTGAGTTAACTTGGCTAGGAAGATGGATTTCAAGTGTTAACACTCCTTTCATACCCTGCCAAGAAACAGAATAGACACATTGTGCATCAGTTTGATGAACAACCTGTCTGGACGACTTAATATTCTAATCTGGAATTCCTGCAATGACAGTATCGGGGTGGGAAAAGGACAGTGGGTAGGTAGGGCTAGCGATTCATCCCTTTTCTGGACACAACCTCAACTCTTTACAGCACCGGCAGAAGAGTTGAAAGAGGTGGTGAAGGCCAAAGGAGGAGAGAAGTCAGTGATGTTGGAGCAGGGAGGTTTAGCCTGATGATGTAACAGAGTGAACCCCGCCCACTCTCTCTGCATCTCCACACCTTTCTCCATTTCCTCTTGCGTCGTGCGTCACTCTTTGATCTGGTCAGACTAAATTAGAAGTTCTGATTTTCCCACCCGCACTCCTGCCACAGTCATAATCTAACTCCACATCAGAGGGAGGGAGCTGGGTGCAATCTGAGCTTTATCAGGGGTACATATGCATACAGTATGAGACTGTTTTTCACTGGAGTTTGTCCCTCCTTGCCTCCCATACACATTCTACATTCCACCTCTGACATTCTTTTTAAGCAAAGAAAATTAACATTATTTATACTCTGAGTGGCAATCATCCTGCTTTATCATAACAACCTCCTCTCCTCCTCCTTTACCAAGAAGAATGTTCTGCCTTTACTTCAATACCTCTACTAGACCATGAAATGTACTGTAACATCCAATAATGCAATGCTCTAACTGGACCCTCAATCACCTTAGGGTATATGATCATGTGAAGCGCATCAACATCTCTCTCCCCTTACAGGCATAGCATCAAAATGTATACCATTAATTAACAATGAACAACACCTTGTCTATAAATTATTATGTTGTATGCCATAGGCATGTTAAACATCAAGACTTTACAGCTTCAGACACACTTGCCGATCATTCAAACTTGCATTCGTGATGCCAATATAAAACATGATGCATCTTTTGATTCCTGACTCCAAGCTCTCAATATGCAGGGCAGTGAGTGACATACATTAGATTAGATGTGTAATTAGATTTGGATCCCTTCCTCCAAGTGATAAAGATCTCTTCATACTACCTGGTTCATCATCAACTTGTTAGAGTTTAGATACCTCCTGAGAATATACTTGGGTGCAACATGTATATGATTCTTTTAAATAACTTGTTATGTGCTTGATTGAGCTTGCCTGGCTCAATGGACCAATAAGTCCCAAAACTACAAACCCCACCCATCTGGTATTCCAAGCAGGCTAGAGCAAACGCTCAGTATTTGAAAGATTTCAAATAATGTTTGAACCCAGGTCTGCCAGATAGAATTACACTCTTATCTGTATACTTTATCTACAATTGCATGGACTACTGATAAGGCCCTGTTTAAACACTCCATTAGAAGTCTCCGCTCACCTGATAGTAATGGTCAGGTCATTGAGCAGATCTCATGTGACAATGGCCTTCTGTTTGCTGAGGTTACTAGCAGCTTTTCACTCGAATTGGGATGAAGCGCTGATATGACCATGGTCACAAATCATCTCTAAATCCTTAGAAAAAAGGTGCTATCAAGAGTTTTTCGGCTGTCCCCATAGGATAACCTTTGTAGAACACTTTTTGGTTCCAAGTAGAACACTTTTGTGAAAATATGGAGCCGTAAAACATGACGGTCGGGAGTACAGTACTGGGCTATTTAGCTAAAGAATCCAGTGTCCTGCAGGAGACCGGGGTTCAATTCCCCGACAGGGAGGAAGGAGTAGGCTGTCCTTGTAAATAGGAATTTGTTCTTAACTGACTCGCCTAGTTAAATAAATGTTACACTAAGAACATAACATTTCTACACCCCAATTTTCTATATATATTCTAACCAATACCCCAAAATCTCATTGATTTATCAAGACCAGTCCCTTTGCTTGTCTCAGAGCAGCACAAAACGGTGCTAAAATAGTTGTAGGCTATTGCTTCTAACTTCAATATGCTCTTTATATAAATAAAACTCACACCACTTTTAACAGCACATTACTCAACACTAGTTAGACTCATGTCGCCTACGGAAGGTCTACAGTATATCGAAAAATATGACGTTACTCTCTGCCAATAATTACATATAGAGGATTGGAGGATATTTCTGTAATTCAGTGATATTTATTTCCATAGTAATTCATTGTGGATCCATAACTAAATAAACATCTGCATTTTGAAAGAGTATTTTTATCATTATTTTATTAATGAAAGCATAAAGATGCCATTATTAGTTACATTGTTTTAGTTGGTCAAATTTAAACTTTTATGAAAACTTTTTTTAGTACAATACAGATTAACATCATAACAGGTTATGTTAATTAACAAATAAAGAGCAGGAGAGATATTGTGTTGAAAACCTAATAGAAAATGAAAACCTGACAGAATAGGAAAAAGCTCTCTTGCACTATCTCTGTTAGGCAGCTGGGACATCAATGAATCCCTTTACAGAATTAAGGTGGTTTCATCTAGTTCCACAGTACGAGCCAGAAATCTGCTGTGACTTAATTACAGTAAAATGAGGAGCTATGAGTCCAGATTTACTAATAGGCACACCTCCATATGTCTTCCCAAAATGCCCAATTATGATTAAATGAGAGGATACCAGCCTTCTCATGGCTGGTGGGAGGAGCTATAGGAGGACATTACTATGGAATAAATGGAACAGAGTCAAACATGTGGTTTATAAATGTGTGATACCGTTCCATTTTTTCATTCTAGCCATTACAATGAGCGTGTCCTCCTATAGCTCCACCCATCAGCTTCCACTGATCTCAAAGGTACCAAGTCACGGATGTTCCTTTCAACTTGACAGCCATTTGCCAGATTGAAGCATATTGAAGCATTATATGGACCCAGGTAACTGACACCAACCTGAGAGAAAAAGGAGAGACGGAGGAGACAAAATGTCCGCCTCTGTGTGTTTGTTTGGCTTTTTTTTTAGCATTTCACGGAGGAAAGAAAATAAAGGAACAGATGCGGGGGGAGAAGTGCGGTGCTGGGGGTGGTGATAACACAGGGGAATATTGGTCCTGCTCCAGGTCACTGCAGATGGATGTGAGAACAAGGGATGATCCAGCACCAAGAGGTGCCAATCAGAGCTGAGCAGACTGCAGGGTTCCAACCCATAGAAGGGATGTTATCAGTGACGGACACTTCGAAGTCAGCGCTGGATAACAAATATACATACAGGTCAATATTAGGCTGTATCAGGACACAGTGCAAAATAGGTTGATATGGTTAGATAAATTGTATATGTGGTCCTGTTCCTCTGTAATCTCATCTCTCACCTCACTCCACCCATCCCCCAACAATGTCAGAGAGACTGAAGGATCATAAACTGACTCCCCAAACTCCCAGTGACGTCTGTGACCTGGCAACTGATTGGTTGCCAGGGTCAGGTGGTTTCTAGGGGGCCCGACACCTGACAGAACCACATTCACCTCATTTGTCCTCTGAAAATAAAGTTCCCTATATGTAGCTCTCTTGTGATGTTGCCTTATTCTTCTGACCGGGAAATGTCAGTTGGATACAGACCAGCCCAACTCTTTTATGGTCCTTCGAGACGGATTTGTCACTTTGCTAGCACAACTGTGGCTGCCTCCAGAGAATAGTACACAGGTTAATTACTTGGCTGATGCAGGAGCTCCTCCTCCAGCTCGCAGAGAGACTATGCTACCAGGGCTCTAAATGGCTACACAGGAAACTCTTCCCTCACACCCGGCTCCATCGGTCACCCTGCAGTTCAGTTCTGGCGCAGTGAACCTCAGGACTACTAGCAGTGCAGTCGCCACCCAAGCCGGCCCAGCGAACCCCTGGCCTGGAGCTAGTCTGGTCCCCATCCGTGTTCGAGCCAGCACCTCAGCTAATGGATAGGATGGCAATCCAGCCAGAGCCTCAGTCAGCACCCCTGCCCAGCCAGGAGCCATGGGCCTCTTTACTAGAACCCCAGCTGACCCAGCAGTTGTCGGCAATCCAGTCCACCCGACATCTGCCATCACTGGAGTCACTCAGCGGTGCCAATCTATCCCGCAGGTGCCAGTGCAGAGCTGACCTGCTTGCTGCTACACCCAAAGAATCATCCAGGACTGACCCGGCCCATCGCTGGACCAAGCTGCAACCCCGAGTCCACAAATCACACCATCTCCCAAGGGCCAATACAATCTTGATCCTGCCACAGCACTGGGTCCCAGAACGGGCGTTCAAGAAACCCCTTTCTAGGGTACTCCTCCCGACCCAGCACCAGTCCTGACCCTGCTGCTGCTGGACTCCACAGATCTACCACCCCTGATTCCTGACCCGGCCTTAACCCTGAGCCCAAGGCAGGTCCAGCCACCCTGTGTGGTCACCCCATCAGTGGCAGGCAAGGAGCAGCCAGGGGACAGAGTCCTGAAGGTGTTTAGGAGAATGACACATTGGAGAAAGGCTCGGCCACTGTAACCAGGCTCCCCCCTCGAGCGTGTGTAAATGTGCTTGCAGGCGGTCCAACGTGCTAAATTAAAGGCTGCAAGCGGTCCTGCACACGTCAAATTAATGCCTACAGCTGCTATATATGCACCTACTCATGCTAATTTAACGCATTCTTTAATATGCTAGTTTTACTTGTCAATTTCCCTAGCTCCTCCTTTCAACCGGATTTCACGGTTTGAAGGAACTTCCTTTTCCACTGCAAGCAGAGCGTGAACCTTCACAAGATAATGGTTGTTTCTGTGCCTTTTCCACTGCAAGCAGAGTATGAACGTTGAACATTGTGGTTACTGAATCATAAAGTTTATCAGCTAGTTTACAGTGGAAAGATCTGTTGCTCATCACTGGCGATAAAATGTAGTCTTCAACTTATCAAGTAAGACCCTGACATCCGCTCACCTCAGTGTTCTCAATAAGGGGTTAACATTTGTACCCACTGCATACATTAATGATGTTGATGTCCAGATAGATCTATTCAAGTTTTTCCCGTAATCTGAGATTGCGTGAGTTCTTTGATAAGAGTGAAATTTACATGACTCCACTTGAAATGTCATCCTCCGTGAGATGTATACATAGGTCTACCACGCTAATCAATAGACTTACCTGTCCTACCGTGAGTCAAGGAGGAGATGGAGCCATTTACCCAGCTGAGGTATCTGAGAACTCTGAGAGAACAGCATTTAGAGCAAAAAGTTATTTTGTACGTCCCCCCCAAACGTAATGGATCCATAGAAACCTTCTGTAGGATTGTTGAAAATGATGTAGACTTACTGAAAGACAAACAGAAACACAAATCCTATGAAAACCTGAGTAGAGATGAGAGAATGGCTCTTAAAGACAAAGTCAGATCCTTCGATTATCATTATAAAAAGTGACAAAGGAGGAGGAATTTGTATACAAAACAAATGTGACTATGTGAATGAATGTCGCCGACAACTATCTAAAGGTGACTTCGATCGCAAACTGAATTGTGACCCTACCCTGGAATTACAGCATACCATCTCATCCACAGTGGAAAGCTGTTTGGAATCAGGACAAATCACAAAAAAAGAAGTCAGATTTCTATGTGTGAAATTTCCAAAGATACCAACTTTCTATACAGTTGCTAAATTACACAAACACGTGTCTCCTCCTCCAGGTAGACCCAGTGTCTCCTCCTCCAGGTAGACCCAGTGTCTCCTTCTCCAGGTAGACCCAGTGTCTCCTTCTCCAGGTAGACCCAGTGTCTCCTCCTCCAGGTAGACCCAGTGTCTCCTCCTCCAGGTAGACCCAGTGTCTCCTCCTCCAGGTAGACCCAGTGTCTCCTCCTCCAGGTAGACCCAGTGTCTCCTCCTCCAGGTAGACCCAGTGTCTCCTCCTCCAGGTAGACCCAGTGTCTCCTCCTCCAGGTAGACCCAGTGTCTCCTTCTCCAGGTAGACCCAGTGTCTCCTTCTCCAGGTAGACCCAGTGTCTCCTCCTCCAGGTAGACCCAGTGTCTCCTTCTCCAGGTAGACCTATTGTAGCAGCAATCGACTCTGTGACATCCGACATTTCTAACATTTTGGATTACCACATTAAACAGATGGTTGAGAATCTCCCATCTTATGTCAAAAAGACACTAGTCACATGATCTCATTGATAGAGGGCCTAGGAATGATACCAGAGGGCACCCTGCTGGCAACTTTTGATCTGGAGAGCTTGTACACTAACATCCCACACACTGGAGGCTTGCAGGCGCTACAACACTTCCTTCAGTAGAGAGACTCTACCCTTGCTCCATTCATTGATTGCATCTTACAACTTACTGAACTGGTATTAGCCCATAACTACTTTGTCTTTGAGTCAGACTTTTTCCTTCAAATTCGGGGTGTAGCCATGGGCTCCCCCTTTCCCCCCCAACTATACAAACCTATATGTGGGACAATTTTAAGAAGCATTCCTTTATATAACAGACACACCCCTTACTTTCTAAAATACGTCTATGGGAGAGATACATAGATGATGAAGTTGTGCTCTGGGAAGGAGCTAAATGAATTCCAAACTCTACTAAACGAGAGTGCTGAAAACCTCAAATTCACCATGCAGGCTGATGAGGACAAGCTACCTGGATTTATGGATTATCAAAGAGAATGATGCATTACTCACAGACTTATATACAAAGCCCACAGATCGCAACACCATGCTATGTGCGGATAGTATCCCTCGCCTTCGCCTCAAGAATGGTCTACCATATAGCCAGTTATTCAGGGTTAAAAGAATCTGTGGCCACCAGTCAGACTTTGACATCAATGCTAAAAAAAATGACAGAAATTCAAAATGAGAGGCTACAAGGACGAAACTCTTTACGCTGTAATGATGAAAATATCTCAAAAACCAAGAGAGGAATTACAAAAAAAATTAACCAAAGAAGAAAAACAACACAACTGTCTTTTGCACTAAGTACACCACGGCTTCGGAGAAAATGATAGCAATCCTGAAAAAGCACCGACATATTCTGCAATCAGACAACAACAAAAAATCGCACACCTCTTCAAGGAACCCCCCCGCTGGTGGTCTTTAAGCGTGGTCACAATATTGGAGATAGTTTGGTGAGATCTGACATGCCCCCTGAGCCCACTCAGACACTCCTGACACCTATCCCAAATGGGAACTACAAATGTGGCTCATGCACACAATGCAATAGAACTATAAAAACGTCTTTCTTCAGACACCCACATACAGGTCGAAAGATCCCTATTAGGGGTATCATCTCATGCAAGACAAAGGGAGTAATCTATCTCATCACCTGTTCGTGTGGAAAAGCCTACTTAGGACAAACAAAAAGACAATTAAAACAATGCATAGCTGAACACCGCAGCTCAATCAGGTGTAAGAACATTGAGTATCCAGTAGCCGCTCACTTTGTTGAAGCTAACCATCCCATCTCCTCCCTCAAATACACAGGCATTGAGCATGTTGCTCTACCAAGGAGAGGAGGTAACATCGAGATCCTACTACTACAAACGGAGGCTTACTGAATATCCTATCTAAAAACATTGACCCCTAGTGGTCTGAATATTGACTTTGATCTCATGCCCTTCTTATGAACAAATGTTTCCTTTATGAACAAGTCTTATGAATTATTTTTATAGTTTATTAGCGTACACTCATTAGCGTTCCCCCTATTGATGATGCTCATTATATATTAAGGTTGAACCAAAAGGTTACATGTAACAAAAATTACCCGAATTACCCGTTCCCCGAGGGGAACTCCACCCCCCCCCATTCAGCTGAAAAGGTGGTGCAGGGAATTCAAAAATATTCTTTAGAAATATTTAACTTTCACACATTAACAAGTCCAATATCTCAAATGAAAGATAAACATCTTGTTCATTTAACCATCATGTCCGATTTTTAAAATGTTTTACAGCGAAAACACAACGTATATTTATATTAGACCACCACCAAATCAAAGGGAAAGCGCAGCCATTTTTTCCAGCCAAAGATAGAGTCACAAAAGCAGGGTTAGAGATTAAATGAATCACTAACCTTTTGAAAATCTTCATCAGATGACACTCATATGACATGGTACACAATACGTTTATGTTTTGTTCGATAATATGCATATTTATATCCAACAAATCTCGGTTTACATTGACACCATGTTCAGAACTGCTTCCAAAATATCCAGAGGAATTATAGAAAGCTACGCCAGATAACAGAAATACTCATCATAAACTTTGACTAAAGATACATGTTCTACATACAATTAAAGATACACTGATTCTTAATGCAACCGCTGTGTCAGATTCTTTTTAAACGTTACGGAAAAAGCCTACCATGCAATAATCTGAGACAGCGCTCAGATTTAAAAGTATTTCTCCGCCATGTTGGAGTCAACAGAAATACGAAATTACATCATACATTTTCCCTTAGCTTTGATGATCTTTCATCAGAATGTAGTGCAAGGAGTCCTAGTTCAACAATAAATCATTGTTTTGTTCCATAATGTCCAATACTAGTGTCCAAATAGCTGCATTTGCTACCACTTTCACGTGCCCAAAAACTGACTGCTGGTCCAGGACAACTCGCACGAAAACTTCAAAAAGATATATTCCAGGTCAAATAAACTGGTCAAACTAAGTAGAGAATCAATCTTCAGGATGTTATTTTCATATATATCCAATAACGTTCCAACCGGATCATACGTTTTCAGCTGCAGCCAAATGGAACAGCGGTAGCACCCACAGAGAAATGCGCCACAGGAAAATGGCATTCTGTCGGGACAGTGACTATTTCCCCTCCCATTCGGTCCAAGTTCACAGCAAAAGCTCCATTCCACTTTATACTGAATGAGGACATCTAGTGGAAGGTGTAGTAAGTGCTACCAGATCCATATCTTGTTGGGAAAGGAGGGGGCGATGACGTCAAAGTTGACCCACATTCAGAATTTAATTTTTTGTTTGGAAGATTGCCTGCCCTATGAGTTCTGTTATACTCACAGACATAATTCAAACAGTTTTAGAAACTTCAGAGTGTTTTCTATCCAATAGTAATAATAATATGCATATATTAGCAATCTAGGACAGAGTAGGATGCAGTTCATGATGGACACGCAATTCATCCAAAGTGAAAATACTGCCCCCTATCCTCAACAAGTTATGAACAAGTCTTATAAATTATTTTTTATAGTTTATTAGCGTACACTCATTAGCTTTCCCCCTGTTAATGATGCTCATTATATATTAAGGTTGAACCAAATTTACATGTAACAAAAATGAAATACAGAATTATTATGTGAAATTGAATGAAACAGTAATGTATATTGATGCTAATATGATGTAAAATATTCCATTATGATCCTATATGATAATAGCATAATATATTTAATATGCCATATACTATTTTCAACAGTTTCACTAATTCATTTAAATTAATTTAATCATTATGACACACCCCTCACTATTGTCATTGGTTACACTAATTGCACTTTTTGTCTACATAACCCGGTTCAAGTATTCATGACAATACCCCGAGGAAGGCACAGTTACGCTGAAACGTTGGTAAATACCCATTGAATTGCTGGGAGTTTATACATGTGTGACTTTCTTTATTTTGAAGGCGAATAAACTATAAACTGTCAGCCAGCACCTCCACACAAACTATTATTCTGGGTGTGCGCCAGATCATGTTTTTTAACCTTATAAAATGTAGCTAACATTAATCTAGCACCAGGATCAGAAGTGCTGATACTGGCTAGCTAGTGTAGCTAATGTCGGTAGCCTCAAAACCGGGCATATTATATCATATAGCTAGCCTCAAACTCTGCCGGCCATACTGCTATCCACAGTGAAAGTCGTCGTCTTGTGTTTCATTAAAAGCCCTGCTGAAAAAAACATGTCAAATATAACAGTCACGGAAACACATTGGACTATGTTAATACTATCAAGGTAAATGACATACTAGCAAGATAGTTGCTTGAATGCAGGGCCAGGCATATATAGATTAGACAACGGAGATACTCCAAAAACATCCTGCTCAAAATCCTGGTAGTTTTCAATTTTTGGACTATGTTGTCTCTATTTTGCTTTATCATTGACTAAAGGAAGACAAGCTACCTAAATGTGACTTATCGGCTAGTACTGAAGCAGGACATGTTTACATTTTTAGCCCAAAGCCTTGTATTTAAGCAAAACAACAGCTGAAGGTAGACATCTTCAATGCTAGCGTTAGCCGAGCTAGCTCGCGATTAGCATAAAAACATTTAAAAGCTCACTTAACGCTCATTTGACCTAGGACAACCCAGTAAAAACGTTGCTAATATCTACAATATATCAGCTTTCCAACAGCACCAATATTACTTTTGAATACCCTTTGAAATATTTATATTTCATCTAAGCCTATGTTGTAGAAATTAAGAACTTCAGACATAAACCAGGAACATTAACGTTAGTACTATGGCACTTCGAGCAGGAATCGCAGTCCCATGGTCTCAATTTTCACAAAACTGTCGTCTTGGTGAATGGAAACCATGCAGAGGAGCCTTGACTGGGCTAGGGGGAGGCTGATAAATGTTGCTTCAGCAGATGATCTAATTGATCAAGTTTCTCGATTTATTCAGGAGATTCGTACCTCTGGCTGGCATGCACAACAAGGTGAGCCCCGTTGTAGTGGGTGTGGTTGGGCTTACTGTTGAGCAATCAAACCAGGTAATGTTGATAGGCCGTTGAATTTCTTTCCACTCTTCATTCTCCTGCTGCCCATTGTATTCGATCTGGTTAACATTTCTATTTATGTCTTGGCTTTAAAATCCAATATTTTTTAAATATTACTTGGCCACAATTTGTGACAGTTACTATAATTTAAAAGTGTTTTTGGAATGAGGGAGGTGGGCTGTGTAACAATACATTATGTAGCCTAAACACAGTGTTGAATTATTGTTACAGCCAGTTCCGGCTCCTTGGACTTGGAGAGGAACTAGAGGGGCACCTTGTTATGCCATCACTGAAGAGCAACTGAGGTTTCTGATGTCCTGTGCTTTGTGTGTCTCAGATGGCAGATATTCTACATGTGTCCCGATTAACAGTCAAACAGTCATCTAAGGTCAGTTGTGTTTGGGAGTAATGCTTTAAACTACAAAGACTTTATATGGTTTCCAGTTTCTTACCAGTCAAACAATTTAGAATGACTACAATCAAGACAGGACTTTAAAATGACCTCATCCTTGGCCATTGTTACTCTTTTTTCATTTTTCCCAGACACTTCAATCTGTCACATGCACCGTTATATTCTGACATGTCTGACTTAGCTCTGGATGAAAAGATTAAGGACTTGGTGGCTGGGTACGACAAACTCGGACCGGAGGCTGTTCGAGCACAGCTAAGGGCATTGGGAATACGGGTGCAGAGACGCAGAGTGAGGGACAGCATGCTTCGCGTTAACCCGAGGGCGACTGTCCTCAGAGCCATGTCGCAGGGGCTGCAGAGAAGGTCATACCGTGTTGCTGGACCAAGCTCGTTATGGCACCTTGATGGAAACCACACACTGATAAGGTATCTACCTTTGTGATTATCTACATCACTGGTGAGAAGTTGTACATCGTAACATCTCAAATTGTTCATCAAAAACTAACAGTTCAGTTTAGCAAGCAATGGCCATTGATACCATATGTGTCTTATGTGGATAATTGTTTTATTGTGTTTCTGAACTTCTGTGATTGATAGAATATCGGCATTATGAAATGAACAAACATGCTCATATTGAGGACATATGGAGGCAAAAACAGTTGGAGCAAAGTATTTGTGCCTAAGTGTGAAAAGCAGGAGAGTCTGTCCTCTTGACTCATCAAGATAAACATGGTTATTTTTCCAGTTGAAGTAGACATTGTAATCACACATCTTCCGCTGCAGGAAGCAGTTTAGAACAAACCCTTGTTGTAGCCTTTTAGAGGGCTAACGGAAGTACTTATAGTTGTGATCCGCGGTAGATTGTTCATTAACATGGTTCCACATTTTGGATGTTGATATAATATTTTGCCTGCTGCAACAATCGCAGCAGAACTGTAATGGATTGCTTCATGAGTGCTGTCTCCAGATATGGCGTTCCCTCCAGAGTTAGGACGGACCATGGAAGAGAAAACACAGTCTGCTTGTTGAATGCAATACATCATGAAAATATGATTTCCAAAAAATAGAGCTACACGCATCCTTAAAATGTCTTCTTGACCTACACATTGATTACATTCTATAGTGAGTGATGCATGAGGCTACATTTTCTTTCTGGAAATCATTTTCAGAATGCCTTGACATGACCTTTTACAGCCTACGTCTACAAACGAGGCTACACTTGTGGCAGCACCTATTACTGTGCACCCCCATCTTCTGCACCCCTTCTTGTGGCCTCCCCTCCACCTATACCACTTCCTGTAGCCTCACCTCCACCATTCCCCGAGGCTTATCATCCACCTTCACCACAATTTGTGGCCTCCCCTCCATGGAGTCCACTCTCGTCTGTTGATGTTGTCGATGATAACAATGAGAATAATTAAATGTCTTGTTATTGCAGATGAATTGTGGGAAGTATCTGAGCTTTATTATTCTGAATGTATTTTTTTTGATGTTGACCTCCAAACACTGCTGAATTAATGAGCAGCAAGGTTGACTCTGCTTTTGCCCCTGATGCCAACCAAATTAACGTGATGAGGGCAATCTAATAGACTATTAACGTTTTTAATACCTAAAGTTGAGCCAATTTGAAGTGATTTTAATAATTTTAATTTTGGGTATACCGAAGGCAAAAATAGACGTGGTTTGTAGGGATGCTGATGGAAAAGGGGCAGCTGATGAGGGCGGTCCCTCAAGAGAATATCTCCGGCCGCTAATGAGCGCCATCCATTCCTCTGCAATATTTTAGGGACCTGATTGGCAAAAATGGCTTTCATGCAGCTTTCTTGCAACTTGGAGGAGAGGGATTCCCTGGTGGAGTCAGCCACAAAGTTCTACTTAGAAAGCAGGCTACGGGATGCTCTTGAGCAGTGAGTTTCCAGATATCTAAGGAATCTCATAAGCTGAGTTAAATTCTTCAAGGCAAATTCATTGACTTGTTTTACTTTATAGATTCAAAGGGGGTCTGGAGTGTCTAGGTCTCCTGCCTTACATGAATAGAGACTCAAGCCTCTTCAGAGAGGTTTTCATCTACGCTGAGAAGCTTCTTTTGGCCAAAGACATAGCTTCTCTCTTCAAAGCAGCGCGCTCCCCACCTGGTACCAATCAAAGAGCAATAGAGAGCAGAGTCATATGTTTCTGGAGGGACTGGCAGCTGGAGGTGGAAGGTAGATGCAAAACCATGATCATTGAAGTAACACGGCCCACGTCAGTAAAATATATCACCTAATCACTCTCAACTGTGGGACAGCATTTTATAGCCTTATTCTTCCATGGGCCCCCTAAGAATGTAATAGCTACAGTCAATTAAATCACAAACTACTTACACTTCGAGTGTAGTGTTCTTTAATAAGTGTTACTTATGGACTTTAATGTCCCACCCTTCCCTTCTTTTTTTCAGAGGGGAACGCCTACCCTTTAATCCCGGTTTATTCATTTCAGAGTTCCTAGGCTGGGATTGCCAGTGGAGCCACTGCTACAGTTCTTACACAAACAAGAGAATGAGGCTGCCAGGATCTTCCCGGAAGCAAATACATGCAGCATTGTTTTTAGGCTGCCAATACACCCAATTTATGCAGCCTTCGGGGAGAAAATGGAGAGTGGAATTCTACAGTCACCAACATTTGGTGTTATTGCCAAAGACTACAGCCACCCTAGTCATAGACTGTTCTCTTTGCTACCGCATGGTAAGACTACTGAACATCTAATCAAATGGCTACCCAGACTATTTGCATTTGCCCCCCTCCCCACACTATTTTACACTGCTGCTACTCTGTTATCATCTATGCATAGTCACTTCAATATCTTTACCTACATGTACTGTATATATCAAATCAAATCAAATCAAATTTATTTATATAGCCCTTCGTACATCAGCTGATATCTCAAAGTGCTGTACAGAAACCCAGCCTAAAACCCCAAACAGCAAGCAATGCAGGTGTAGAAGCACGGTGGCTAGGAAAAACTCCCTAGAAAGGCCAAAACCTAGGAAGAAACCTAGAGAGGAACCAGGCTATGTGGGGTGGTCAGTCCTCTTCTGGCTGTGCCAGGTGGAGATTATAACAGAACATGGCCAAGATGTTCAAATGTTCATAAATGACCAGCATGGTCGAATAATAATAAGGCAGAACAGTTGAAACTGGAGCAGCAGCACAGTCAGGTGGAAGTTGAAACTGGAGCAGCAGCATGGCCAGGTGGACTGGGGACAGCAAGGAGTCATCATGTCAGGTAGTCCTGGGGCATGGTCCTAGGGCTCAGGTCAGTTGAAACTGGAACAGCAGCATGGCCAGGTGGACTGGGGACAGCAAGGAGTCATCATGTCAGGTAGTCCTGGGGCATGGTCCTAGGGCTCAGGTCCTCCGAGAGAGAGAAAGAAAGAGAGAAGGAGAGAATTAGAGAACGCACACTTAGATTCACACAGGACACCGAATAGGACAGGAGAAGTACTCCAGATATAACAAACTGACCCCAGCCCCCCGACACATAAACTACTGCAGCATAAATACTGGAGGCTGAGACATAGATATACACTGTATTATCTCGACTAACCGGTGCCCCCACACATTGACTCTGTACCGGTAACCCCTGTATATAGCCACACTATTGTTATTTTACTGCTGCTCTTTAATTATTTGTTTCTTTTATTTCTTTGGCATTTTTTAAAAACTGCATTGTTGGTTGGTAAAATGGCGCAGGAGAAGAAGATGTTTTACGTGCCCCCAACTGATTGTTTTTTGTTTGTTTGTTAATTTGCATTGTTTGTAACTTGATTTTTAACTTATTTTGTATATAATGTTGCCACTACCGTCTCTTATGTCCGACATCAGGACTGCGATTACTCAGCACGGACTGGCAGAATCCTTTTTTGTCTTTAACGAGTCTGACTACCCCGACGCGAACGATATACTGCTTTCTCGAGAACAGGCCCAGATCCCCATGATTTGCGTGAAGAGGAGGCAGAGAAAAAGGGGCAGGAGGGTGGGATGCCTTCTGAGAATTTGTAGGCGATCGAATAAACCCCCACTTCCTTCCATCCTTCTAGATGACCTACTCGGAAGATTAAACTACCAACGGGACATTCAAAACTGTAATATCTTATGGTTCACGGAGTCGTGGCTGAATGACAACACTATCAACATACAGCTGGCTGGTTATACGCTGCACCAGCAGGATAGAACAGCAGTGTCTGGTAAGACAAGGGGTGACGGACTATGTCTTTTGTAAATAACAGCTGGTGCACGATATCTAAGGAAGTCTTGAGCTATTGCTCACCTGAGGTAGAGTAGATCACACTATCTACCTAGAGAGTTTTCCGCTGTATTTTTAGAAGCTGTTTACATACCACCACAGTCAGAGGCAGGGGACTTTAATGCAGGGACACTTAAATCCGTTTTACCAAATTTCTATCAGCCTGTTAAATGTGCAAGCAGAGGGGAAAAAACACCGGACCACCTTTACTCCATACACAGAGATGCATACAAAGCACTCCCTCGCCCTCCATTTGGCAAATCTAACCATAATTCCATCCTCCTGATTCCTGCTTACAAGCAAACATTAAAGCAGGAAGCAACAGTAACTAGATCAATAAAAAAGTGGTCAAATGAAGCAGATGCTAAGCTACAGGACTGTTTTGCTAGCACAGACTGGAATATGTTCAGGGATTCCTCCGATGGCATTGAGGAGTACACCACATCAATCATTGGCTTCATCAATAAGTGCATTGATGACGTCATCCCCACAGTGACCGTACGTACATACCCCAACCAGAAGCCATGGATTACAGGCAACATCTGCACTGAGCTAAAGGCAAGAGCTGCCGCTTTCAAGGAGCAGGACTCTAAGGCGGACGCTTATAAGAAATCCCGCTATGCCCTCTGGCGATCCCTCAAACAGGCAAAGCATCAATAAAGGACTAAGATCGAATCATACAACACCGGATGTGACAGAGCTTGCAAACTATTACAGACTACAAAGGGAAGTACAGCCGAGAGCTGCCCAGTGACACGAGCCTACCAGATGAGCTAAACTACTTCTAAGCTCACTTTGAGGCAAATAACACTGAAAACATGCATGAGAGCACCAGCTGTTCCGGAAGACTGTGTGGCTCTCCACAGCCAATGTGAGTAAGACCTTTAAACAGGTCAACATTCACAAGGCCGCAGGGCCAGACGGATTACCAGGATGTGTACTGCGAGCATGCTCTCACCAGCTGGCAAATGTCTTCACTGACATGTTCAACTTCTCCCTGTCCAAGTCTGTAATACCAACATGTTTTAAACAGACCACCATAGTCCCTGTGCCCAAGAACACTAAGGGAACCTGCCTAAATGACTACCGACCCGTAGCACTCACGTCTGTAGCCATGAAGTGCTTTGAAAGGCTGGTCATGGCTCACATCAACTCCATTATCCCTGAAACCCTAGACCCCCTCCAATTTGCATACCGCCCCAACAGATCCACACTTGATACAATCTCTATTGCACTCCACACTGCCCTTTCTCACCTGGACAAAAGGAACACCTGTAAGAATGCTATTATTTGACTGCAGCTCAGCGTTCAACACCATAGTGCCCTCAAAGCTCATCAATAAGCAAAGGACACTGGGACTAAACACCTCCCTCTGCAACTGGATCCTGGACTTCCTGACGGGCCGCCCCCAGGTGGTAAGGGTAGGTAACAACACATCTGCCACGCTTATCCTCAACTCAGGGGCCCCTCAGGGGGTGCGTTCTCAGCCCCCTCCTGTACTCCCTGTTCACTCATAACTGCACGGCCAGGCATGACTCCAACACCATCATTAAATTGGCAGATGACACAACAGTGGTAGGCCTGATCACCGACAACGATGGGAGCCTATAAGGAGGAGGTCAGAGACCTGGCAGTGTGGTGCCAGGACAACAACCTCTCCCTGAACGTGAAGAAGATAAAGGAGATGATTGTGGACTACAGGAAAAAGAGGACTGAGCACGCCTCCATTCTCATTGACAGGGCTGCAGTGGAGCAGGTTGAAAGATTCCAGTTCCTTGGTGTCCACATCACAAACAAACTGACATGGTCCAAGCACACCAAGACAGTCGTGAAGAGGGCAAGACAAAACCTATTCCACCTCAGGAGACTGAAAAGATTTGGCATGGGTCCTCAGATCCTCAAAAGGTTCTACAGCTGCACCATCGAGAGCATCCTGACTGGTTGCATTACTACCTGGTATAGCAACTGCTCAGCCTCCGACCGCAAGGCACTACAGAGGGTAGTACGAATGGCCCAGTATATCACTGGGGCCATGCTTCCTGCCATCCAGGACCTCTATACCAGGCGGTGTCAGAGGAAGGCCCTAAAAAATGTCTACAGCCAAAGACTACAGCCACCCTAGTCATAGACTGTTCTTTCTGCCACCGCACGACAAGTGCTACCGGAACACCAAGTCTAGGTCCAAGAGGCTTCTCAACAGCTTCTACCCCCAAGCCATAAGACTCCTGAACACCTAATTGAATGGCTACCCAGACTATTTACATTGTCCCCCCCCTCTCTTTTACACTGCTGCTACTCTCTGTTGTTATCATCTATGCATAGTCACTTAAATAACTCTACCTTCATGTACATATTACCTCAACTAACCGGTGCTCCCACACATTGACTCTGTACCGGTACCCCCCTGTATATAGTCTTGCTATTGTTATTTTACTGCTGCTATTTAACTACTTGTTACTTTTATCCATATTTTTTATCATGGTATTGTTGGTTAAGGGGCTCGTAAGTAAGCATTTCACTGTAAGGTCTACAGGACACCTGTTGTATTCGGCACATGTGACAAGCAAAATTGTATTTGATTTAAAGGGAATTATCCAACATTTTTGTTGCATGACTACCTAGTTAAGTTCGGAATTCTGCAGCCAATGTTAATTGTGATATATCCTAAAAAGTGTGTTATTATGAAAGTTTCCTAGAGCATTGTCCATCAGCAAAACAAAGTTGTGTGGTGAAAGTTTTCAAAAACTTTACAACCAACTAGAATCAATGGGACACAGTAATACTGTAATAATATTTAAATAAATGTATGATTTCTTAGTAAAGTGGGTAAACTGAGCATTATGCAAGTAGTTAAGTCATGTATGTCAAGTGACTAATGTTACAATATGTGCAATGTTACCATAAATAGATCTTACTGTAAATATGGACAACATTTCATTTACATGTGTAATGGCAATTAAAACAGACACTGTAGTTGGTTCATAGGTCGTGGTGCAGCAAGTTGAGGATGGTAGTTGAGAAGCACTGGTGGGACTTTTTGAGTGAAGTGACTGAGGGCAGAAAAGGATATCAGGGTGCCCAGGAACTTGAAGCTGCTGATCATCTCCATGCCAAGGTACAGTAGATGGGAGAATGGTGAAGTATCACCAGCTACTTTGTTTTGCTGAAGATCTCAAGATCACTGGTGATCAGGTGTATCATGGTTGTGTTGTCAGCATGTTTAGGTGTTGGATCCATTCTGGGGATACACATTCTTGTGATAAGTTTACACCCAGAGGCCTGAGTTTCTAACCAGTTTGTGGGTCAGGATGTTGTTGAAAGCAAAGCTATAAAAGAAAACATACTCTGACGTATGTAAAATGCATAATTGACTCATTTGTTGGGACAATAGGCAAACTGGAGTTGGTCCAGTGGATTTTTGCTACCATGTGCTACACGATATCTACTGTTCCAGTTTTTAAAATCGATATCGACTGGGCTGCGGTGGAGATGGTAAGAAGCTTCAATATCATGGGAACCTAACTTCTAACATCCTTTCCTGGTAGACACACAGACACTGTGAATCCAGCGGCTCTCCATCCTATGGTGGCTGAAGACGTTTTGCCTGACGTCAAACATTAGCAAGGGGGCGTCGGATTGAAGTGTCTGAAAAAAAATGTAAACAGACATAAAAGCAGATTCCTTTTTGTAATCTTTACTGGCGCGGTGGTTTTAAAATCATTTCTAATTGTAGCCATTTTCAATTGATTCATTGACTCCAAGAACCATAGATTCTTATAGTTCATAACATGAACACACAACTGACATTAAACGTTGCTGGACCGTAGATTGGGTTCATGTTTTAATAACATTGGATATTTGATTGGGCTTAATGTTGCATACTTTGTAGTGGTGTGCATGCCAACCAGGTGAGAATCACCAGAATGAACTAATACTTGATACTTGCTGTTTTTTTCAGCCTCTCCCTTGCCCCCTCCAAGCTCCTCTTCATGGTTCCCTTCTGCAAGACACAATTGTGTGAAAATGAAGCGGAAGGAATAGGAAACCCTATTTCTTTGAAGCAGTACTATAAAGTACTGGGTATATTACCTGAAGGTGTTGTTTGACCCTATAGGCTTCGATGGAATGTAAATATTCCAAAAATAAAGTGAATGTCGACATTAAAGTCTACTCTGTTCGAAAGCTGGTATGTTGTAGATGTTAGAAAAGGTTTTACAAGGTCGTCACTGGCCAAATTTGTTTTAAGTGAGCTTTTCAGTGTCTTCATGCTAATCGCGAGCTAGCGCGGCTAACACTAGCATTGAAATGACAGTCGGTCCGGCTCAAGATGTTGCCTACCTTCAGCTGTTGTTTTGCTTAAATACAAGGCTTTGGGCTAAAAATGTAACACAAAAACATGTCCTGCTTCAGTACTAGCCGATAAGTCACATTTAGGGAGCTTGTCTTCCTTTAGTCAATGATAAAGCAAAATAGAGACAACATAGTCCAAAAATCGACAACTACCCGGATTTTGAGCAGGATGTTTTTGGAGTATCTTCGTTGTCTAATCTATATATGCCTGGCCCTGCATTCAAGCAACTATCTTGCGAGTATGTAATTTACCTTGATAGTATTAACATAGTCCATGGCTGTTATATTTGACATGTTTTTTCAGCAGAGCTTTTAATGAAACACAAGATGGCAACTTTCACTGTGGCTAGCAGTATGGCCGGCAGAGTTTGAGGCTAGCTATATGATATAATATGCTTGGGTTCGAGGCTACCGACATTAGCTAAATTAGCTAGCCAGTATCTGACTTAGCTTATGCTAAGCACTGCTGATCCTGGTGCTAGATTAATGTTAGCTACATTTTATCGCCAGTGATGAGAAACAGATCCTTCCACTGTAAACTAGCCGATAAACTTTTTGATTCAGTAACAACAGTTTTCAAAGACAAAACCATTACCTTGTGAAGGTTCATGCTCTGCTTGCAGTGGAAAAGGAAGTTCCTTCAAACCGTGAAATCCGGTTGAAAGGAGGAGCTAGGGAAATTTAATAGTAAAATTAGCATATTATAGAATGCATTAGGTTAGCATGTGTAGGTGTATATTTAGCAGCTGTAGGTGTTAATTTGACGTGTGCAGGACCGCTTGCAGCCATTTATTTAGCACGTTGGACAACCTGCTGCAAGCACATTTGCACGCACTTATTAGACATGTATAGGCATTAACTTGAAGACGTTAACTTCACACGTGAACGTGTTCATTTAGCATCTGTACCTGCTTACATAACACGCGTAGCATTAAATAGATTGCGTTTTGACCAAGTGATTTAAGACCCAATTGGTATTCCATAGTCCACCACACAAAGGATATCCAGCCAACATGACAACTGTGGGAAGCATTGAAGTCAACATTGGCCAGCATCATTGTGGAGCTCTTTCAAAACCGTGTAGAGTCCATACCCAGAGGAATTGAGGCTGTTCTGAGGACAAAAGGGGTAACAACTCAATATTAGGAAGGGGTTCCTAATGTTTTGTACACTCAGTGTGTGTAGATTTAATGGTAAATGATGTTTTGCCTCAAATTGATTTGCAACCAACAGACTTTGCAACCCCTGTGTCGTATTTCTGGAATCTATCTCTGTGCTCTTCAAGTTATTATAAATCAGATTATGTAATAGTTGTTATCTATTAGAGGGGCCTTGTGAAACAAAGCACAGGCCATATGATCAGAAACAAAATGCCCTTTAACCCTCATATGGCACAATTGATTTGTTCCAGATCAGATGTTTTCTCTCTATTTCCACTTCTCAGAAGTTTTAAATCCTTGTGTTTGTACACCACCCTTGGATGAGTCATTGTGTCAGTGGAGGTCCTGACCTTGTGTCAGCCCCTCATCCAGTGGAGAATTATACACACCCACCAAGGACAGCAAACACACACCAAACACTAACAGGAACACACACCCAACGGCACGCACACACATGTGTGTAGGCAATACAGACATACCCCCACACACACACACACACACACACACACACTCATCCAATGAGTGCCACCGTTTGGAATTTGCTCAGGCCTTCAGTGCCTCACTCTCAACTCACACAAAACAATCAGTGTTACCACACAGCGATTGAGTGTGGTTGTGTCTGTGTGTTCCCATGCACAGCGGGGAAGCTAGAAAACAGACAGGCTGAAATGGACACACAAAAAGGTACTATACACACTAATTTCTTTCATTTTTTATTAATTTACCCTTTATTTAACTAGGCAATTCAGTTAAGAACCAATTCTTATTTTCAATTAGGGCCTACCAGAAGGCAAAAGACCTCCTGCGGGGATGGAGGCTGGGATTAAAAATACAAATATAGGACAAAACACACATCGCGACACTCGTGCATTTACACTAGCAGGTTCCACAGATGACAACCGACTCATCCATTATTCACAGAGGCTACCATTCTCTCTCATTCACTCAGAGAGGAGGGAAAACCAAAGGGTTATTATGCAGATGACAGCTCTTTGGCTTAAAGGCACATTTTCTGGCCTTTAAGCCCCCTTAGTCGGGACTCTCATGCATCTGCAATGATAGAGATCATCCCAAATCACAGTGATGAATAGTAGTCTCCTCTGTGTTCATGCTGGAGGCCGCCACCTCAGTGTGAAGTCATTAGTCCTGATGGATCCTGCTGCAGATCCTGCCTGAAGCTAATATGCCTCAAACACATCTGCAGACTGCAACACTGTCCAATCACCACACAATGGAGCCCAAATGAGTCATGATGGGATTCTGAGATAATTCTGAGCTCCTATCGCGCTCATTACAGCCAATGGTGCTGCGGTGACTCAATTTCTCTGCACGATATGGCGCCCAGTATATTTGCGCCCAGTATATTTGCGCCCAGTATATCTTTATGATAACTAAGTAGTCTTGATGAGATTGAATGATTGGCGTATCGTTGTGGAGGATGTGGCTGCTGCTACCTAAAATGTTGTGTTTATAAAGGCAGCCCAATTCTGATCTTTTGCCCAATTATTGGTCATTTGACCAATCAGAACAGATCTTTTGTCAAAACATTGAGCAAAGGATCAGATTTGGGCTGCCTGTGTAAATGCAGCCTTAGTGAAGTGGTTTATTAATGGAGGCCATTAAGATCTTTGAAAGTCAAGAAATGAGAAGGTTACTACTCATCAAGAATACATTTATTGGGCCCTTTTCATTATTTTACTGCAGAACTTATTCCGTATTTACACATGTAGGTCATGGTACGGTGCTGGATATATTGAATATAAGGTTAGAAAATGGTGAAGGTCCCATTTAATTGCACAGTTTCTTTCTCTCTAACTCCCATCTACTCACTGCAGTGTTTTGAAATGCACTTTTCATTCCAAATCCCAAAAGGTAAAGTGTAATTTTAAGCTTTCAGAAGCTTTCTGAAAGGATGACTAACTATCAAATTTGTGTGCACTCACAGATGGACAAGTAGCATCTACAGCATAATAGTTGCCATTTGCAATCAACGTCTCCATCTCACCAGTACAAAATGTTCTTCCCTAAAAGCTTCAGTGCACAAAGTACCGCCACAAGACTAGAAATGATTGTTTAAATGCTGGTCAAAATGGATGACCAAGGTCGGGCAGATATCGCAGGTGGGAGTGCGGGTTGTTTTGAGAGATGTCACCACTTATCCTTTGTATGCGCTTCATTTGCTTTCACCATCCACTATGTAGAGGTTTCCCTTGACTGAGTCTCTATTACACATAAAAGGCTGTTATCACTATCAATATGAAACATAACAGTCATGTCTTGCTTGCATGCCTTTCTTAGCATCGCAAGTGAACAACAGTTCACAAGACTATACATCACGACCACCAGCATGTCTTTTTCTGCCTTTACCCAAGTGAGAGAAGAAGAAGAAGAAAAGGCCCCTTAGGCATCAGGGAGAATCCAAAATAACAGAACTACATACAGAGCCATGCTGATCTGGTCCTACAGAATGCATATACTTCAGAAAAGTTTGATCTTTGTATTATGTAGGCCTATTTATCATATTTGTATTATGTAGGCCTATTTATCATCTTTGTATTATGTAGGCCTATTTATCATCTTTGTATTATGTAGGCCTATTTATCATCTTTGCATTATACAGGCCTGTTTATTATTTCTGCATTATACAGGCCTATTCTTCTGATTTTCTCTGCTAATACCCAGCCACTCATACATTTTGTCTGTATAGGGCAGAAAACCCGAGTTGAACTTTACTGGGTTGAGATAGATATATATATATATTTTTTCTCCATTCATGTGTTGCTGGGACTCATAAGGATAGCGGCTTTAAGTGGGATGCACAGAAGTTATAAGCCTTTGAAAATTTCTATATCCAGACTTTCATGGTTTCTTATTGAAGGCCGCCCCTGGCTGGATCTGACTGGCTCGCTACACAACAAGAGTTATTTTGGACCGAAATTGCCACGTGCCTCGTTCCCCCACCCACTACGAGCTGAGCCCTTTTCTCCGGACCAAGGAATTCCTAAGGAAAAGGATTAGACTCTTTATGTGTTCCATCAGGTGGTTCGTAGAATCGAAGGTGAAAGGGGGAAGTGTATCAGCTAGCGCTAGGCATGGCTAGCTCTAGCTGCTCCCTGTCTAAGGAATGAGAGGTATGTGGGCCAGGAACTCAAATAAGGCACGATGTGAAACCTAATCGCTTTCACCCATATACTGTACACAAACATATAAAGGTACATGTGAATATACAGTATGCACTTGTTCACCAACATTTACACTTATGAACAGGGTGGAAATACCTTATCTTTAGGAAACTCTTAAATGTGAGCGATATTAGCACTTATTTCCCCCCAAAATTAGTTTTTATCCATTAACAAAAAAAAAATATTTCTCTGAAGTGCAGCATGTTATGGACATATGAATCAATTAAGCCTTCCATCAACATCCTCATTCAAAACGTACAAAAATCATCACCTTTTAAAAAGTCCAAGTAGCTACTCATAACTTCCAATGTTTATTGGACTTCCATATCCCCGGGGTCATCGTTTGCATATTTGATTAACATAATTGTATTTTTCCATTAGTGTGGTCTGTGTCTATGGCAATAGCATCAGATCTATGCGAATCGTGTCGAATGCAAAGTGTACCATTCCTGAGTCATAGCTAAAAGTATGTTTTTTCTTTCTTTTAGAAAGCAATTTCAAATTCAAATTTCCTGACTCAGATCCAATGGCACACTTTAATGAAGGACATTGAAGTAAATCAGTCCTGAATTCAAGTCCGTCCCCGGTAAGTGCAGCGTCTGTCCAGTATCGTTAATATAAATAGTTTGTTAACACACACACTTCTCTATATCGAGAGAAGTTGATCCTTGAAGTCTACATTTTCTAAATACTTTGAATAGGAGAAGGTGGAAGATAACTGCTATTCTCTCATCTCTTTCACCACGGAGTGTCTCGAAGCTACGAAGCTGCATGTCAATGATTAGCTCTGCTATGGTGCCCTGGCGGCCCCATCGCGCACGCACGCCCCCCCCACACACACACACACACCACAGTGGAACAAACCATCTGTTAGTATTTCAGCACATTTGGGTCTGATGCTGCTTTAGAAACATTCTGGTCAGCCACATTTCTGTATAAGTCCATAATTGAACGTGCCCTTTGCAGGAAATAGAACAATTTCAAAAACTCGGGAGAAAGGAGATGATGGATAAGTCACTGAAATGGAGGCACAGAAAGCTGTTCAGGCAAAGAGTGTTTCTGAATAATGTTTAACTGTAATGCACATATGTTGTATCTTGTACCTGAAACACATTCAGCTCAGAGATACTGTGCACTGGAGAGATAGTGTTGAAGAGATTTGGCATTGGACAATATGGCTGAGGATGACCTTTTAACAGGCCTAGTGAAAACAATGCAATTTGATCACACATGCGAGATCACAGACATATGCACACACACACACACACACGCACACGTGCATGCAATCACACTATTGCATTCCACACTGCCCTCACCCACCTAGAGAAAAGGAATACCTATGTGAGAACACTGTTCATTAACTACATATCTGCATTTAACACCATAGTCCCCTTTAAGCTCATCACCAAGCTCAGGAAGCTCAGGAACTGCACACCTCCCACTGCAACTGGATCCTGGGTTTCCTGATGGGCTGCCCCCAGGCGGTGAGGGGAGGCAACAAGAAATCCACCGCGCTGACCATCAACAGGAAGCCTTCGACTAAGTCCCCTCCTGTACTCCCTACTCACCCATGACAGTGTGGCCGCGCATGACCCCAACATCATCATCACGTTTGCTGAGGACACAACGGTGGTATCGGTTGATCACCAACGACGATGAGCTTATAGGGAGGAGGTCAGACACCTGGCAGTGTGGTTCCAGGACAACAACCTCTCCTTCAATATCAGCAAGACAAAGGAGTTGTTTGTGAACCACAGAAAACGGAGGGGCTAGCACGCTCCCATCCACATCGACAGGGCTGTAGTGGAGCAGGTGTAGAGATTCAAGTTCCTCGGTGTGCACATCACTACGGACATTTACATGGTCCACACACACCCACACTGTTGTGAAACGGGCACAACAGCGCCTCTTCCCCCTCATGAGAATGAAAAGATGTTGCATGGGCCCTCAGATCATGAAAAAGTTCTACAGCTGCATCATTAAGAGCGTCTTGACTGGCTGCATCACAGCTTGGTACGGCAACTGCAAGGCACCTGATCGGTGGTGAGTACTCCCAGTACATCACTGGGGCCAAGTTCCCTGCCATCCAGGACCTCTATACCAGGTATCAGAGGAAGGCCCAACAATTGTCAAAGACTCCAGCCACCTAAGCCACAGACTGTTCTCTCTGCTACCGCATGGCAAGCGGGTACCAGTGCACCAAGTCTGGAACTAACAGGAACCTGAGCAGCTTCTACCCCCAGGCCATAAGACTGCTAAACAAGACTGCTAAATAGCTCATGAAATGGCTGCACAGACTGCCTGCATTGAGCTTTTTCTGCACTCTTGCACTGACTCTATGCACACACATTGGACTTTAGCCACACACACACACACACACACACACACGGATACTGCTGCTACAGTCTAATATCTATCCTATTGCCTAGTCACTTTAGTCTTACCCATATGTGCAGTACATAGCTACCTCAATTACTACCTCAATTACCTCGTACTCCTGCACATCGACTCGGTGCTGGTACTCCCTGTATTTAGCCATGTTACGTTTACTCATTGTTGTTATTCACTATTCACTGTGTATTCATTCCTTGTGTTACTATTTCTATGCATATGCAGACTTTATCTTTAATTCTGCATTGCTGGAAAAGGATCCGTAAGAACGCCTTACACTCCTGGCTGGTCTGTTTACAGACTTATTCAATCGCTCCCTGTCCCAGTCTGCTGTCCTCACATGCTTCAAGATGGCCACCACTGTTCCTGTACCAAAGAATTCAAAGATAAATTAACTAAATGACTACCGCCCTGTAGCACTCACTTGTGTCATCATGAAGTGCATTGAGAGACTAGTCATTGATCATATCACATCTGGGGTTTTACCTGCCACCCTGACCCACTTCAGTTGGCATACTGCCCCAACAGGTTCACAGAAGGCAATCGCCATCAAACTGCACACTGCCCTATCCCATTTGGACAAGAGGAATACCAATGTAAGAATGTTGTTCATTGACCAGAGCTCAGACTAGTCAAGGATCATATCATCATTACCTGGAAGCCTGCCACCCTGCCCTGTCAGTTGGGTCCTGAACTTTCTGACAGGCTGCCCCCAGGTGGTGAAGGTAGGATGCAGCATCTCCACTTCACTGACCCTCAACACTGGGGCCCCATCTGGACAAGAGGAATGCTCAATGTAAGAATGTTGTTCACCCACGACTGCAGAGCTCAACTCAATCACCAAGTTTGCAGTACACAACAGTAGAAGGCCTGATTGATTACCAACAATGGAAGACAGGCTACAGAGAGGTGGGGGACTCAGAGTGTGGTGTCAGGAAAACAAACTCTCACTTAATGTCAACAAAACAAAGGAGATGATCGTGGACTTCAGGAAACAGCAGAGGTTAGCACCCCCCTATCCACATCGAAGGGACAGTAGAGAAGAAGATGGAAAGCCTTAAGTTCCTCGGCGTACACATGACAAACAAACTGGTCCACCCACACAAACAGTGTGGTGAAGAAGGCACAACAGAGCCTCTGCAACCTCAGGAGGCTGAAGAAATTAGGCTTGCCATCTTAAAGCATGACAAACTTTTACAGATGCACAATCGAGAGCACCCTGTCAGGCTGCATCACCATCTGGTACGGCAACTGCACCTCACTCAGTCGCAAGGCTCTCCAGAGGGTAGTGAGGTCTGCAAACTACCTGCCCTCCAGGACACCTACAGCACCCAATGTCACAGGAAGGCCAAAAAGAGCCTCAAGCACAACAACCACCCGAGCCACTGCCTGTTCACCCCGTTACCATCCAGAAGGCGAGGTCAGTAGAGGTGCATCAAAGCTGGGACCGAGAGACTGAAAAACAGCTTCTATCTCAAGGCCATCAGACTGCTAAACAGCCATAATTAACTCAGAGAGGCTGCTGCCAACATACTGACTCACTAGTCACTTTAAACAATGACATTTTAATGATGTTTACATATCTTACATTACTCATCTCATATGCATATACTGTATCTATTGCATCTTGCCTATGCCGCTCGGAGCACCGCTCATCCATATATTTATTTGTACATATTCTTATTACATCCCTTAGATATTGCTGCACTGTCGGAATTAGAACCACAAGCATTTCGCTACACTCGCATTAACATCTGCTAACCATGTGTATGTGACCAATAAAATTGGATTTGATTTGACACACACACACACACACACTAACACCTAATCCACAGACACCCCTGTAAAACACACAATGTTAGTCATCCCCTCAAAACCCCACAAAGCATTTAAATATCTGTCTCATGGAGAATCCAGCTATAATTCACATGGGATAGGGATACAATTGATTCCTATTGGATATTCCCAACGGCTGCCATCTGACACTCTGGCCCATGTTGATGTTCTACACTTCCCTAGTAGGGAATAGAGTGCCATTTGGGACACAGACCTAGTCTTTGTCATCGCAGGGATTACCGGATGAGTACAAAGAGGAAGGATGTACTCAGATTCCCAGATTATGGAATGACCTTTTATACGACAGTGGGTGGGTTTTATAGTACCCTCTCATCGGATTAAAACCACTGACACACATAGTATTGTGAGCGTTCCCTGTTCAAAACCTGAAAAAGTTTGAAAGAAATCTCGTACCAATTATTCATCTTGTTTTCATAGTCCTAAGAGGCTTTAGTGCCTACATCTTTAAGCCCACACATGGGAAACCTAATTTCAAACTGTTCAGAAAGACTGAGCTTGTACATTTGGTGGTTGATGTGGCTATATCTGGAAAAGTTGACCTTTGACTCTCTGCTGTCTGATGGTGTGTCTGGAATGAGAGGTATTCAAACCACACATGCTCCCACACACAGACAGGCACACTCACAGACAGACAGACAGACAGACATATACACACGCATACCACCCAAACACACTTTCCCACACACACTATGGACCACAATGAACTCAATGTTCCAATGTATCCTGCTACTTTTGTGAATGAGTCTGTAGTCTCCGAATAGTGCCTCCTAAATGGGAACAAGTGCAGCAAATTAAATGGCTGTCCTTCATTGCCCCTCAAGGCCAAACTGGTCTGCATATGTATATTTGGTGTAGTAATAATGTCCCATACATTCAGACTGGGTGGTAGTGATACTGCCCCATACATTCAGACTGGGTGGTAGTGATACTGCCCCATATATTCAGACTGGGTGGTAGTGATACTGCCCCATACATTCAGACTGGGTGGTAGTGATACTGCCCCATACATTCAGACTGGGTGTTAGTGATACTGCCCCATACATACAGACTGGGTGGTAGTGATACTGCCCCATACATACAGACTGGGTGGTAGTGATACTGCCCCATACATATAGACTGGGTGGTAGTGATACTGCCCCATACATACAGACTGGGTGGTAGTGATACTGCCCCATACATTCAGACTGGGTGGTAGTGATACTGCCCCATACATACAGACTGGGTGGTAGTAATACTGCCCCATACAGACCGACTGGGTGGTAGTGATACTGCCCCATACAGACCGACTGGGTGGTAGTGATACTGCCCCATACAGACAGACTGGGTGGTAGTGATACTGCCTCATACAGACAGACTGGGTGGTAGTGATACTGCCTCATACAGACCGACTGGGTGGTAGTAATAGTGCCCCATGCAGACAGACTGGGTGGTAGTGATACTGCCCCATACATACAGACTGGGTGGTAGTGATACTGCCCCATACAGACCGACTGGGTGGTAGTAATAGTGCCCCATACATACAGACTGGGTGGTAGTGATACTGCCTCATACAGACCTACTGGGTGGTAGTAATAGTGCCCCATACATACAGACCGGGTGGTAGTGATACTGCCCCAAACATACAGACCGGGTGGTAGTGATACTGCCCCATACATACAGACCGGGTGGTAGTGATACTGCCCCATACATACAGACTGGGTGGTAGTGATACTGCCCCATACATACAGACTGGGTGGTAGTGATACTGCCCCATACATACAGACTGGGTGGTAGTGATACTGCCCCATACAGACCGACTGGGTGGTAGTGATACTGCCCCATACAGACCGACTGGGTGGTAGTGATACTGCCCCAAACATACAGACTGGGTGGTAGTGATACTGCCCCATACATACAGACTGGGTGGTAGTAATACTGCCCCATACAGACCGACTGGGTGGTAGTGATACTGCCCCATACAGACAGACTGGGTGGTAGTGATACTAACTCATACAGACCGACTGGGTGGTAGTAATAGTGCCCCATACAGACAGACTGGGTGGTAGTGATACTGCCTCATACAGACCGACTGGGTGGTAGTAATAGTGCCCCATGCAGACAGACTGGGTGGTAGTGATACTGCCCCATACATACAGACTGGGTGGTAGTGATACTGCCCCATACATACAGACTGGGTGGTAGTAATAGTGGCCATACATACAGACTGGGTGGTAGTAATACTGCCCCATACATACAGACTGGGTGGTAGTGATACTGCCCCATACATACAGACTGGGTGGTAGTGATACTGCCCCATACATACAGACTGGGTGGTAGTGATACTGCCCCATACATACAGACTGGGTGGTAGTGATACTGCCCCATACATACAGACTGGGTGGTAGTAATAGTGCCCCATACATACAGACTGGGTGGTAGTGATACTGCCCCATACATACAGACCGGGTGGTAGTGATACTGCCCCATACATACAGACCGGGTGGTAGTGATACTGCCCCATACATACAGACTGGGTGGTAGTAATAGTGCCCCATACATACAGACTGGGTGGTAGTGATACTGCCCCATACATACAGAACGGGTGGTAGTGATACTGCCCCATACATACAGACTGGGTGGTAGTGATACTGCCCCATACAGACAGACTGGGTGGTAGTGATACTGCCCCATACATACAGACTGGGTGGTAGTGATACTGCCCCATACATACAGACTGGGTGGTAGTGATACTGCCCCATACATACAGACCGGGTGGTAGTAATAGTGCCCCATACAGACAGACCGGGTGGTAGTGATACTGCCCCATACAGACAGACTGGGTGGTAGTAATAGTGCCCCATACAGACAGACTGGGTGGTAGTAATAGTGCCCCATACATACAGACCGGCTAGTAGTGATACTGCCCCATACATACAGACTGGGTGGTAGTGATACTGCCCCATACATACAGACTGGGTGGTAGTGATATTGCCCCATACAGACAGACTGGGTGGTAGTAATAGTGCCCCATACATACTGACTGGGTGGTAGTAATAGTGCCCCAGACAGACAGACTGGGTGGTAGTAATAGTGCCCCATACAGACCGACCGGGTGGTAGTAATAGTGCCCCATACAGACAGACTGGGTGGTAGTGATACTGCCTCATACAGACCGACTGGGTGGTAGTAATAGTGCCCCATGCAGACAGACTGGGTGGTAGTGATACTGCCCCATACATACAGACTGGGTGGTAGTGATACTGCCCCATACAGACCGACTGGGTGGTAGTAATAGTGCCCCATATATACAGACTGGGTGGTAGTGATACTGCCTCATACAGACCTACTGGGTGGTAGTAATAGTGCCCCCTACATACAGACCGGGTGGTAGTGATACTGCCCCATACATACAGACCGGGTGGTAGTGATACTGCCCCATACATACAGACCGGGTGGTAATGATACTGCCCCATACATACAGACTGGGTGGTAGTGATACTGCCCCATACATACAGACTGGGTGGTAGTGATACTGCCCCATACAGACCGACTGGGTGGTAGTGATACTGCCCCATACATACCGACTGGGTGGTAGTGATACTGCCCCAAACATACAGACTGGGTGGTAGTGATACTGCCCCATACATACAGACTGGGTGGTAGTAATACTGCCCCATACAGACCGACTGGGTGGTAGTGATACTGCCCCATACAGACAGACTGGGTGGTAGTGATACTGCCTCATACAGACAGACTGGGTGGTAGTGATACTGCCTCATACAGACCGACTGGGTGGTAGTAATAGTGCCCCATACAGACAGACTGGGTGGTAGTGATACTGCCCCATACATACAGACTGGGTGGTAGTGATACTGCCCCATACATACAGACTGGGTGGTAGTGATACTGCCCCATACATACAGACTGGGTGGTAGTGATACTGCCCCATACATACAGACCGGGTGGTAGTAATAGTGCCCCATACAGACAGACCGGGTGGTAGTGATACTGCCCCATACAGACAGACTGGGTGGTAGTGATAGTGCCCCATACAGACAGACTGGGTGGTAGTAATAGTGCCCCATACATACAGACCGGCTAGTAGTGATACTGCCCCATACATACAGACTGGGTGGTAGTGATATTGCCCCATACAGACAGACTGGGTGGTAGTAATAGTGCCCCATACATACTGACTGGGTGGTAGTAATAGTGCCCCAGACAGACAGACTGGGTGGTAGTGATACTGCCCCATACATACAGACCGGGTGGTAGTAATAGTGCCCCATACAGACAGACCGGGTGGTAGTGATACTGCCCCATACAGACAGACTGGGTGGTAGTAATAGTGCCCCATACATACTGACTGGGTGGTAGTAATAGTGCCCCAGACAGACAGACTGGGTGGTAGTAATAGTGCCCCATACAGACCGACCGGGTGGTAGTAATAGTGCCCCATACAGACAGACTGGGTGGTAGTGATACTGCCTCATACAGACCGACTGGGTGGTAGTAATAGTGCCCCATGCAGACAGACTGGGTGGTAGTGATACTGCCCCATACATACAGACTGGGTGGTAGTGATACTGCCCCATACAGACCGACTGGGTGGTAGTAATAGTGCCCCATATATACAGACTGGGTGGTAGTGATACTGCCTCATACAGACCTACTGGGTGGTAGTAATAGTGCCCCATACATACAGACCGGGTGGTAGTGATACTGCCCCATACATACAGACCGGGTGGTAGTGATACTGCCCCATACATACAGACCGGGTGGTAATGATACTGCCCCATACATACAGACTGGGTGGTAGTGATACTGCCCCATACATACAGACTGGGTGGTAGTGATACTGCCCCATACAGACCGACTGGGTGGTAGTGATACTGCCCCATACATACCGACTGGGTGGTAGTGATACTGCCCCAAACATACAGACTGGGTGGTAGTGATACTGCCCCATACATACAGACTGGGTGGTAGTAATACTGCCCCATACAGACCGACTGGGTGGTAGTGATACTGCCCCATACAGACAGACTGGGTGGTAGTGATACTGCCTCATACAGACAGACTGGGTGGTAGTGATACTGCCTCATACAGACCGACTGGGTGGTAGTAATAGTGCCCCATACAGACAGACTGGGTGGTAGTGATACTGCCCCATACATACAGACTGGGTGGTAGTGATACTGCCCCATACATACAGACTGGGTGGTAGTGATACTGCCCCATACATACAGACTGGGTGGTAGTGATACTGCCCCATACATACAGACCGGGTGGTAGTAATGGTGCCCCATACAGACAGACCGGGTGGTAGTGATACTGCCCCATACAGACAGACTGGGTGGTAGTAATAGTGCCCCATACAGACAGACTGGGTGGTAGTAATAGTGCCCCATACATACAGACCGGCTAGTAGTGATACTGCCCCATACATACAGACTGGGTGGTAGTGATATTGCCCCATACAGACAGACTGGGTGGTAGTAATAGTGCCCCATACATACTGACTGGGTGGTAGTAATAGTGCCCCAGACAGACAGACTGGGTGGTAGTAATAGTGCCCCATACAGACAGACTGGTTGGTAGTAATAGTGCCCCATACAGACAGATTGGGTGGTAGTGATACTGCCCCATACATACAGACTGGGTGGTAGTGATACTGCCCCATACAGGCCGACTGGGTGGTAGTAATAGTGCCCCATACATACAGACTGGGTGGTAGTGATACTGCCTCACACAGACAGACTGGGTGGTAGTGATAGTGCCCCATACAGACAGACTGCTGCTCCTTTTATCTCAAATTGAATTAGAATGGAGCGGCACAAGGTCTCTGTCAAAAGGAACAAAGAACATCCTGTTACACTTCAGAGCCTACGCCCCAAATGGCACCCTTTTCCCTATGAAGTGCCCAATTCCTTATTGTGGTCTATAGTAATGCACGACATTAGGTAATATGGTGACATTTGGAACTCACTAGAAAGTCAGAAGTATGCTTTTAGTGAGTGGAACCATTTCCATTTGGTTCCTCCTTCTGCTATGGCAACAGCCATGGTTATAAAGAAACATTTAAAGCCTATATGACGTCCGGTATTCTGTTCTACATTGCTCTCGACTACTCTTGTTGTCACATGAAGATTGAATTTCAAGGCCTGGAAATGAGAATCTCGCATCTATTCTTGGGTATGGTACAGATGTTGTTGGTGTACAGGAGAGTAACATACACATAGGATAATGACAAACTCAGCACATTTGAATGACACACACAATATACCAAATTCCCCTAAAAGGAAAATATTAACATCAATTATATCGCGTGACGATTTTAATCTCCAGGCTCAATTTGTGCATACATATCCAAACATTGTGATATGAACTGAAACCAACTGTTAATATGACTCCTATCCCATAGTTAGATGTAGGTAACCCCTTCCCCCTTGCTGACCACAATACCTCCTTTTGGACTACAAAGCCTTTTCCTGAGCATCTGCATTTAGCCTACAGCTTTTCTCCCAAACTACACTATGACCCAAATGTTCCCATTTGCAGCATTTATATTTTTTGGGAAATAAATCTGTACGTTTGGGTTGCCTGGACTTTTTGGTAATAACAACAGTATCCAATTTGCAGTATGAGGCTCCCTATTCCCTACTGTCGTGTCTTTGGCTATGCAGGATTAATTGTTATGACATGCTATTCTATAAAATAATTTCTCCGAAATTAATACCATCTGATTGAGCTAATCATGTAAATGTAATTAACTAGAGAGTCGGGCACCACAAAATAATATTTATAGAGCTGTTATCATCCGAATAAACTCTTAAAGACCTCGTAATATTTTACATCCGTAGCAGTCAACATTAATCTTCATCTTACTTCAGTCTCATCTGAAAGTTGTAAATGCGTGGTTATCTTCAAGAACCCTGGCTAACAATTTGAATCAGCAATACAAAATTGGGTTTAATTATTTATTTACTAAACACCTAACTAATCACACAGAATTACATGTACAAAGAATGAATTATACCTGGATAATTCTTTACGTCATAGGAAAACATCCCTAGCTGGCGGAACAGATATGACAGCTTGTTACACAAAGGAAAAGGGGCTGGGTTGAGTGAAAGAGTGGGAGACTGAGGAACAAAGGCGAAGCTGTGCTATCGTAAATACAGTATCTTATGCATTCTAAATTACCACCCATTTGGAAAAGGGAAATGCAATAAATATTTACTCTGAGCTGCGCTTCAGTAGGTTGGTGTTAGATGGAAGACCGTGTTGCCAAACTGAGTCCTCTGTCCTTTGAAGAATGTCTCTGGTGGTCACTTGGAGAAGTTGCAGTATCGTCGTTGTGTGGTAGATGAGATACTCTGTCTGTTCCTAACCTGCGTTTGCAGCTGCGGTCGCTAACTCAACGTTTAGGAGGTATCACTTCTATCGTGAATAAGAGTTCAAAGTTCATACAATTCGCAACCAAAGCTCATGCTGATGTTGGCTTCGTTCTGTAGTTTTATCTGAACCATACTGACATAGGATCGTCATCCTACCTCATCGGAACAGAAAGTTATGTTGTTGAAAAGGTTTTATATAGGAAGAGAGAAATGGGGTGTGTGTCATAGTTTACAACCTCTGTCTCTTCACGTGGGCGAGCCACTGAGTGAGCAGCCCTAACTTATGAAAACCCACATCTCATCCCATCACAAATATTCAAACATTTAAATTGAACAACAATTCCATGTGAATCTGATAACTCTGATGTATAGACTTTCCACATTTCCACATGAAAATGTCTCAAATGACAACCGAACTGACATCATATTCATTAAGTACCACCGCATGTGTTCAATTGTTCGGATTACCAGAATTTAGTTAATTTCCCCCCACATACTGATGTTCCCAGAATCTCTATGTTAACCAAGGTTTTTTTTTTATGTAACCTCAGTAGGTTAGAGAAGGGAAAAGGGGGGAAGAGGTATTTATGACTGTCATAAACCTATCCCCCAGGCTAACGTCATGACTCTACATAGTACACTACTTTTGACCAGAGCCCCATAAGACCTGTTCAAAAGTTGTGCACTATAAAAGGTAATAGAGTGCAATTTGGGACGCACACTTTTATATCAAAAAGGTTATATTCAGACCGGAGGTGTTCCATTACCATAGCTTGGGGGGGGAAAGGGAAGGACCCTAGAGAGGGTATAACACTTCCACTATTTAGGGACACTTATGTGGAATTTGCCATCTGTGTTCTTCCTCTGTAGGGGCTATATTGAGCCCTGTTGCCTTGATCACCCTGCATAATACTGGAGAAACATGGCCTGTCTATAGATGCTAACCATTGCAACTGAAATATAATATTTTCAGGAGTCTGAAATGCTAAGTTGGTCTGAATGAATGAACAATTGTATTGATGCATTACAAAGTAAAGAGTCCTAATACAGCCAAAAGACCAAATACCTGGCAGTACACACATAAAAACCTACAAAGATAACACAATCAACTAATTAGGTCATAGACTTATTTCCAATGTGGCATTTTAATAGTTTAAAATGCTTAGGTGAGGACTAACAGTGCACTCTAACCTATTTATGAGTAAGAAAAGAGGACACAAGAGTTCAAAAGTGATGATAGATTAAGCACACATGGCAATGTTGTGAGTAAGGTGTGAGTCTGACCTGTGTTTTCAATTAGTGTGTCCATCTCCTTATTGTTAGCAAATGGAGTAAATGGTTAATAGCGATGTGTCACATTCTTCCTTTTAGTCTAGGAATTTCATTATTCACACTGTCTGGCCACGGAACTCCCAGACCAAGGTTTATTTTTCCATGAGAAAGGGGACAGCCCTGCCTTTGTTCTCTAACTGCCCAGCTTGGCTCTCCACAGAGTTTAACAGTGCGTTCTAAATTGAGATGCTTTTTTTTATTTTTGTAGAGTAGCGTGGATCCATAGTGCAGTCAAAGTGGCCTACAGTGAATGTCTAATGAAAACACAAAGGGACAGGTAGAAAGAGAGAGAGAGAGAGCAATAGAGAGAGAGAGCAATAGAGAGAGAGCAATAGAGAGAGAGAGCAATAGAGAGAGAGCAATAGAGAGAGAGCAATAGAGAGAGAGCAATAGAGAGAGAGCAATAGAGAGAGAGAGCAATAGAGAGAGAGAGCAATAGAGAGAGAGAGCAATAGAGAGAGAGAGCAATAGAGAGAGAGAGCAATAGAGAGAGAGAGCAATAGAGAGAGAGAGCAATAGAGAGAGAGAGCAATAGAGAGAGAGCAATAGAGAGAGAGCAATAGAGAGAGAGGCAATAGAGAGAGAGGCAATAGAGAGAGAGAGGCAATAGAGAGAGAGAGGCATAGAGAGAGAGCAATAGAGAGAGAGGCAATAGAGAGAGAGAGGCAATAGAGAGAGAGAGGCAATAGAGAGAGAGCAATAGAGAGAGAGGCAATAGAGAGAGAGAGGCAATAGAGAGAGAGAGGCAATAGAGAGAGAGGCAATAGAGAAAGAGAGCAATAGAGAGAGAGGCATAGAGAGAGAGCAATAGAGAGAGAGGCAAGAGAGAGAGAGCAATAGAGAGAGCAATAGAGAGAGAGGCAATAGAGAGAGAACAATAGAGAGAGAGGCAATAGAGAGAGAGGCAATAGAGAGAGAGGCAATAGAGAGAGAGGCAATAGAGAGAGAGAGCAATAGAGAGAGAGCAATAGAGAGAGGCAATAGAGAGAGAGCAATAGAGAGAGAGCAATAGAGAGAGAGCAATAGAGAGAGAGAGCAATAGAGAGAGAGCAATAGAGAGAGAGAGCAATAGAGAGAGAGCAATAGAGAGAGCAATAGAGAGAGAGCAATAGAGAGAGAGCAATAGAGAGAGAGGCAATAGAGAGAGAGAGCAATAGAGAGAGAGGCAATAGAGAGAGAGAGCAATAGAGAGAGAGGCAATAGAGAGAGAGGCAATAGAGAGAGAGGCATAGAGAGAGAGCAATAGAGAGAGAGGCAATAGAGAGAGAGGCAATAGAGAGAGAGAGCAATAGAGAGAGAGAGCAATAGAGAGAGAGGCAATAGAGAGAGAGGCAATAGAGAGAGAGGCATAGAGAGAGAGCAATAGAGAGAGAGAGCAATAGAGAGAGAGGCAATAGAGAGAGAGGCAATAGAGAGAGAGGCAATAGAGAGAGAGAGCAATAGAGAGAGAGGCAATAGAGAGAGAGAGGCAATAGAGAGAGAGGCATAGAGAGAGAGCAATAGAGAGAGAGGCAATAGAGAGAGAGGCAATAGAGAGAGAGGCAATAGAGAGAGAGAGCAATAGAGAGAGAGGCAATAGAGAGAGAGGCAATAGAGAGAGAGGCAATAGAGAGAGAGAGCAATAGAGAGAGAGGCAATAGAGAGAGAGGCAATAGAGAGAGAGGCATAGAGAGAGAGCAATAGAGAGAGAGAGCAATAGAGAGAGAGGCAATAGAGAGAGAGGCAATAGAGAGAGAGCAATAGAGAGAGAGGCATAGAGAGAGAGGCAATAGAGAGAGAGGCAATAGAGAGAGAGGCAATAGAGAGAGAGGCATAGAGAGAGAGCAATAGAGAGAGAGGCAATAGAGAGAGCAATAGAGAGAGAGGCAATAGAGAGAGAGGCAATAGAGAGAGGCAATAGAGAGAGAGGCATAGAGAGAGGCAATAGAGAGAGAGGCATAGAGAGAGAGCAATAGAGAGAGAGGCATAGAGAGAGAGCAATAGAGAGAGAGGCAATAGAGAGAGGCAATAGAGAGAGAGGCATAGAGAGAGGCAATAGAGAGAGAGGCAATAGAGAGAGGCAATAGAGAGAGAGGCATAGAGAGAGAGCAATAGAGAGAGAGGCATAGAGAGAGAGTAATAGAGAGAGAGCAATAGAGAGAGAGAGCAATAGAGAGAGGCAATAGAGAGAGAGGCAATAGAGAGAGCAATAGAGAGAGAGGCAATAGAGAGAGAGGCAATAGAGAGAGAGGCATAGAGAGAGAGCAATAGAGAGAGAGCAATAGAGAGAGAGTAATAGAGAGAGAGCAATAGAGAGAGAGAGAGAGCAATAGAGAGAGGCAATAGAGAGAGAGGCAATAGAGAGAGAGGCAATAGAGAGAGAGGCATAGAGAGAGAGCAATAGAGAGAGAGGCAATAGAGAGAGCAATAGAGAGAGAGGCAATAGAGAGAGAGGCAATAGAGAGAGAGAGGCAATAGAGAGAGAGGCATAGAGAGAGAGCAATAGAGAGAGAGCAATAGAGAGAGAGCAATAGAGAGAGAGCAATAGAGAGAGAGCAATAGAGAGAGAGAGCAATAGAGAGAGAGCAATAGAGAGGCAATAGAGAGAGAGCAATAGAGAGAGAGGGCAATAGAGAGAGAGAGCAATAAAGAGAGAGGGCAATAGAGAGAGAGAGCAATAGAGAGAGAGGGCAATAGAGAGAGCAATTGAGAGAGAGAGAGCAATAGAGAGAGAGGCAATAGAGAGAGAGAGAGCAATAGAGAGAGAGAGGCAATAGAGAGAGAGAGAGCAATAGAGAGAGAGAGAGCAATAGAGAGAGAGAGCAATAGAGAGAGAGAGAGCAATAGAGAGAGAGAGAGAGCAATAGAGAGAGAGAGAGAGCAATAGAGAGAGAGAGAGCAATAGAGAGAGAGAGCAATAGAGAGAGAGGCAATAGAGAGAGAGAGCAATAGAGAGAGAGAGGCAATAGAGAGAGAGGCAATAGAGAGAGAGAGAGGGCAATAGAGAGAGAGGCAATAGAGAGAGAGAGAGGGCAATAGAGAGAGGGCAATAGAGAGAGAGAACAATAGAGAGAGAGGCAATAGAGAGAGAGAACAATAGAGAGAGAGAGCAATAGAGAGAGAGGCAATAGAGAGAGAGAGAGGGCAATAGAGAGAGAGGCAATAGAGAGAGAGAGGCAATAGAGAGAGGCAATAGGCAATAGAGAGAGAGGGCAATAGAGAGAGAGAGAGCAATAGAGAGAGAGAGAGCAATAGAGAGAGAGAGAGCAATAGAGAGAGAGAGCAATAGAGAGAGAGAGGCAATAGAGAGAGAGAGAGCAATAGAGAGAGAGAGCAATAGAGAGAGAGGCAATAGAGAGAGAGGGCAATAGAGAGAGAGAGAGCAATAGAGAGAGAGAGAGCAATAGAGAGAGAGAGCAATAGAGAGAGAGGCAATAGAGAGAGAGGGCAATAGAGAGAGTGAGAGCAATAGAGAGAGAGGGCAATAGAGAGAGAGGCAATAGAGAGAGAGAGGGCAATAGAGAGAGAGGGCAGAGAGAGAGCAATAGAGAGAGAGCAATAGAGAGAGAGGGCAATAGAGAGAGAGGGCAATAGAGAGAGGCAATAGAGAGAGAGAGGGCAATAGAGAGAGAGAGCAATAGAGAGAGAGGGCAATAGAGAGAGAGGGCAATAGAGAGCAATAGCGAGAGAGGGCAATAGAGAGAGAGGCAATAGAGAGAGAGGGCAATAGAGAGAGAGGCAATAGAGAGAGAGGGCAATAGAGAGAGAGGGCAATAGAGAGAGAGGGCAATAGAGAGAGAGGGCAATAGAGAGAGAGGCAATAGAGAGAGAGGGCAATAGAGAGAGAGGCAATAGAGAGAGAGGGCAATAGAGAGAGAGGGGCAATAGAGAGAGAGGGCAATAGAGAGAGAGGGCAATAGAGAGAGAGGGCAATAGAGAGAGAGCAATAGAGAGAGAGAGCAATAGAGAGAGAGAGCAAGAGAGAGGGAGAGCAAGAGAGAGAGAGAGCAAGAGAGAGAGAGAGCAATAGAGAGAGAGAGCAAGAGAGAGAGAGAGCAAGAGAGAGAGAGGGCAATAGAGAGAGAGAGCAATAGAGAGAGAGCAATAGAGAGAGAGAGCAAGAGAGAGAGAGAGCAATAGAGAGAGAGAGCAAGAGAGAGAGAGAGCAATAGAGAGAGAGAGCAAGAGAGAGAGAGAGCAATAGAGAGAGAGAGCAAGAGAGAGAGAGAGCAATAGAGAGAGAGAGCAATAGAGAGAGAGAGCAATAGAGAGAGAGAGCAATAGAGAGAGAGAGCAATAGAGAGAGAGAGCAATAGAGAGAGAGAGCAATAGAGAGAGAGAGCAATAGAGAGAGAGAGAGCAATAGAGAGAGAGAGCAAGAGAGAGAGAGGGCAATAGAGAGAGAGAGAGCAATAGAGAGAGAGAGCAATAGAGAGAGAGAGCAATAGAGAGAGAGAGCAATAGAGAGAGAGGGCAATAGAGAGAGAGGGCAATAGAGAGAGAGAGCAATAGAGAGAGAGCAAGAGAGAGAGAGAGCAATAGAGAGAGAGGGCAATAGAGAGAGAGAGCAATAGAGAGAGAGCAATAGAGAGAGAGAGCAAGAGAGAGAGAGAGCAATAGAGAGAGAGAGCAATAGAGAGAGAGAGCAAGAGAGAGAGAGCAATAGAGAGAGAGAGCAATAGAGAGAGAGCAATAGAGAAGAGAGAGAGAGAGAGAAGAGAGAGAGAGAGCAATAGAGAGAGAGAGCAATAGAGAGAGAGCAATAGAGAGAGAGAGCAAGAGAGAGAGAGAGCAATAGAGAGAGAGAGAGCAATAGAGAGAGAGAGCAAGAGAGAGAGAGGAAGTTGAGGTCAAGTCAAGATAAGTTCCTTTGATGTTGAATATTGGTTGGATCTCATTCATCAAAGTGGAACGTCCTCCCTCTGTAAAATGCCAAGATCAATATTCTAATCGCCTTTTTCCGCCGTGAGGGAAAATGTGATTTTCATTAACACAATTAAAGAGCTATTAAAGAAGCGGCATCCTGTGAACCGCGAGGTGAACTTTGCCCATTAGAGTTGTCGATAGATAAACCTTTCACGCTGACTGATATATTGAGGACAAGCCGCATCCTATCCTGAAGAAGTCGGTTGCTCTGAAAGTAAAGGCATTTCAGGACAGAGAATGGCAGACCGTAGTATAAACCGTGAACTACAGAGCCATTTCAAATCCACAGTTTACTGTGGAAATAAATCATACTGAAAGTGAATTGGTTTGATCATGTTTTTGGCGCCGACACCATGACAGCTGTCAGTATACCATGCCACATTCAGTAGCCAAACATTGTCAAAAATTATAGCGCTATAGCATTATAGAAATGTAATCAATAGAGCCATCACGATTCCTTATTCTACATGTCAGAGAGGCCTATTTGTTCTACATAGCATATTTCTACCCGAACGTTCTAAAATGTCGCATCTTGCTGAAGGTGACCCTGCTATTTACAGTACGATGGCCACGTCTGTAAGTGGATTATTGTGAACATGTGCTTCACTGTTCCAACATTTTGTAAAGAGGATTATGCTTCTAGTCTGATAAACTGATGTTTACTTATCCTCGGCTATTGTTTTGCTGTCCTACACTTGGTCACCATTTATTTAAAAAAAAATTTAAATGCAGATTTACCACTGCTACAGGACTACGCTGATCCACACGTTTCCATGGTTCCTTGAGACATGTCTAGGCTGTGGGCTCCACCCCCGTCACTCCCTAGCCACACCCGTAGTCATTTCTTGGTTTGAGTGTGGTGTTGAGTTCATAACATCTTGTACATTTGTAAATACCAACATACGCCTGGGGGAAAACCCCAGGACCTCCACATCTGGCTTCTTCGACTCCGGGATCGTCTGAGACCAGCCACCCGGACAGCTGATGAAATGGAGGAGTATTTCTGTCTGTACGAAAGCCCTTTCTTGCGGAAAATTCATTCCGATTGGCTGGGCCTGGCTCCCCAGTGGGTGCCTCTCTGCCTAGTCATGCGAAACCCATAGATTAGGGCCTAATTAATTTATTTCAAATGACTGATTGCCTTATATGAACTGTAACTCAGTGAAATTGTTCAAATTGTTTTATCTTGCGTTTATATTTTATGTTCAGTGTACTTTCATGCACTCATCTCGGTTTTCATTTGAAGCATCGTTTTATACGTTTGTATCAATGACAAAGACAATTGGCAATTTTGTGCTGCAGTCAACTTTTTTCTAGCGGAGATCTGTGTGTATAAAGTGTATAAGTGACGAGGGAGGGTAAAAAAAAAAAAGCATCTCACGACGCACTTAGCCGTTTGATACGCTTAGCTATTGATGCAGGAGTTCGATTTCAAGCGGAGATTCTAGCGATGAGTTTAGCCTTGAGATGCTTTTGGGAAACCAGGCCCTGAGCTATTATTAAATGGATGCAGGTTTGAAATCAAGGGAGTGGATGAACTGCCTACAATTATCATTATCTCTGGCTGGAGCAGTCCCGATAAGTGGACTTGTGCTTAGATGGAAATATATACGAGGAGCAATTTCATTGGAGAGGTCCATTCTGAAGTACAGGGTCTGATTTGAATCCATTATGTATTAAAGGGTCTGGTAAGAACAAGAGACTTTGTCAATATAAGGAATTCAAGGAATGTAGACGTTGTATGGTAAAGGAAAGAGAATCTTACGCTTACTTTTTTCAAAAGATGGATCCATGTAATTCCCTTGCACATATTTGAGTCTGGATCAAATGAATAGGACTTATGCTCATTTGCATTACACATTCAAAAGTTCAATTATTTGAGCCATCCCAACATCATGAAGACGTTTCACCCAAGGCTCCTGGATTCAATCTCTGGAAATGTTTACAAAAACGCTTATTCTGTAGTTTGATAAAGTTCACTGAGAAGATGGAATTATTATTATTATTATTATTATTAATTATTAATTTGAGATCCTGTGAAATTAGAATCAGAAGATCCCAGATCTCAAAGGCTGCATTTATCATTAAGATGTGTTTATCTGTCATCACCCACAGCGATCAACAGTAGGACTGGGTGTACCCATTTATCAAAATCGTACTATCACCAGTTCCAAACCCAAATTAGACCGCTAACAAATTCAATGTGGCACATTGCCCAACCTCATTGCACTCTCTGTGTTGGGATAATTGTCACCATTACAGAGGGGGTTTGGGTTTTGAATGAGGGCCAAGATCGGGATGCTTTTCAGATTGGATAATTGGACCAGTGGCTACTCGCGGAGTTCGCGACAGGTTGCTGGATGGACCAACCTCTGATGAACGAGCCTTTTCCCAAGACCTGATATCACAAGACTGGCAGTGCCAGTAATTGAGCTACCAGATCTGTCATATCTCTAACCCAGTGACAGGTATACCTGTGTGGCAGACTGTGCCTCCAGGCCCAGGCACTGCCTGATGGGAAATGGAACCGTGTGATGGAGAGGTCATGATGTGCCAGTCGATGGCGGTCACACTTTTGAGTTTATCTCTGTTCATGATGCCTTCACATAACGCTATATCACATTCAATCACAGTCTTTGCTCCAGCTTCCTGTCAAGACATCTCAGATGGATGTCACTGAGTCACCCTAGTAATAAACACTGTGTCCAGTCAGTGTCCCCACTAGTAGCCTGATAAATGTGTGTCCACCTATGCCAGCTTACTTTGCTGCTAGGGCTTTTGACTCTGTGAATCTGTTGTAAATTTATTTACTTCATTATGATACATTCACACTGAAGTAAGCAGCATTCACATGGAAGTAAGCAGCATTCACATGGAAGTAAGCAGCATTCACATGGAAGTAAGCAGCATTCACATGGAAGTAAGCAGCATTCAGATGGAAGTAAGCAGCATTCACATGGAAGTAAGCAGCATTCACATGGAAGTAAACAGCATTCACATGGAAGTAAACAGCATTCACATGGAAGTAAGCAGCATTCACATGGAAGTAAGCAGCATTCACATGGAAGTAAGCAGCATTCACATGGAAGTAAGCAGCATTCACATGGAAGTAAGCAGCATTCACATGGAAGTATAAGCAGCATTCACATGGAAGTAAACAGCATTCACATGGAATGTGAAATGGTCACCACTGTGACCATTTTTATGATTATTTATTTGAATTGTGCCTTCCAATTTCACCGGCAGTTGTCGGCAGGTGTCCCGTTAGCAGGAAGCCTAGCCCTAAGAAGTTCTTTCCACTTTAGCATTTAAGAAATCCTGATACAGTGACCAGTTTAAAAGGCTTTCTTTTGCCTAATTAAGGTTTGCTAAAGGGGAAGACGGGGTTTGCAGCTTCGAGCGCTCGCTGTTAAATGAAACTTTACGATGCATTGAGCGGACTCATTCAGTGAACCCACGTAGTTACACCTCGCCGTGATCACTTTTATGAGATATAAAAACGGTTTCATTATTTGCTATTAGCACTTCCTGTGGTGCTAAACATATCTACTTCTTACAGGTGCAGAGTCATAGGTGACTCAGAGGTGACTGCAAAAACATTCACCGACTTACAGAGAAAATGGAAGCAGATGTTTCTCTTTTTTTCCATCCATTTTTTCCAGGAACTGGCAAAGACCGGGATGAACCAGTCGCTATGCTCACTTGCAATTCCCCGACCCCATAAGGATATCCACATGTTGTTGATTACATGCAATGGAAGCGGCAGAGAATGGAAGTCAGAGTTGGATAGTGGTTGGCAAGAATGAGACAAGGCTGTAACAATGTTAGTAGGGCTTAAAAGAAGAAACCTCACCATTATACAGTATGCACCTAAAATAGCATATATAATCTATTCCGATTCCTATATGTATCCTATATAAAAAAGTCACATTCGTGTTTCTTCTTTCAGTCATCATTTCCCTTCATATATATTTTCCTTCATGTGTTCATATATCAAGCTGACAAAAGCTTGAAGCTTGAAGCACTGTACCTTTGAAAAGGCAACTCATCTCTTCACACCAATGCTGATGGCTTTGCATCTGCAGATGTTACCGCAACCTCGGCTGATATACGTTTTCTTTTTCCCGGAGCTAATTGAATGCATATGGGGGAGTGAAGGAGTAGCAGCGTGTGTCTCTTGAGAAAATAGCGTATTGCCTTGGATCAGACATTAAAGAACTTGTCTTATCAGTGAGCACATATTTACAGCCCACGTCAGGTGTTAGTTGAGATTCGCCCTGTCATGAAAGGAAGGTTATTTTGTAAATGCGTTTCATATTGCACACATGTTCTGTTTCATACTGATAATATTAGATAAAAAAACATGAGCTGGCGCACACCCAGAAAAATAGTTTGTCTGGAGGCGCTGACTAAAGGCGAATAAACTATAAACTATCAAAATAAAGGAAGTCGCACAGTCCATGTGTAATCTCCCAGCAATTACACACGGAGATTACACATGGAGTGTGTGACTTTCTTTATTTTGATAGTTCACACTGATAATATGACACACAATCTGGAACAATTGCATGCATTATAACCAACAACAGCAGCAAACAAACACAATCCTTAAGGACAGATCATTCAAAACATAGGTAGGAAAGAATGAAAATTCACCTTACATTTCCATTCCTTATTTCCCTGCATCACAATTATGTTTCTTTCACTGAAGAATACATTGGAACATTTACAATGCAAAGGGGAGCATTGGATACTGTATTTGTCATCCCTGAATCCATCTATGACTCTGCGCCTGTAAGAAGTAGATATGTTTAGCACCACAGGAAGTGCTAATAGCAAAGGGCGGGGGATCTTCAGAGGTAGCTTGTGCAGCTACTCTGATACTTTTGACAGAGGGCCTTTTTTCCTCAAAATGTATGCTCTGGTGATGAAACCGATGCAGCTAAGGCTTGTTTGAAGGGCTTGGGTCAGGTGGTTGCGAAAACTTGAGAAAAAGGGGGCACTATTTTCATTTTTGGAAAAATAACGTTCCCAAAATAAACAGGCTATTTTGTCAGGACAAAATGCTAGAATATGCATATAATTGACAGCTTAGGATAGAAAACACTCTAAAGTTTCCAAAACTGTAAAAATATTGTCTGTGAGTATAACAGAACTGATATTGCAGGCGAAAGCCTGAGAAAAATCCAATCAGGAAGGGACTCTTATTTAGAAAGATCTGCGTTCCTATGCGTCCCTATTGAGCAGTGAATGGGATATCAACCAGATTCATTTTTCTATGGCTTCCATAATGTGTCTAGTGTCACAATACATAGTTTCAGGCTTTTATTTTGAAAAATGAGCCTGAACGACAACATTGTGTCAGTGGTCAGCTGGTGGCTCTGAGTGATTTGTGCGTAATAGACAAATGCGGCCATTGTTTCTCTCTTTCCTACTAAGAAGCCACCTGTCCCGGTTGATATATTATCGAATAGATATTTGAAAAACACCTTGAGGATTGATTATAAAAAACGTATGCCATGTTTCTGTCGATATTATGGATCTAATTTGGAATATTTTTCGGCGTTGTCGTGACCGCAGTTTCCGGTGGATTTCTCAACCAAACGTGAAGTACAAACGGAGGTATTTCGGCTATAAAAATAATTTTATGGGACAAAATGAACATTTGCTGTCTAACTGGGAGTCTCGTGAGTGAAAACATCCGAAGCTCATCAAAAGTAAAGGTTAATTTGATTGCTTTTCTTATTTTCGTGACCAAGTTGCTTACTGCTAGCTGGACATAATGCTATGCTAGGCTATCGATAAACTTACACAAATGCTTGTCTTGCTTTGGATGTAAAGCATAATTTCAAAATCTGAGATGACAGGGTGATTAACAAAAGGCTAAGCTGTGTTTCACTATATTTCACTTGTGATTTCATGAATATGAATATTTCTAGTAATATTTCTTGTCCGTTGCGTTATGCTAATTAGTGTCAGTTGATGATAATTCTCCCGGATCCGGGAGTGGTAGTTCTAAGAGGTTTTTAACACAGAAACCACTAAAGTTCCCGAACCCTCTTTCCTCTTCCCTTGAATCCTTTGGGATCCCATGTTGTTTGTTTCCTCTGAAGTTTCCGAGATGGGAGGGAGAAAACAACAAGATAACATCCAGCATTCATATTTAAATTACATGTCATTTCTTCAGAGACAGCTTTCAGCACTCTGGATTTGTTTTTCTGACAGCTAGCGAACTGCCGTATTATCGGCTGGCTGTGTTGCCGTTGAGCATCTTTTCGGCTGTGTTTAATCACTTGTGATACATGAGTGCTTGTCCAAGAGGAACCAAGTGAACATTTCATCTCTTTAAACAGTGCCCAGAGCAGAAGTAGAAATCGCTCAGTTGAGTAAATATATATTATGTTGTCAGATGCATCTGGGACTTGAATACTGCTGCTAAGCAAACAGCTAAGAGAAAAATTCCCCTCTTCACCTATTTTACTGTGTTAATTTATCTTTTGTTGTTTTCATTGTAAAAGTAACCGTTCCAATTGAACCATAGCTAGATGAGGATAATACAACCACAAAAACATTAAAAAGTGTCTCAAAGTAGTAGAGCTGATTTAAGATCAGGTCCCCCACTTTTCATATAATCTGATTCAATATGATCGAACAGGCAAAACTGATCCTACATCACCACCTACTCTGACACTCTTTGTGAATTATGTGGAGTCCGTGGACATACCACACACACAGATGTTCTGACTGACACTTCAATTTCGAAACAGTCCATAGAAGGAGACAGGATATGATTGAATTGTGGGCCATTGGGAGGGATTTAGAGTAGTGAGACTGGAAATGTGTGTCTGTGTTTACTGTGCCGCGGATGTTGAATTAAATGAGGTGACATGAGATGCTTCTCAGCAGTACTGGAACAGATTCAGACACAGACACACACACACACACACACACACACACACACACACACACATGCAGTACAGAGGATGGAGCCGGCCGATGAGCTTTCTCTCATCTCATTTAACAGTCCTTATCCAGACCTACTGAAAGACAGCTCTCGTCCGTCTTACTTTCCTTCGACATTGACTCACTAACCTATGTGACCTTGGAAAATGTCAGGCATTTCAAACTAACCCAAGATGATGACAAGAGCATTTCTATGAGCTGTAACACATGCTTTTAAAACCGCCTTTAAAGTAGGCGGATGTCTTATTCTTCCAAAGCTCTTAGGAATTTCAGAGGATCCCTTGAACATGTGGAAATCCTTTCCAGACAATGTGCGCGTGTGTGTATGTGTGTGTGTGTGTGTGTGTGTGTGTGTATTTGAACAGCCCACAGTCGCTTGGACCGTTTACATTTCTTTTAAATTTGGATTGTCATACTTCCTTACAGCACACGGCAAGGAATCGGATACACACTGTGAAGGGACACAGCTGATTTAAAAATGTGTAGCTTTGAGAATCCTCCGTTGCAAATGAAGGTGTGATCCATTCTAATGAGTCAGACTTCTGCTTGCAGTGATTACAGGGGCCCTGTCATAAATCATCCACTTTACCAGGCCTGGGCAAAAGGTTGGCCCAGGGGCCGTATGCGGCCTGCGACCTGATTCAATACGGCCCGCAGAATAATGCTCAGATCACATAAAGAATTTGCCATAGTAAAGTTTTGAAGAACTTATTTGTTGTTCAATTTAAAAGCTCAAAGAACACTCGCCTTTGTGTAATTATTTAACTCCCACCGCCTGCGGGACATTTATTATGAAGGCACGTATAAATAACTACTGCACGAGGACAGACAGTGACTGGCAGGCTGACCCACACGTCACAGTTACAAATAGTAGCTAGATAGAAATAGCGCACTTTTTTTTTTCAAAGATAAGGAAAGTAAACAATGAATGTAGGGTGTTCCAGCAAGAGTGGACATCGAAATATTTCTTTATTGAGGTATCGGGAAAGCTGTGTGCTTAGTGTGCAAAGAGAGCATCGCTGTCTTGAAAGAAAGCAATTTGTCCCGACACTTCCAGGCGAAGCATGCAGAGAAATACAGGAATATGTCTTCTGTGCATCAAAAGTGTTGCTTTCTCAGTTGGTAAAGCAGCAAGGAACTTTCACAAAACTGCATGCAGCAAACAACGGAATTGCGAGTGCTAGCTATGTGCTGTCCCACAAAATTGCAAAACATAGCAAGCCATTCGCTGAGGGAGAGTTTATTTGACTCTGCAGCAATACTTTGGCCCCAACAAGAAATAGCTGTTTGAAAATGTTTCCCTGTCAAGATGAACAGTGGAACTGCGAGTTGAGGACATCGCAGAGAATATGGAACAACAGCTGAAAGATAAGGTACAGGATGTCACCTATTTCTCCTTGACCCTGGATGAGAGTGGTGATGCACGTGACACAGCGCAGTTGTTGATATTCTTTACGGGGCGTAACCCCAGACTTTGGAATGACAGAGGCGCTTGCTTCAGTGCAGTCAATGAAGAGCACAACCACAGGGAAAGATTTATTGGAGGAGGTTAAAACCTCTAATGACTCCCCATCCCGCATGAGGGAGCGTAATCATCGCCTGACACTAATTAGCATAACGCAACGGACATAAATATTCCTAGAAAATATTCCTATTCATGAAAATCACAAATGAAATATATTGAGACACAGCTTAGCCTTTTGTTAATCACCCTGTCATCTCAGATTTTCCAAATATGCTTTACAGCCAAAGCTAGACAAGCATTTGTGTACGTTTATCGATAGCCTAGCATAGCATTTTGTCCAGCTAACAGCAGATAACTTGGTCACGGAAATCAGAAAAGCAATCAAATTAAATCGTTTACCTTTGATGAGCTTCGGATGTTTTCACTCACGAGACTCCCAGTTAGATAGCAAATGTTCCTTTTTTCCAAAAAATAAATAGCTCCATTTGTTCTTCACGTTTGGCTGAGATATCACTCGGAAATTGCAGTCACGAAAACGGCAGAAAATATTCAAAATTAGCTCCATAATATCGACAGAAACATGGCAAACGTTGTTTATAATCAATCCTCAAGGTGCTTTTCAAATATCTATTTGATAATATATCCATCGGGACAATTCGTTTTTCAGTAGGACCGATTGGCGTAATGGCTACCTCAGTATTTTACACGAGAATCTCTCTAGGAGCAATATTTTTACAGTTTTGGAAACTTTAGAGTGTTTTCTATCCTAAGCTGTCAATTATATGCATATTCTAGCATCTTGTCCTGACAAAATATCCCGTTTACTACGGGAACGTTTTTTTTTCTCCAAAAATGAAAATACTGCCCTGTGGCAGAGCTGGGACTGAGTTTTGAAAAGTTATCCAGGACGTATCAATAAATACTGCACAAGGACAGAAAGTGACTGGCACGTATGGGTGCCCACTGATGGTTGCCCAAACTTGACAGGGTAAAATGCTGGCCTTTTGAAAATGATACAAGATCAAGTAGCTGAGCTGGACCCAGATCAGAAAATGATATTCCTGCATTGCATTATTCATCAGGAGGTGCTCTGTAAATGTGTTCTGAAAATGAGACCTGTTGTGGATACAGTCACCAAAGTGGTAAACTTGATAAGAGCAACATCTTTAAACCACAGGCAGTTCGTCTCACTATTGGAAGAGACAGAGTCGGGTCATGCAGATCTACCCTACCACACAAACGTGAGATGGCTGAGTTTGGGGAAGGTGCTTAAAAGGGTGAGGGACCTGAAGTCGGAGATTGCTGAGTTTTTGCAAATGAAAGGAAAATGTGTATTTCCCTCAACTGCAAGATAAAGAATGGTTGGCTGATTTTGCCTTCACAGTGGACATCATGGCCCTCACTGAATTCATAACTACAAGGGAAGGGTCTTTTTGCACATCAGATGTACAGCCTTGTCAAAGACTTCAAGGGAAAATGACTCCTCCTGACCTGCCAAGTAGAAGCCAACAATCTCACCCACCTTCCGACACTACTAGTCTGTTCCCTGTCTGATGACCAGCGGGAGAAGTATACATCACTGCTGCGTGCTTTGAATGGTGAGTTTTCTCGTCGTTTTGACGATTTCAAAGTGTTGGGAAATGACATGCCGTTGGTTACCTCTCCTTTTACCTTCAATGTGGTTAACGCTCCCACTGACCTCGAACTTGAGCTTATCGACCTTCAGTCTGATGCAGTGATTGGAGAACTATTCAAAACAATGTCACTGATGAGGTTATATGCTTCTCTCGATGAACAAAACTTTCCAATGATTAGGAGTCATGCTTAGAAGATGTTTGTACTGTTTGGGTCAACCTATGTGAACAAACATTTTCAGTGATGAAGTAAAACAAGTCAAGGCACAGAACATCTTACTGACTCTCACCTCTCAGCAATCCTGCACATACTGTAGCGCCGTCAGAAACTACACCTGACTTCACTGCTCTAGTCAATGCCCATCAGAGACTTCACTCCTCACACTGATTGACTAGTTTAAATGTAATGTTGAGCAATCTCTCTTTCTTGTGTTTTTGTGCATACCTGTTAACAAGAGTTCTGTCCGTGGTGCTGAATGCACAGTGTACTTTCCCTCTGTGTAGTTCATTGCATGTTTAATAATGAAAATACCTACCAAAAGGAGAGCATGGATGTGATTTATTTCTGTGCGTGTTAAAAAAAAGGTAAAATAAGTAGCATATCAGGACATTATTCCCAGTAGAAATATCTGTCAACACAGTGATACACATGATGTGAATCCTGTAATATGATTCTGGCACACGATGGCAAAAATATATTTTAATGTGGCCCTCCATGGAAAATAATTGCGCAGTCCTGCACTATTACCATCCAAACACCACTCTCTCATCCATTTGAATTAGGAGAGGGAATTTTCTAATTAACTTTGGGTTAATTGCTTTTGTGGTTCTTTACTAGCAGTAGGCTTAGTTAGCATCATGTGGCAAGCCGGAAAGGCTCTTTTTCCTTTCTATTCTTCCAGGAGGTTTCAGTCCTTCGGTCTTGGCCCCGGCTGACTCCTGCGTGGTGTGTCGGCGCTCGTTAGGCACACGCGTTTGAAACGAATTACTAACAACTGTGGTCAGCTGATTATAGCGGATGCTCTGTAATTATTTGGGAATGGATGTCGCTATTTCTTCCCGAGGGGAGCCAAACATGATGCAGCTATTATGTCGCTCCCATTACAGTCCCCACTTCAATCAGGGAGCCAGTCTGTGAAGATCATACAAGGCTCATGGTGGATTGAAAGCTGTTTTAAAAGCTAATTTCCTGCAATTCAACGCATTTTTCCATGGGGCTGAGAGAAAATGTTAGTTTTATAAGGTGTCCAATCAAAACCAAAATGTTTGACCAATGGGTGAAACGTTAATTGTGTATATAATCCAATAAGAAAAAACAATGGTCCAAACTTCATGTCTCGATCATAATCGGTGCAAAAGTTATTGGAGTTTTTACCCTTATAGGATGGACCAAAATTAGGGTGACTAATGACTGGAGGTCAGAGGGAAAAAAGTGGTTAAAAAAATCTGGAAAATAGCATGTAGGCTGGATGCTGTTTGAGAATTAAGGCTAACCGACAGGCTCACCAATGAACTTATCTTTCTTCTCGAATTCGGAGGACATAAAACAATAAGGTAAAATATATATCCATTTTGAGACATGACATGTAATATTTTCATATATTAGTATAAACTTTTCGAGTTAATGCCGAAACATGCGTATCTCTGTGAAATGACAACAGAGCACTGAGAGTATTGCAATCATTGTATACTCAAAATACTTTTACATTTAATTCAGCTTGTGTCATGTTAATTTAGCTTTTTGAGAACTGCGGAAACAACTTTGCAGACGACCACCGCAAAATTCTTGATAGTTGAAATTTGATTTTCATGTGTTTATTTGATGGGGTGCTGTCCTCAGATAATAGCATGGTTTGCTTTCGCCGTAAAGCCTTTTTGAAATCTGACACTGTGGCTGGATTAACAAGAAGTTCATCTTTAAACCGATGTATAACACTTGTATGATTCATTAATTATTGTTATGAGTATTTTTGGTTTTAAATTTGGCACACTGCTATTTCACTGGGTGTTGTCAATTCGGCGCGCGAAGGGATCACTAAGAAGTTATATTAAATTACAATACTGCACAGCTGTATTAACAATAACTTGTTTTAGTTCAATAATATTCTGTACAGACTCCTGCTAACAAGTCATTGTTCCTTCATTAGTCTTCAACACGATGATCAACAACCAAAAGAGTTGTCTCATGATGTAACGATCACTGCTTCCCATTAACCTATAATTAAAACTGGGGCCATTCGTTACACACGCCATTGAATCTCTATTGATGACTACGTTCTAATATGGTTCTCAGTATTAGCTTATTTTTCCCCTTTTAAATGTTTTCCTTATTATTTTGCACTCGTCAGTGACGTCAATCACATACATTGTTTGAGAACGTTAAGTAGCCCGTAAGGGTATTAATATTTGTAATAACGGAGCTGTGAGTCGGGAAGCAGGGGCAGGTGAAATGTTTAATAAAACAAAACCAGTAACGAGACAATTCCATGAGGCTACATGCCGGTAAACAAGAACAATACCAATTGGTGAGAACATAAGGGAGTGACATATATATATAGGGGAGGAAATGATGAAGGTAATGAAGTCAAGGTGTGAATCATAATGCTTAACAGGTGTGTGTAATGATGAGTGCCAGGTGTGCGTAATGATGAATCCCAGGACCGGTGGTTAGCATTCTGGCGACGTTATACACAGGAGGGGAGGAGCAGATGTGACAATATTTCAACATCCCCAATGAAGAATGAAAATTGTATTACATAAATAATAGCATTTGGGGACAACTTGATGTCTTGTGTCTCGTGAGATATGTGGAGACTTTTTTCAGACGTGATAATGAATTTGTCAATCATTCGCTGAGAACATGGAGTCCCGGTATGATTTTATTTGACAGGTTTTAACATAGACAATGCAGACCCTGAGGGTGAGTGTGAAGGAAAGTTCCAACAACTAGTCCAAAGGCCATTGCTTTAACAATGAATAATGTACAGTCAAGCCAACTGGTGGTAACGGCACAAAACAAAGCATCAAAATAGAATTATTTTAAAAAATCTGTGATTCAGTTCTACCATCAGACATCCACAACAACGTTGACAATCCTAATGTCATTGTGAGAGATTATGAACTTCCATGCCGGAAGAGAACATCTTGTGTGATTATTAAACAGGAAATGTTTTGTCTGTGTTGTGCCCACTATTGTGGATTGTGGGTCATTTCTGCCTGGAGCACTCCAATTGTCTGATTGCCCAGACATCCCCTTGAGTACATCTTAAGGCAGTATTTTATTTAAAAACCCACACAGTCAAATCCCCACAGAGCCTAAGACTCTGAGGATACAGACAGTAAACCCGAGTAAAAAGCATGGAAATGAATAGAGGTCCTTTATAAGAAACGACCCTGCTGGGTTTTGAGACGAACGCTCCACATGTACCATTAAAACAGTACTCAAAAAATAAGAGGAGCCCTTACTAAGTTTGTACTTTATTCCCGATTACAGAGAGGCCCTACTGATGAACTGATGGATGTCAAGTGAGGTCTAAGGGCTCCTCTTAATCAAAAGGAAACAAAGAGAGAAAGAAAACCTTTTCAAGACTGGGGTTAGTTATTCTGTTGAATAAGTTACCATAACAGTTTCAAGACTGGGGTTAGTTATTCTGTTGAATAAGTTACCATAACAGTTTCAAGACTGGGGTTAGTTATTCTGTTGAATAAGTTACCATAACAGTTTCAAGACTGGGGTTAGTTATTCTGTTGAATAAGTTACCATAACAGTTTCAAGACTGGGGTTAGTTATTCTGTTGAATAAATTACCTTAACAGTTCCAAGACTGGTTAGTTATTCTGTTGAAGAATTTACCTCAATAGTTTTAAGTGAATAGGGACAGTATGGCTTTCATGTAACAAAATATAGAAGATACCTAAAATATGTGAAATACATTAGGCTCCACAATATGGAAAAGTTTCAAAGGCTATATGAGAAAATGATAAACAAAAGCATTCTAAACAGCTGAATCGTTACTTGTTTAGCGTATGCTATTGCCGTCAATCTAAAACAACACATCAATGTTCTGGTCGTGAGACCTCTTTAAACATGCTACACGCTGACCTGAAAACAGGTCAAAACCTAACAACATTTGAAAGGCAAGATAGCACTGCAGAGGATTTAAAAGGTGTACTGAATACATGTAGGAGGTGTGATTTTACAGTTTTGAGGTTCAGGTGTAAGAGCATCCATGACCCATCAAGACAAACGTCAGAAAATGTCCTCCTTCCCCTTGTAAATGAATTAGCTTGAGACCTGTAGAATCCCTCCTTCACCCCCTCCCTATGTCACCCTGAACAACTCCAACTCAAAGTGGACGTATAATGAAGACAGGATGATCAGGTATGGCCATGTTATTATAATAGCATTTACAGCCAGTGATGATTATGTGCCACTGTAATCAAAGGGGATTTGAATGGAAATGTACATATGTACCTTTGTACCTAGATGGCCTCCCCCTGCATTATATTTGCAAATGGCGTGAATGGTATGTCGGGCTTGTTCCTATGCCATTGTCTAACGTGACTTTTCAATCCCTTTCCCATTACGTGGTCTGCCATAACGGAAGTATGTGGGGAAAAATGCCCCTTGTTCACATACATTTTGATATTAAAATGTGGCAGGTCAACTGAATGTGCACATTACCTGTGATGAATGCAAGAGATATTTTGATGAAATAAAAAACCTTTGCCTGTGTGCATGTCCATGTCCTTTTGTAGTGTGTATATTTATGTAGGTGTGAGCTTGTGTCATGCTGTTACAGAATGTCGGAATTAAACAATATTTTATGAATGGCTAGCACTAATAGTTTAAGCCTGAAGGATAGTCAGAATAGTTTCTGGCAAATCACCGACTCTCCTTCTGCGTTACACAGGCCTACTGCCAATTCTGAGGAAACAGGTTTAACTCGACCTGGGTCCCAATCAATTCCTCTATAATAGCGAGCAGTGCTTTGGCCACAGTTACTTAAAATCAATTGGTCACCTTCCTCGCTGTTCTATTGGTGCCACTGTTTGTGAAATTCGCCATTTAAGGTTTTCTAAATCAAATCTTTCAATGTTTTGTGTTCAATTTATTACAGGTGCCTCAGCAACCAGCATCAGAACACAGGCCACAATCAATGATTTGCTCCCAGGGTTGGCTACCGCTGCCAAGGATTTGTTGCCTGATTGAAAAATGAGACCAATGTCAGATCGGTCTATGAAATACAGAAACCTGATAAGCTGTTCCAAATAGAAATCCCTCAATACCTTGTTCCCTTGTGAGATTCCAGCGTAGAGTTAACACCGGTCAAGGTTTTCATTAATTCCGAGATTATATATTGGTATTGTAATCTCACTACGTGCATCTTTCATATTATTTCTTCCTAATCTCGTTTACCGTGCACTTTCTTGTGAGGACGTGCAAAAGCAAAATGGCAGAGGATAGCAATGTCATTTCAATTTGAGAATATCCAGAGGGGAAAACACAAAAGCTTAGCTTAAACTAAGCAAGTTACCTCTGGTCTGAGCTGCTGTGCATAATTATTTGTCCATGCCGAAAAGAACCATCTAAACCCGGGAAAGCTGTAACTTAATCTCAGAGGCAATCAAAACAACTCGCATGACATCGACGTGACAGGAAAGGACATGTTTGCACAACGTCATTTAGGCAGCAACACTGGTTGTGAGTCAGCAACAAACCTTCAAATCAAATGTTCAAACCCTTAAAATCATTCCTTGTTTTCATTTAGACCCCAGTTGAATGGCTACAAACTACTTTAGACTCGTTCAGTATCACACATTGTATTGTACACGCCTGTGGCATAGTCAGAGACACTCTGCATTTAGAAGACCCAGGTAGAAATCGTATGAACAGAGATGACATGATATTCAGCCATATGGTAAAGACAAGTATGTCCACTCTACACATTTAAATGAAATCTGCAATGTCTGAAAAAAAACATGGTGTGTAAGAAACAAGTGAGTGACGGACTGCTCTGTACTCTCTCTCCCACTTTCCCTCTTTCTCTCTCGCTCTCCTAGTACCAACCGGGTCCACCAATGCACCTCAAACTCTCTCTCTATCTATTCTCTCCCCTCTCCTCTCTCTTCTCTGTCTCCCTTATTGTCACAGTCTGGCCTTAGCACCTTTATTATTTCTTTGTGTTAGTTTGGTCAAGGGGTGAGTTGGGGTGGGTAGTCTGTTCTTTTTTCTATATAGTATTTATGTGTTTGGCCTGGTATGGTTCTCAATCAGAGGCAGGTGTCGTTCGTTGTCTCTGATTGAGAATCATACTTAGGTAGCCTGTTTTCCCCATTTTGGTTGTGGGTGATTATTTTCTGTCTCTGTGTCGTCACCAGACAGAACTGTTTCGTTTTCGTTTCGTTCTCCTTGTTATTTTGTTTTTGGTGCTCAATGTTAATAAATTATCAACATGGACACGTACCACGCTGCATATTGGTCCGATCCTTCATACTCCTCGTCAGAGGAAGACGAATCGCGTTATACTTATGTTCCTCTTCCTCTCTTTTTGTCTCCCTCCCCTCATCTCTCTCTGGGCTGGCAGTGTGTTCTTGAGGCTGAGTGAGGTAATAAATCATTCAGTCCAGAAGAACAGGCTTGGAGCATAGGTCACGTGCTCCCTGTGACCCAGAAACACGTAAAACCACCAGCCCTCCCTTTTGACTGCCATTTGATGGAGCACCTTAAGGGCACCCAAACGCCAGGGCCTTGCCCTTACCTTTTAGAAAACTCACTCACTATGCTGATCAAAACTTTGAATTTAATAAAAAGTACAAGTGAAATATTGTCATGGTGAGGAAAGCACACTATCAAAAAATTCCTGCATTGCAATGTAATGCTTAAGGGACGGCTTTGGGCTGTGAAGGTAAACAGTAGGCATGTTCTCTGCTATCGACTTTATATTTTCATTATTATTTTGGGTATGGGGAGGGTCACTTTTTCTTTTTTTTTCAAGTGTTTTGGGAGGATTTGGGTAAAATATTTTTTGGTGAAGGGATGGCCATACATTTTCATTTCAAAGAGGTACGATTTTCTCCATGTAACCCTTATTATACGTAAATAACATTCACTCTCTTAAACCAAGAAAATTGTTATTTGAAATATTATTCATTATTTGTTAAGATTTTTTGCCAGCTGTACTAATACTAGCACATTTAATTGTATTGTGACAGGAAACTGTCACAAAAAGTCTCTGAAAACGGCAGGTTTTACTTTAAGATTGGAATGAAGACTGACAGACAAGCGTGCTTTGATCAAGAATCTATACTACACTTTTTTTGTGAAATGTTGGTTCACCTTCTGTCAAAATAGGTTCAGATCTATTTATATCCTCATTTCTCATTTGACAAGGGTTTATCGGGAGCCAAGGTGGACATGTCAGCTGTTGTAGGTCCACAATATTCAATAATCATTGGTGCAGTTTGTCTCAGAGAGAGTTAGGAGAGAGCGAGTGACAAAGAGCAAACCAAAGCCTTTGAGGTGAAACATGGACCGTAAAACCAACTTTCGAAGAGTACAAGTACATCGCCCAAGGAGAAGTAGTCAAGGAATTAAATTACAACCCCGATTAAAAACACTTATTATACAGTTCCTTTGTTCAGAAGGATTGCAGTCAGTTTTCAGATGTTTTAAACCTACCCACTCAAATGTCCTTAAATAAAACGCATCTACCTAAAAAATGATGAGCAATGTTCCCGGAATCGGATTAAGTCTAGTTTTGGACTTGAAAACCTCTTCACTGAACATGCATTATAGTCAAGTATTAGGTTTAATCTGGTGTCTGGGACAGCTGTAACGGTTTTCTTCCGTTGAAGGAGAGGAGGACCAAAATGCAGCGTGGTTAGTGTTCAACATGTTTAATATAGATGATAAACGAGAACACTTACAAAATAACAAATGTGAAAACAGTCCTATCTGGTGCATAGACAGAAGACAACCACCCATAAAACCCAACACAAAACAGGCTACCTAAATATGGTTCCCAATCAGAGACAATGACAAACACCTGCCTCTGAGAACCATATCAGGCCAAACAACAAACCCAACATAGAAACACAAAACATAGAATGCCCACTCAGCTCACGTCCTGACCAACACTAAAACAAAGAAAACACAAAATAACTATGGTCAGAACGTGACAACACCGGCCTTTTTTATTTTATCTTTATTTAACCAGGTAGGCCAGTTGAGAACAAGTTCTCATTTATAACTGCCACCTGGCCAAGATAAAGCAAAGCAGTGCGACACATACAACAACACAGAGTTACACATGGAATAAAAAAACGTACAGTCAATAACAATATAGAAAAGTCTATATACAGTGTGTGCAAATGAAGTAAGATTAGGGAGGTATAGGCAATAAATAGGCCATAGTGGTGAAATAATTACAATATAGCAATGAAACACTTGAGTGATAGATGTGCAGAAGATGAATGTGAAGGGGAAAGAAATAACAGTATAGGGATGAGGTAGTTGGGTGGGCTATTTACAGATGGGCTATGTACAGGTGCAATGAGCTGTAAGCTGCTCTGACAACTGATGCTTAAAGTTAGTGAAGTAGATATGTCTCCAGCTTCAGTGATTTTTGCAATTCGTTCCAGTCATTGGCAGCAGAGAACTGGAAGGAAAGGAGGACAAAGGAATTGGCTTTAGGGGTGACCAGGGGGCTGCTATGGTGACCAGTGAGCTGAGATAAGGCAGGGCTTTACCTAGCAATGACTTATAGACGACCTGGAGCCAGTGGGTTTGGCGACGAATATGCAGCAAGAGCCAACGAATGAGAGCATATAGGTCGCAGTGTTGGGTAGTATATGGGGCTTTGGTGACAAAACGGGTGGCACTGTGATAGACTGCATCCAATTTGCAGAGTAGATTGTTGGAGGCTATTTTGTAAATGACATCGCCGAAGTCAAGAACCGGTAGGATGGTCAGTTTTACAAGGGTATGTTTGGCAGCATGAGTGAAGGAGGCTCTGTTGTGAAATATGCAGCTGATTCTAGATTTAATTTTGGATTAGAGATGCTTAATGTGAGTCTGGAAGGAGAGTTTACAGTCTACCCAGACACCTAGGTATGTAGTTGTCCACATATTCTAAGTCAGAACCGTCCAGAGTAGTGATGCTGGACGGGCGGGCAGGTGCGGGCAGCGATTGGTTGAAGAGCATGCATTTAGTTTTACTTGCATTTAAGAACCGTTGGAGGCCACGGAAGGAGAGTTGTATGGCATTGAAGCTGATGGTTAGTTAACACAGTGTCCAAAGAAGGGCCAGAAGTAAACAGAATGGTGTCATCTGCACAGAGGTGGATCTGAGAATCACCAGTAGCAAGAGCAACATCATTGATGCATACAGAGAAAAGAGTCGGCCCGAGAATTGAACCCTGTGGAAACCCCATAGAGACTGCCAGAGTTCCAGACAACAGGGCCTCAGATTTGACACTGAACACTATCTGAGAAGTAGTTGGTGAACTAGGCGAGGCAGTCATTTGAGAAACCAAGGCTGTTGAGTCTGCCGATAAGAATGCAGTGATTGACGGAGTCGAAAGCCTTGGCCAGGTCGATGAAGACGACCTTGAGCATGGTTGAGGTGCACCCATGACCAGCTCAGAAACCAGATTGCATAGCTGAGAAGGTATGGTGGGATTCGAAAAGGTCGGTGATCTGTTTGTTAACTTTGCTTTCGAAGACCTTAGAAAGGCAGAGACGGATATATATAGATCTGTAACAGTTTGGGTCTAGAGTGTCTTTGGGGATCTCAGATGATACGAAAGAGAGGTTGAACAGGCTAGTAATAGGGGTTGCAACAATTGCGTTGGATAATTTTAGATAGAGAGGATCCAGATTGTCTAGCCCAGCTGATTTGTAGGGGTCCAGGTATTGCAGCTCTTTCAGAAGATCAGCTATCTGGATTTGGGTGAAGGACAAATAGAGCAGGCTTGGGAAAGTTGCTGTGGGGTGTGCAAAAGCTGTTGGCCGGAGTAGGGGTAGCCAGGTGGAAAGCATGGCCAGCCGTAGAAAAATGCTTTTTGAAATGCTCAATTATCATGGATTTATCAGTGGTGACAGTGTTTCCTAGCCTCAGTGCAGTGGGCAGCTGCGAGGATGTGCTCCATGGACTTTACAGTGTCCCAAAACGTTTTGGAGTTTGCGCTACAGGATGTAAATTACTGTTTGAAAAAGCTAGCCTTTGTTTTCCTAACTGCCTGTGTATATTGGTTCCTAACTTCCCTGTATAGTTGCATATCGCAGGGGCTATTCAATGCTAATGCAGTACGCCACAAGATGTTTTTGTGCTGGTCAAGGGCAGTCAGGTCTGGAGTGAAAAAAGGGCTATATCTGTTCCTGGTTCTACATTTTTTGAATGGGGCATGCTTATTTAAGATAGTGGAAAGCACTTTTAAAGAATAACCAGGCGTCCTCTATTGACGGAATGAGGTCAATATCCTTCCAGGATACCCGGGCCAGGTCGATTAGAAAGGCCTGCTCACTGAAGTGTTTTAGGGAGCGTTTGACAGTGATTAGGGGTGGTTGTTTGACCGCGGACCAATTACGGATGCAGGCAATGAAGCAGTGAGTGCTGAGATCCTGATTGAAGACAGCAGAGGTGTATTTAGAAGGCAGGTTGGTCAGGATGATATCTATGAGGGTGGCCATGTTTACGGATTTGGGTTTATACCTGGTAGATTCCATGATAATCTGGTTGAGATTGAGGGCATCTATCTTAGATAGTAGGATGGCCAGGGTGTTAAGCATATCTCAGTTTAGGTCACCTAACAGTACAAACTCTGAAGATAGATATATATATATATATATATATGATTTTTTTTTCACCTTTATTTAACCAGGTAGGCAAGTTGAGAACAAGCTCTCATTTACAATTGTGACCTGGCCAAATGGGGGGCAATTAATTCATATATGGTGTCCAGGGCACCCCTGGGGGCTGAGGGTGGTCTGTAATGGTTGGCAACAGTGAGAGACTTATTTCTGGAAAGGTGGATTTTTAAAAGTAGAAGCTCAAACTGTTTGGGCACAGACCTGGATATGACAGAACTCTGCAGGCAGTCTCTGCAGTAAATTGCAACTCCAGACCCTTTGGCAGTCCTATCTTGGCAGAAAATGTTGTAGTTGGGGATGGAAATTTCTGAATTTTTGGTGGCCTTCCTAAGGATTCAGACACGGCTAGGACATCAGGGTGCTAAAGCCGTGAAAAAAACTAACTTAGGGAGGAGGCTTCTGATGTTTACATGCTTGAACCAAGGCTTTTACGGTTACAGAAGTCAACAAATGATAGCGGCTGGGGAATAGGAGTAGAACTGGGAGCTACAGGGCCTGGGTTAACCTCTACATCACCAGAGGAACAGAGGAGGAGTAGGATGAGGGTACGGATAATGGCAATAAGAACTGGTCGTCTAGTGCGTTGGGAACAGAGAATAAAAGGAGCAGATTACTGGGCATGGTAGAATAGTTTCCGATTATAATGTACAGACATTGGTATGGTAGCATGTGAGTACAGTGGAGGTAAACCTATGTGTTGCATGACGATGAGAGACGTTTCGTCTCTGGAGGCATCAATTAAGATAGGTAAGGTCTCAGCATGTGTGTGGGGTGGGATAAAAGAGCTATCTAAGGCATTTTGAGTGGGACTGAGGGCTCTACAGTGAAATAAAATAATAACAACTAGCCAAGACAGCAGTAGAAAAGGCATATTGACATTAGAGAGAGGCATAAAGCAATCATAGGTGTTGATCAGGAGAGCTAAGACAATGGGTAAATGGCGATGAATGGGTAGAGTGGGACAGTTAGGTACATACAGGACCTGAATTTGAGGCTGAGGCCAACAGGTAAACAAAGTGAGGTACCATGTTGTTGAAACAGTCCAAGGTGCATCAGCTGTATAGCCAAGTGATCATAGGGTCAAAAGTGCAACAATAGGTGAGTCAGGATGCTGGTCGGTAGTCACTACTAGCTGGACGAGCAGGGGACACAGCATTCAGAAAAGCTAGTGGGCCGGGGCTAGTAGATGGTTCTGCGGCGATATCATAATAGAATAGCCTGTTGAGACCACATCGGGCGATCCCGTCGGCAGTCCAGTCGTGATGTCTCAGCGGGGCTCCATGTCAATAATAAAGGGTCCAGGCCAATTGGCAAAGGAGGTATTGTAGCCCTAGAATTAGCTGGTAGTTGGGCCTAACCCGAGGCAAGCTCAAGCTGATACTTGCTTCGGGACAGAGGCGTTAGCTAACATTAGCCACTCGTTTGCAGCTAGCTAGCTGCGATGATCCAGAGTGGCAGGAATCCGATGATATGGTAGAGAGAAGCAGTACGCTCTGGGTTGATATTGTGCTGTGCAGACTGGCCGGTGATAAGGCTAAGGCTGGCTGATGCCAGGGGGGGGGGGGAGGGAGGAGAGGACCGCTAGCCGTGGCTAACAAAGACTAGTAGCTAGTTAGCTGGCTAGCTCCTGATAGTAATTCCAGTTATAAGGAATAAAAATTGCAGATCCGTACCACATTGGGTGATGCGGGTGGCAGGAAAGTATATTTAGTTCGTACAGAAAGTGAGATTAAGATATACACAAAAAATACCAGCAATTTACAAGGGATAAGACAGATATACACGTCCTACTGCGCCGCCATCTTGGCCTCTTAAAGGCTACAGTAGGAATAGATGTGTACAACCAAGGGCAACATCAAGTACATAATCTTCATTAAATTTGATATATTACATTTTAAATTAATTCCTTGTCTAATTGAGATTGTATCCTCTCGGTCTCCTAATGGTCAAGGGCGCAGGCATTCTGCCATGCCACAGCTTAGTCCTTTACCTCTATGAAACCCTTGTCTAACAATTTGCCACTTCATAAACTCTCAAGGTGAATCGTTCAGTTCCACATGAACGTCCCTGTCAACATATGCACCACTTTTTAAGAATAGCAAAGAACTTAATGGAGTGAAACTGTATGGGAGGAAACATACTTTAACAGTAAATAAGAGCAAGACGTTGGTACACAGCCTGTCCTTGAGATGTCCTCTAAGACAGTTTTTGGCCAATTGAGCTAAAAAAGGACACCAAGAGATTTTCAACCATTTTTTGGGACATGGCTAGCTCTTTATAACAATTGAGCGGATTTAAAAGCAGCATGTCTGGATTCACACACTGTCACACACCATGTTCATCTGACTGCAAAAAACAAGCCTTTTGTTTGCTGTAGAGTTTTTGGATGCTTTCCAGAGGGAGCATTTGGCTAAAAGATGTTGGCTTTCCGTCAAGGCACACATGGAGGTTGCTTGAGACAAGCCGCTTGCATCTCAAATGGCACCCTATTTACTATATAGCTCACTACTTTGACTAGGACCCATATGGTTCTGGTCAAAAGTAGTGCACTATGTAGAGAATAGAGTGCCATTTGGTATGTACACAAAGTATTCTCTAGACGCGTCCTCCTGCAAGCTGCATTGTTGCATTTTCACTGAAGATAAGCCCTTCAGTTTGCACGCTGCATATTGAACCAATCTACACTGAGTGTACAAAACATTAGGAACACCTTCCTAATATTGAGTTGTACCACCTTTTGCCCTCAGAACAGCCTCAATTCGTCGGGGGCATGGACTCTATAAGGTGTCGAAAGCGTTCGACTGGGATGCTGGCCCATTTTGACTCCAATACTTCCCACAGTTTTGACAAGTTGGCTGGATGTCCTTGGGTGGTGGACCATTCTTGATACACACAGGTAACGGTTGAGCATGAAAAACCCAGCTGCGTGCAGTTCTTGACCCACTCAAACCAGTACCATACCCTATTCAAAGGCATTTAAATATTTTGTCTTCCCCATTGGCCTAACGGTACACATACACAATCTATGTCCCAGTTGTCCCAAGGCTTAAAAATCTTTCTTTAACCTGTCCCATCCCATTCATCTACACTGAGTGAAGTGGGGCGGCGGGTAGCCTAGTGGTTAGCGCATTGGGCAAGTAACCGAAAGGTTGCTAGATCGAATCCCCGAGCTGACAAGGTCAACATCTGCTGTTCTGCCCCTGAACAAGACAAATAACCCACTGTTCCTAGGCTGTCATTGTAAATGAGAATTTGTTCTTAACTTACTTGCCTGGTTAAAAAATGAACAAGTGACATCAGTAAGAGATCATAGTTTTTAGCTGGTCAGTCAATGTCATGGAAAGAGCAGGTGTTCCCAATGTTTTGTACACTCAGTCGTATTCATCAAGTCGATGACCATTAAGGCAAACGGTTGCAGAAAGCTTTACTGTGCTGTTTCAATTGAAGGTTGCAGATATTTTTGAACCCTTTTCTTGAAGGGGTACATTCATCAAGACTCATCAGGACTCGCATTCAAAACCAATGCATGCCGCATTCATAAAATGTACACACGCATTTCATACTTCTTGTCATGCATTGAAGCAGAAAACAGTGTTTGTGGCCACACTCCACCTTACCTAGGCCTTATAGGCTTACCTATAATGGTAAGTTTCCCAAAATTCCTAGGTTTTCCCATAAATCCTAGGTGGTGGTTTTGGATTTCCTGCTTATTCACTCCTGATTGTGGAAATCCTCCAGCTGAGAATTACCCCCACTAAAATTACATTTTAGGTTGAGCAAGTTACCAGAATTTTGTGGATAACCAATGGACACTCCAAAATTTCTAACGAAACATTACATTTCAGAAACAATTTCACCTCTCCACGGCCACTGTAGTCTCCATCAACAGATGGAGATCAACATCATTTGTTTCCTTGCTCTTTTCAAGTGCAATGTCAGTGAGCTCGGGACGTAGCTAAAGATGTTAGATGTGATGTTGTTGGCAATGTCAGTGTGCTGGCTGAGTGTAAGAGTATTGCTTCCATCTCTCTCCTTGCCCCAACCTGGGCTTGAACCGGGGACCCTCTTCACACATCAACAACAGCCTCTCATGAGGCATCGTTATCTATCACTCAGCAAAAGCCTGGCCATTGCAGGGCAAGGGAAAACAACAACATCAAGGTCTCAGAGCGGGTAACTTCACCGATTGAAAGGCTACTAGGGCGCACCGCTAATTAGCTAGCTATTTCACACTGGTTACATGAGCAAGCACTACACACGCCCACAGATTCAGTCACCCACACACTCGCACACGGATGCACTCACGCACAGATGTATGCACAAGACCAGGCACACACAGATGCAGGCACAGACAGACACACACACGGGTGTATACTGTACACAACAGGGTTGGGCTCATTTTGAATTGAAGGCAGTCAATTCAGGAAGTGATTTGAATTTAAAATTCAGAAATTCAAAAGCTTTTGAAATAAATAGCTTCAACATTTCAGTTTATTGAGAAGTCATTGAAAATAAATGCCCTTTCTTCGACTATTCGATTAGTTTACTTTCTGAACTGACTGCCTTTATTTCGAATTGAGCCCAACCCTGACACACACACGCACAAACTTAAATCAGCTTGTTAATAAAAGTCTATTGAACCACGTGTGCCAATCTAAGTAATATAATTTTTTTTAAACATAAAAATCTGACAGTTTAAGCTAGATATCTGTTTTTTGTATGGGTCTCAATCCACCGCATCCGCCTATGTCGGCCTTCCGCATCTTCGGTGGAAAGTTGTTGACCTACAGTAGTGTTTGTCAGACCAGTGAAGAGGCGACTCAGGGATGCTGAGCTTCTAGGCAGAGTTCCTCTGTCCAGTGTCTGTGTTCTTTTGCCCATTTTAATATTTTCTTTTTATTGGCCAGTCTAATATATGGCTTTTTCTTTGCAACTCTGCCTAGAAGGCCAGCATCCCGGAGTTGCCTTTTCACTGTTGACATTGAGACTGGTGTTTTGCAGGTACTATTTAATGAAGCTGCCAGTTGAGGACTTGTGAGACGTCTGTTTCTCAAACTAGACACTCTAATGTACTTGTCCTCTTGCTAAGTTGTGCACCGGGGCCTCCTACTCCTCTTTCTTTTCTGGTTAGAGACCGTTTGTGTTTTTCTGTGAAGGGAGTAGAACACAGTGTTGTACAAGATCCTAGTTTCTTGGCAATTTCTCGCATGGAATAGCCTTTATTTCTCAGAACAAGAACAGACCGATGAGTTTCAGAAGAAAGTTTTGTTCCGGCCCATTTTGAGCCTGTAATCGAACCCACAAATGCTGATGCTCCAGATACTCAACTAGTCTAAAGAAGGCCAGTTGTATTGTTTCTTTAATCAGAAAAACAGTTTTCAGCTGTGCTAACATAATTGCAAAAGGGTTTTCTCATGATCAATTATCATTTTAAAATTATAAACTTGGATTAGCTATCACAACACACCATTGGAACACAGGAGTGAGGGTTGCTGATAATGAGCATCTAAAAATGTATATTTATATATATTCCATAAAAGATCTGCCGTTTCCAGCTACAATAGTCATTTACAACATTAACAATGTCTACACTGTATTTCTGATCAATTTGATGTTATTCTAATGGACATAAAATGTGATTTTATTTCTAAAACAAGGACATTTCTAAGTGACCCCAAACTTTTGAACGGTGGTGTATTTATAGAAAATTATACCTAAAGGGGTCCTAAAATTAAAAATCAAACAACTGAATGATCTATGGTTAAATCTGAAAACAATTCTATATTTTCGCTAAGCCCCAACGGCTTAGATTTTTTGGGGTTAAACATTGAGCCCTGTATAGAGGCTAGCATCTCTAGAGAAAGAGCACATTGTTGGATGCTTTATACTACAGGATGTCAACCTGTTTGTGTGTGTGTGCGTACGTGTGCATGCATGCGTGCGTGCGTACGTGTGCACTCTTCTGTGGCAAAGTCTCAGCTGACCTAGCCCATAGGAAAGCAACATCCAAGGTGAGCTCACTTTTATCACCTCTGTCCACCTCCTAGACAAAAAAAAAGAGCACTAGTCAACACTAAAGTGAGATGTTGTCCATCTCTTCTCATTCCAATAGGGGCACAACATGGAAGCAGGTACCATGTGTTACAGTATCTTGCAGCAAAGAAAAACCTGCACCTAGCTAATTTCCGACTTATACGAAATTGTTTGACTACAGAGGTAGCAAATACTCCCCCACTTAACATACTGCTTGACTAGTTGGGCCCAAGCTTGCTGTACAACATTAAGTGACCCAGCGTTGTCTTTATTCATCTTTCTTCTCCATCGGCTTCCAGGCTCTGGTCTTGTCATTTTGAGTCTCCAATATCATTCAATACAGATACAGTTAATTGCTGCTAGCCCAGTGCTACAATGTGTTTGCTCACTCAATTATCATCAAGATAAGTAAGGCCTAACACATCTTATAAAGATTAAAGATGCAATACTAATATGCATTACCAAATAAAATTGTTAGGAATGTTGTCCCTTATAAACAGTCCACACATATGCTGAAATACTAGGGGTGTTGTTGTGCATAAAGACATGCATATCAAAGACAAAATAATCAGGCTACCAGCTAGGCTAACGTTATATTGGAATGTAAATATGCATGGGGGTCTCGTCTGAAGTATATTATGTGATAAACTTACATTACTAATACAAACAGATAAAAGCTATTTTAAGTACTTAGTTAGTTCTTGCAAACACTGACACAACTTTTGTAAGAAGAGCTCCCTGGCAAAACCATATTTATTTGTTCCCTGGCAACTAGCTAATCAACCAGGGCATATACTGTTTCACGTTTATTTCAAAGAACATACAGTTGAAGTCAGAAGTTTACATACACTTAGGTTGGAGTCATCAAAACTTGTTTTTCAACCACTCCACAAATGTCTTGTTAAGTTAGGGCTTGGGTCTTTTTTCTCAATTTCCAACTGACTGATGTGCCCAAAGTAAACTGCCTGTTGCTCAGGCCCTGAAGCCAGGGTATGCATATAATTGGTAACATTGGAAAGAAGACACCTTGGAACTTTAGAAAAGTTAAAATAATGTAGGAGACTATAACACAATAGATATGGTAGGAGAAAATCCCAAAGAAAAAACAAACGGAAATGGGTTTTTTTGAGAGCTCATACTCTTCCAATAGAACGTATAGAGAACAAATGTAATCTTGCTCCCAGTATGCAATTCCTATGGCTTCCACTGGGTGTCAGTAATCTTTGTTCAAGGTTTCAGGCTTGTTTCTTCCAAAACGAGGAAGAATAATGAGTTTTACTACAGGGATGCAGTCTTGGAAATTTGTGTATGCGCACGAGACGAATAGGACACACAGTTGCTAATATCGCTTTCCTATTGAACATGTTTTTTTTCCGTATGAAATATTATAGTTTAATTACATTTTAGGGTATCAGAGGATTATATAGAAATGTATTTTGACTTGTTGAAACAAAGTTACGGGTAGAATTTCGGATTCCTATCTTGGCATGTTGAACGAGCGGATTACTGAAATCGATGGCGCCAAATACACTGACTTTTTGGATATAAAGAAGGATTTTATCTAACAGATGACACAACATGGTAAGAAGAGGGGCGGGGGCGTATGCCTTATGACTAACGTGACATGGTGTGATGAAAGAAACATACAGGAACTCAAATCCTTCTGTTCACCTGATTTAGAATTCCTCACAATCAAATGTAGACCGCATTATCTACCAAGAGAATTCTCTTTGATTATAATCACAGCCGTATATATCCCCCCCCAAGCAGACACATCGATGGCTCTGAACGAACTTTCTTTAACTCTCTGCAAACTGGAAACGATTTATCCGGAGGCTGCATTCATTGAAGCTGGGGATTTTAACAAGGCTAATCTGAAAACAAGACTCTCTAAATTTTATCAGCATATCGATTGCGCAACCAGGGGTGGAAAGACCCTGGATCATTGTTACTCTAACTTCCGCGACGCATATAAGGCCCTGCCCCGCCCCCCTTTCGGAAAAGCTGACCACGACTCCATTTTGTTGATCCCTGCCTACAGACAGAAACTAAAACAAGAAGCTCCCACGCTGAGGTCTGTCCAACGCTGGTCTGACCAAGCTGACTCCACACTCCAAGACTGCTTCCATCACGTGGACTGGGAGATGTTTCGTATTGCGTCAGACAACAACATTGACGAATACGCTGATTCGGTGTGCGAGTTCATTAGAACGTGCGTTGAAGATGTCGTTCCCATAGCAACGATTAAAACATTCCCTAACCAGAAACCGTGGATTGATGGCAGCATTCGTGTGAAACTGAAGGCGCGAACCACTGCTTTTAATCAGGGCAAGGTGTCTGGTAACATGACTGAATACAAACAGTGCAGCTATTCCCTCCGCAAGGCTATCAAACAAGCTAAGCGCCAGTACAGAGACAAAGTAGAATCTCAATTCAACGGCTCAGACACAAGAGGCATGTGGCAGGGTCTACAGTCAATCACGGACTACAGGAAGAAACCCAGCCCAGTCACGGACCAGGATGTCTTGCTCCCAGGCAGACTAAATAACTTTTTGCCCGCTTTGAGGACAATACAGTGCCACTGACACGGCCTGCAACGAAAACATGCGGTCTCTCCTTCACTGCAGCCGAAGTGAGTAAGACATTTAAACGTGTTAACCCTCGCAAGGCTGCAGGCCCAGACGGCATCCCCAGCCGCGCCCTCAGAGCATGCGCAGACCAGCTGGCCGGTGTGTTTACGGACATATTCAATCAATCCCTATACCAGTCTGCTGTTCCCACATGCTTCAAGAGGGCCACCATTGTTCCTGTTCCCAAGAAAGCTAAGGTAACTGAGCTAAACGACTACCGCCCGTAGCACTCACATCCGTCATCATGAAGTGCTTTGAGAGACTAGTCAAGGACCATATCACCTCCACCTTACCTGACACCCTAGACCCACTCCAATTTGCTTACCGCCCAAATAGGTCCACAGACGATGCAATCTCAACCACACTGCACACTGCCCTAACCCATCTGGACAAGAGGAATACCTATGTGAGAATGCTGTTCATCGACTACAGCTCGGCATTCAACACCATAGTACCCTCCAAGCTCGTCATCAAGCTCGAGACCCTGGGTCTCGACCCCGCCCTGTGCAACTGGGTACTGGACTTCCTGACGGGCCGCCCCCAGGTGGTGAGGGTAGGCAACAACATCTCCTCCCCGCTGATCCTCAACACTGGGGCCCCACAAGGGTGCGTTCTGAGCCCTCTCCTGTACTCCCTGTTCACCCACGACTGCGTGGCCACGCACGCCTCCAACTCAATCATCAAGTTTGCGGACGACACAACAGTGGTAGGCTTGATTACCAACAACGACGAGACGGCCTACAGGGAGGAGGTGAGGGCCCTCGGAGTGTGGTGTCAGGAAAATAACCTCACACTCAACGTCAACAAAACTAAGGAGATGATTGTGGACTTCAGGAAACAGCAGAGGGAACACCCCCATCCACATCGATGGAACAGTAGTGGAGAGGGTAGCAAGTTTTAAGTTCCTCGGCATACACATCACAGACAAACTGAATTGGTCCACTCACACAGACAGCATCGTGAGGAAGGCGCAGCAGTGCCTCTTCAACCTCAGGAGGCTGAAGAAATTCGGCTTGTCACCAAAAGCACTCACAAACTTCTACAGATGCACAATCGAGAGCATCCTGGCGGGCTGTATCAACCCCTGGTATGGCAACTGCACCGCCCTCAACCGTAAGGCTCTCCAGAGGGTAGTGAGGTCTGCACAACGCATCACCGGGGGCAAACTACCTGCCCTCCAGGGCACCTACACCACCCGATGCTATAGGAAGGCCATAAAGATCATCAAGGACATCAACCACCCGAGCCACTGCCTGTTCACCCCGCTGTCATCCAGAAGGCGAGGTCAGTACAGGTGCATCAAAGCTGGGACCGAGAGACTGAAAAACAGCTTCTATCTCAAGGCCATCAGACTGTTAAACAGCCACCACTAACATTGAGTGGCTACTGCCAACACACTGTCAATGACACTGACTCTACTCCAGCCACTTTAATAATGGGAATTGATGGGAAATGATGTAAATATATCACTAGCCACTTTAAACAATGCTACCTTATATAATGTTACTTACCCTACATTATTCATCTCATATGCATACGTAGATACTGTACTCTATATCATCGACTGCATCCTTATGTAATACATGTATCACTAGCCACTTTAACTATGCCACTTGGTTTACATACTCATCTCATATGTATATACTGTACTCGATATCATCTACTGTATCTTGCCTATGCTGCTCTGTACCATCACTCATTCATATATCCTTATGTACATATTCTTTATCCCCTTACACTGTGTATAAGACAGTAGTTTTTTGGAATTGTTAGTTAGATTACTTGTTCGTTATTACTGCATTGTCGGAACTAGAAGCACAAGCATTTCGCTACACTCGCATTAACATCTGCTAACCATGTGTATGTGACAAATAAAATTTGATTTGATTTGATTTTACATGTTATAGCTGGGACCCTTTGGATGACAAATCAGAGGAAGATTTTCAAAAAGTTAATTAACTTTTAATCGCTATTTTTGAATTTATGAAACCTGTGCCAGTGGAAAAATATTTTGATGTGGGGTGCCATCCTCAAACAATCGCATTGCATGCATTCGCTGTAAAGCCTACTGTATTGGACAGATTAACAATAATTTAAGCTTTCAACCAATGTAAGACACTTGTATGTACATGTTTAATATCCATCATTTTTATGATTATTTATTTGAATTGTGAACACCCCAGTTTCACCGGAAGCAAGCGGGACACCTAGCCACCAAACTATAGTTTTGGCAAGTTGGTTAGGACATCTACTTTGTGCATGACACAAGTCATTTTTCCAACAGTTGTTTAGAGACAGATTATTTCACTTATACTGCACTGTATCACAATTCCAGTGGGTCAGAAGTGTACATACACCACGCTGACTGTGCCTTTAAACAGTTTGGAAAATTCCAGAAAATGATAACATGGCTTTAGAAGCTTCTGATAGGCTAATTGACATAATTTGAGTCAATTGGAGGTGTACCTGTGGATGTATTTCAATGCCTACCTTCCAACGCAGTGCCTCTTTGCTTGACATCATGGAAAAAAATCATAAGAAATCAGCCAAGACCTCAGGAAAAAATGTATAGACCTCCACAAGTCTGGTTCATCCTTGGTAGCAATTTCAAAATGCCTGAAGATACCACGTTCATCTCTACAAACAATAGTACACAAGTATAAACACCATGGGACCACGCAGCCATCATACCGCTCAGAAAGGAGACGCGTTCAGTCTCCTAGAGATTAATGTACTTTGGTGAGAAAAGTGCAAATCAATCCCAGAACAACAGCAAAGGACCTTGTGAAGATGCTGGAGGAAACAAGTACAAAAGTATCTATATCCACAGTAAAACAAGTCCTATATCGACATAACCCGAAAGGCCGCTCAGCAAGGAAGAAGCCACTGCTCCAAAACCGCCATAAAAAAGCCAGACTACGGTTTGCAACTGCATATGGGGACAAAGATCGTACTTTTTGGAGAAATGTCCTCTGGTCTGATGAATCAAAAATAGAACTGTTTGGCCATAATGACCATCGTTATGTTTGGAGGAAAAATGGGGATGCTTGCATGCTGAAGAACACCATCCCAACCGTGAAGCACAGGGGTGGCAGCAGCATGTTGTGGGGGTGCTTTGCTTCAGGAGGGACTGCTGCACCTCACAAAATAGATGTCAATTTGAGGCAGGAAAATATGTGGATATATTGAAGCAACATCTCAAGACATCAGTCAGGAAGTTGGTCGCAAATGGGTCTTCCAAATGGACAATGACCTCAAGCATATTTCCAAAGTTGTGGCAAATGGCTTAAGGACAACAAAGTCAAGGTATTTGAGTGGCCATCACAAAGCCCTGACCTCAATCCCATAAAAAATTTGTGGGCAGAACTGAAAAAGCGTGAATGGTGTTCATGGGAGGAGAACATGGAAGAAGCCAATGCTGTCCAAAAAAACATTGCTGCATCTGAAGTTTGCAAAAGAGCACCTGGATGTTCCACAGTGCTTCTGGCAACATATTCTGATGACAGATTAAACTAAAGTTGAGATGTTTGGAAGGAACACACAACACTGCGTGTGGAGAAAAAAGGCACAGCACACCAACATCAAAACCTCATCACAATTGTAAAGTATGGTGGAGGGAGCATATGATGGTTTGAGGCTGCTTTGCTGCCTCAGGGCCTGGACAGCTTGCGCTATCATCGACTAAAAAAGTATTTCCCATGTTTATCATGACATTTTGCAGGAGAATGTAAGGCTATCTGTCCGCCAATTGAAACCCAAAAGAAGTTGGATGATGCAACAGGACAACGACCTGCAATAAAGTGCAAATTAATACTTAAAAATCATACAATGTGATTTTCTGGATTTTTGCTTTAGATTCCGTCTCTCACAGTTGAAGTGTACCTATGACAAAAATTACAGACCTTTACATGCTTTGTAAGTAGGAAAACCTGCAAAATCGGCAGTGTATCAAATACTTGTTCTCCCCACTGTATGTCTCATAGAAGTCTCTAACTTCACATCAATATTTCTCCTAAGGGGCCTTTAGGAGCAATAACCCAGACACAAACGGTCACAGAATGATTCAAAATTGAGAAGCTCGAGGTAGTCTCAAAAGATCTGGAGGATATCCGAGTGAGCAACAGATTTTTTTCCCCATGGGCCCAGCTGCACTGACATATAACAGTTAACACCCAAACATTCAACATACCACAACAACAAGTTTAGCAATATATCATCTCAATCCGGGATTGATTTATTGTTCTGGTAAAAACATGTCAGCTTCACCTCTGTAGCTAAGTGGACACGCACAAACCCCTGCAGTAGTGAAGGTCATGAAATACAAACATTCCATGGGAGGTAGTCAGAGAGAAGTGACATGGAAGTCAAGGATGTGGGATTATACTATAAATCCCATTCCTGCACTTTGCTGGTAGGGTCTCTCTCCCTATCTCCCCCTCTCGCTCTCTTTCCCTCTCTCTGTCTTTCTCTCCTTCAGCTGCTCAACTTCATTATTGTCCTTTTTGCTCCACTTCTCGGCCTAATCCCCATAGCTGGGAACACGCTAGTCTAAAGCAAACAAACTCACACACTTTACTCTTCCCCTCCCTCCATCTTTGCTCCTCCTTGTCTCTCACTCTATATCACACATCACATACTCCAAAAAAAACACATTTTAGCACCATACAAATGTTTTGTCCTAATTGTAGATTTTTTTTTGCACCTTTTAGATTCATATAATTGACTCTATAGCACCTTGAAGTACACTTTTTATGACAATATGTGACAGTAGGTTATGATAATTCTTATTTGTATGGATAATTATGCAGAGAGCAAATCCTATTCATCCTAATCAACTGTACAGGACTGAGTTTCCCAAAAGCTTTTTAGGCAATGTAATAGTTTTTTCTCTCTCAACGTCACAGACCCACGGCACACGTAGAAGAGCAAACAAATTTAGCTAGTTTACGCATAGAAGATTAACTGTCAGAAATTGATTTTTCAATTATTGCTCTGTGTGGCTGGGTTGTCGAGAAATAACATGCCATGTCAGCTCCGAGCCTATTTCACCTACAAACCCCCCTCCCCCGGTACAGAGTAGATACGACAAGATCTCATCACAACACAACCGAGCAACGGACGAGTATCGTGTCAAAGGCCAAATAATGTCTTTCTCACAGAGCGTTCCAAATTCCCTATATATTGCACTGCTTTTGAACAGAACCCTGTGGGTCCTGGTCAAATGCACTGTAAAGGGTAAAGAATACCATTTGAAACCGAACCTGTAACTCATCAAGGATGATTCTATAGACAGGGAATCCATGACGCGCGAAGCTGACAGGAATTCCATTACGATCACTTCCCTTGGCCGTCGACCTGATGGAATATGTCATGAGAACCTTGTCTAAAGGTGGACGTCAACGTGAAAGAGGACAAGTCCGTGATTTCGATTAGAACAATAGCGAAGGAGGATGACTTGATCGAGTGTATTGTGTATAGAAGGATTCCTAAGAATAATGAACTCAGAAAACCATTCCAATTCAGAATGAAATCTCAACGAGTTGTTCCAGCGAGGTTTGCATGAGTGACCAGGGCAACACGGTACAGCTTGGCTCAGCTTAACTTAAGTGTGAAAAGGATATCAGTTACTCAACCAATTTGTGCCTGGAGGGAAGGAACTCCGGTGAGTTCAATTGAACTCCAATGACAAACAAAGGAACACCAGTGAATAACTAAGAAGCTCCAGAGTAAGGTAGGACAACCTCGGAGTCCCATACCAGTTAATCAATTTGATGAAGAGAAGTTCAGTAAAGAAAAAAATGGAGCTCCAGACAAACTTTAGTGAGTAGAGACTGTATGTCGAGGCTCCTCCTGCTCTCTGTGATTTCCTACATTAAGGGACCTGATCACCGGCTGCTCCAAATCAAATCAAATTGTGTTGATCACATGCAGATGCTATTGCGAGCATAGTGAAATGCTTGTGCTCTAGTTCTGATAGTGCAGCAATATCTAACAAGTAATATATAACAATTCTACAGAAATAAAAGCTGAAATAAATCTCTCTCTCTACTATTATTCTGACATTTCACATTCTTAAAATAAAGTGGTGATCCTAACTGGCCTAAAACAGGGAATTTTTACTAGGATTAAATGTCAGGAATTGTGAAAAACTGAGTTTAAATGTATTTGGCTAAGGTGTATGTAAATTTCTGACTTCAACTGTACATATGAGATGAGTAATGCAATATATGTAAACATTATTAAAGTGGCATTATTAAAGTGACTAGTGTTCCATGTATTGGCCAATGATTTCAAGTCTGTATGTACAGTAGGAAGCAGCCTCTCTGTGCTAGTGATGGCTGTTTAACAGTCTGATGTCCTTGAGATAGAAGCTATTTTTCAGTCTCTCAGTCCCAACTTTGATGCACCTGTACTGACCTCGCCTTCTGGATGGTAGCGGGGTGAACAGGCAGTGGCTCGGGTGGTTGTTGTCCTTGACAATCTTTTTGGCCTTCATGTGACATCGGGTGTTGTAGGTGTCCTGGAGGGCAGGTAGTTTGCCCCCGGTGATGCGTTGTGCACCGCCCTCTGAAGAGCCCTGCGGTTATGGGCGGTGCAGTTGCCATACCAAGCGGTGATACAGCACAACAGGATGCTTTCAATTGTGCATCTGTAAAAGTTTGTGAGGGTTTTAGGAGACAAGCCACATTTCTTCAGCCTTCTGAGGTTCACCTTCTTCACCACACCGTCTGTGTGGGTGGACCATTTCAGTTTTTCTGTGAAGTGTACGCCGAGGAACTTCTCCACTGCTGTCCCGTCGATGTGGATAGGGGGGTGCTCTCTCTACTGTTTCCTGAAGTCCACAATCACGCTCCCTTGTGGAGCCTCAGTGTTGAGGATCAGCGAAGTGGAGATGTTGTTTCCTACCTTCACCACCTGGGGGGCGGCCCGTCAGGAAGTCCATGACAATAATGGCACAGTGTGGGGTTCAGACCCAGGGCCTCAAGCTTAATGATGTGCTTGGATGATACTATGGTGCTATAGTCAATGAACAGCATTCTTACATATTCCTCTTGTCCAGATGGGTAGGGCAGTGTCACAGGCCGGCTCATAGCCTGTGGCAAAAATGAGGGGACACGAACAACAGGTATAGGCCAATCAAAAAGGTTCCTCATTGTAAACCAAACTATTAACTTTAAACAAAGAAAAAGGAATGAGGTGTGAAAGTATCATAATGTAAGGTGTATGTAAAGTGCAGGGATGCGTGAATCTGTGTGTGTGAATGACTGAGTGAAAACTATGCAAAACTACAAAGGAACAAACAAAACAGAATAATACCTGGAGTAGCAGAGAGAGAGAGAGAGAGAGAGAGAGAGAGAGAGAGATTAGTGAAGCCGTTTAAATACCCTGAGCCCAGGTGACTCCAATCACTAACGACCCTCCTCTGCCTACAGGAGGAACCGCCCCTGCACAGCAGAGGAGGGGCTGTGACAGCAGTGTGCAGTGTGATGGAGATTACGTCGTGTGTGGACCTATTGGTGTGGTAAGCGAATTGAAGTGGGTCTAGGGTGACAGGTAAGATGGAGGTGATATGATCCTTGACTAGTCTCTCAAAGCACTTCATGATGACAGAAGTAAGTGCTACGGGGCAATAGTCATTTAGTTCAGCTACCTTTGCATTCTTGGGTACAGGAACAATGGTAGCCATCTTGAAGCATGTGGGGACAACGAACTGGGGTAGGGAGAGATTGAATACGTCCATAAACACACCAGCCAGCTGGTCTGAGCATGCTCTCACGACGCGGCTAGGGATGCAGTCTGGGCCGGCAGCCTTGCGAGAGTTAACATGTTTAAATGTTTTACTTACGTCGGCTATGGAGAAGGACAGCCCACAGTCCTTGGTAGCGGGCTGCGTTGGTCGCACTGTGTTATCCTCACCTTCAAGTGCCAAAGAGGGGAGCAGATGTGATTTCCCCCCCCCACTCGATGGGCACCACCTGGCTTCCCACCTGGGTGAGTCTGACGGGCCGGCCGTGGCCTGTGCACTGGACCAGCCGGTTGGGGCGTAAAAGCCAGATGAACTGGCAGAGGTGAGGGAGCCTGATGACCCGGTTGAGGCGTGACAGCCTGATGATCCCGCCGGAACATGGGAGACTGATAGCCGGCTGAAGCGTAAACGAGCTGTCTTAGTCACCCCCGGTTCCATGGGCGGCGGCCCCTGAAGCCGACGTCACCACCAACCGGTAAGCCAGCGCTCCCTTATGCTTCATTTGATGGCTTCAGGATTCTGTATGGACCGACGCTGGAGTAGAGAAGCAGGTACAGGGAGTTGAACAGTTAATGAGGAAAAGACATGGAACAAGACAGGAACAGCGTCAGCACACGGGTAACACAACAACATATGAACATTAATCCTGAAGCAGGGAACAGAGCGGGGGAACAGACAGATATAGGAGAGGTAATGACACAGGTGATTGAGTCCAGGTCAGTCCAATAATTGCTGATGCGCGCGACGGGGGAAGGCAGGTGTGCATAATGATGGTGGCAGGAGTGCGTAATGCTGGGGAGCCCGGCGCCTTCGAGCTCCAGGGAGGGGGAGCGGGAGCAGGCGTGACACTATACCGTTCTACGGTATCTTAGTCACTGATTATTATTATTTTTTTTACATAACTTGCATTACTCATCTGATACTGTATGTATATACTGTATTCTATACTATTCAATGGTATCTTAGTCACTTAATGTTTACATATTTGGCATTACTCATCTCATGTGTATATACTGTTTTCTATACTATGGTATCTCATTCACTTCATGCGTACATATCTTGCATTACTCATCTCATATGTATATACTGTTTTTTCTATACTATTCTACTGTATCTTAGTCCGTTCCACTCTGATATCGCTCGTCCATATGTATATAGTCTTAATTAATTCCTAATTAGACTTGTGTGTATTGGGTATATGTTGTGTAAATTGTTAGATATTACTTCAAATCAAATCTTATTTGTCACATACACATGGTTAGGAGATGTTAATGCGAGCGTAGCAAAAAGCTTGTGCTTCTAGTTCTGACAGTGTAGTAATATCTAACAAGTAATCGAACAACTACCTAATACACACAAATCTAAAGGGTTGAATGAGAATATGTACATGTAAGTATATGGATGAGCGATAGCCGAGCGGCATAGGCAAGGTACAATAGATGGTGTAAAATACTGTATATACATGTGATATGAGTAAAGTAAGACGTGTAAACATTATTAAAGTGACATTATTCAGAGTGCATTGTATAAAGAGGCCAGTGATTGGTCTCAATGTCGGCATCAGCCTCTCTGAGTTAGTGATTGCTGTTTAGCAGTCTGATGGCCTTGAGATAGAAGCTGTTTTTCAGTCTCTCAGTCCCAGTTTTTGATGCACTTGTTAGATATTACTGCACTGTCGGAGCTAGAAGCACAAGCATTTCGCTACACCCACAATAACATCTGCTAATCATGTGTATGTGACCAATAACATTTTATTTGATTTTATTAGAAAAAACCTCAGTGAATGTGGAGACCCATCCTCCTCTCTGTGATTTCCTACATTAAGGGACCTGATCACCGGCTGCTCCAGTGGAGCCAGGCTGTCTCATCACTCTGGGGTAATTGGAGTTTCTTTGCAGAGGGTGATCGTGCTTCTTGGGAAAACAGAATTGTATTTAAGCAAAAAGGCCCGGGGGGGGTATAAGGCCAATATACCACGGTTATGGGCTGTTCTTATGCACGACGCAACATAGAGTGCCTGGATACGGCCCTTAGCCATGGTATTTTGGCCATATACCACAACCCCCCGAGGTGCCTTATTCCTATTATAAACTGGTTACCAATGTATTAAGAGCAGTAAAAACTACTTGTTTTGTCATACCCATGGTGTACGGTCTGATATACCACGGCTGTCAGCCAATCAGCATTCAGGGATCGAACCATCCAGTTTATAATACTCTGAACATCAAATTGTTTGTCTTCTCGACTATCTGAAAAAATAGAGCAAAGTCTGCTAGTTTTATATATACGCCATTTAGCAGATGCTTTTATCTAAAGCATACATTTTACATATGGATGGTCCTGGGAATCAAATTCAATAGCCTGGCGTTACAAGCACCATGCTCATTCAACTGAGTTACAAAGGACTTTAAAAAAAATGTCAGTGTGTTTGTTATTAAATGCATCGGCTGGCTCAATTATCTGAGTAAAATATTCATACACAGCAACCACATAGAGCTTAGACAATTGTCCGCCCTAATGTCCTCTCCTCGGCTATACCAACATGAAAATGTGATATTATTACATTTCCACATCCCACACTATCTAACATAGTTAGAACAGTGAGCATATTGTTTGTTAATCGGATCAGCCAGATTTGCATAATTCACGGTGAAGAAATGATTAATGTGTGAAGCTAGCATGCAGATAAACTCAGTGGCGGCCATGTTGTTTCAGCACAGACATCGCCTTCTCTTTCAGTCTGTGGCAGAAGAGATGGCATATGTTGGTGATTCACCAATTAAGACAATGTGTGTGTTACAGACAGAGTTTTAAACCTCAAAGGTTTGCATAAACATTACATGTTACTTATCAGATTACAGCATAATTACATACATTACGTATAGCATAATGGTGATAAGAGATGTCGAGAATGTCAAGAGAATATGTGATACCATTTTCCTCATAGTTATGACACAGTTATAGCCTAGCCAGGTGGGTTAACACTTTGGCCACAGCTGGCAAGTGCTAATGACTCAAGTGAAGTGTTACCAAACCCATTTTCCTCCCATTCCCATTCCTCCCATTTTTCTCAGTTTGTGAATGCCAATGCCCTCTGGCTATTGAGTTGTTAGTCCACGAGCAGTAAGCACATCACCAGACTGATCCTTCCCAAAAAGCTTGTCAATTCAGACATCCGCTCTGGATACATCTGTTATTAAAGGCAACTGCCAATATCCCATGTTTAAGTCAGATGGGGTAATGAAACTACCTTCGTTTCAGGCCTACCGCGGCGTCAGCTCATCAGTAAGCAGTGCTGGATAGCCATTAAAACATGAAACGCCTCCGACTACTTGAGTCGATGTGGATCCATGCTTTCCTCACGTATTACTTAACGAGAGGTGAAAAGCGTTGAAGTGCACACATATACACAGGCAGAGATAGAGACACGTGCACAGTCAAACACACGCAGAGAAACACAAACACGCACAGGAAAAGCACACGCAACACAGTACTCTCCGTGTATACTCACACATCAGAATAGGTGGGAAAATGCACTTAAAGAGTGTTAGGAGGCCACCCGGGTGGCGCAGTGGTCTAGGGCACTGCATTGCAGTGCTAGCTGTGCCACCAGAGACCCTAGGTTCACGCCCAGGCTCTGTTGCAGCCAGCTGTGACCGGGAGGTCCATGGGGTGACACACAATTGGCCTAGCGTTGTCTGGGTTAGGGAGGGTTTGGCCGGTAGGGATATCCTTGTCCCATCTTGCACTAGTGACTCCTGTGGCAGGCTGGGCGCAGTGCATGCTAACCAGGGTCACCAGGTGCACAGTGTTTCCCCTGAAACATTGGTGTGGCTGGATGCGTGCTGTGTTAAGAAGCAGTGTAGCTTGGTAGGGTTGTGTTTCGGAGGATGCATGGCTTTTGACCTTCATCTCCCCCGAGCCCGTACGGGAGTTGTAGCGATGAGACAAGATAGTAACTACTAACAATTGGATACCACAAAATTGGGGTAAAAATTGTTTGTTTTTTAAAGAAGAGGGTGTAGGGGCATCCTGTGTAACAACCTTTCACAACTCTCCTCCTTGTCCAGATCTCCTTTTCTCCTCTCCTCCTCTCACACCTGGGTGCCTGTCCTCCAGCTGGGCCAGATGCGATACATTTTTCAACGAGAAATGCATGCACTGCATCAGGCAAAAAAGCATTGAGTTACTTGGATTGACTACCCAGTATCTTGGCACGCCAAGTTAATGTCCCGAAGTTGTTCTCAGCAGACATTTTAGCCCTCTTTTAAAACGTCATCCCCCATTTTTCGTAAATGTTTTGTGCCAACATCCATGTTTGATGCTCGACCTTACACTTCTCTCTTGGATTTGACATTAGGAAGCTTGGTACAGTACAGGACATCGAGTGTCTTGTCACTGTTTGTGATAATTTTTCAGGAGTTAAAAATATATGGCGATAATTAGCTATAGCACCCCAGTCAGTGCAGTCAGTCACTTTCTCTCCTCCGCAGTGGGAATAATGTGTAGACACCGAGTCTCCAGTTCTCTGAGATATTTTTATCTCGTGAGCAATCATCCTCCTTCAATCATGGAGGGAGAAAGAGAGAAAAGTTGGCAACAGACGGCAAGATCAATCTCTTGGTGTTGTTTACTTTTGTCACCTAAATGTCTTGGCACACTGGAGTGGTGTTGTATTATTTAAGTGAGCGTGTAGCCCGGCACTTGAAAGAATTGAGTGTCTTATAGTAAAGGTCAACCATAAAGATGCTCACTAGTCTCTGGCCACCACACTGGCAACCTTTTGAGCTACTGGCATTTCCCCAACTGGACACAGCTCTAAAGGTTACTCCCACACATACCGCATTTTAAGTATGTTTTGATAAATGAATACATTAGATTGTTAAATCATTCTGACCAAAGAAAAATCATGAGTATAAGATAGGCCTACACAACTAACGCCGCCCATTCCATTTCATACTATTACCGTCATGGTTGTTTTGAAATTAACTCCATATTCCCATTAGAGAATGAAATAACAGGTAATGGGATACCATTATACTTTAGTAATATGGCCAATAAGGGCTTGTGCTGATTATGATTGAACCATGTGATTGACCATGTGACCACTTACTTGTAATGCGACAGAGGAATCTAGGTAGACATGTGCATGCTAAAACAATCCATATCTTGGAATATCCGTTATTTTTCACGGTTCTTTTCTATTTTTAAATCTCAAAGCTATTATAGTGAGAGGACCAATATTGGTGAATAAGTATCACATTGATTTAATTCAGACCAGATACTGTCTAGTAGTGCACCGTTACTCTCTGGTGCTGCTTGTTTATCTTTCCAACAGTTGTGACAGGATATCATATGTTTATATTCGCATATTCTTTTAATCATGGTTTTTTATTAATTCTCCTTTGAATTTTGATAGGACGTGCGACAGCAATATTCCATCCCATATGTGGTGTCAGTTAGCCTTACAATCCCTTCAGAAGGTATTCACACCCCTTGACTAAACTTAGATTTTGTGTCACTGGCCTACACACAATACCCCATAATGTCAAATTGGAATCATGTTTTTAGAAATGTTTACCAATTAACACAAAATGAAAGCTGAAAGTCAATAAGTATTTAACCACTTCGTTATGGCAAGCCTAAATAAGTGTCATGTTGGTATGAATGGATTCGGGAGACAGGCGCAGGAATGCGCAATAGGGTTTTTTATTCAGCCCAAATTTCTGCGTGCCGTGTAAAAGGCACGGGGACGAAGACCAAACAAACATGTAACAAAAACACAGGGTTGTGACCCAAACAAAAGAGCGAGGAGTACCTTGATTAAATCACAACACGCTCACAATGATTAACACACGGGACAAAACCCGTAATCATCTGCGCAATCCACAAAGGCACGAAAGCCCAAAATACACAGCACAGGTACTCACACGCACCAACTTACATTGCAACAATAATCGACAAGACCATGGTGAACAAAGGGCACACTTATACAAGTACCATCAGTGGGAATAAGGGCCAGGTGTGGGCAATGAAAGTTCCAGAGGGATCCGTGACAATAAGTTCAGGAGTAAAAAGGTTCTTAGTGCTTAACAAGTCACATAATACGTTGCATGGGCTCTGTGTTACTTTTGAATGATACCTCATCTGTGTACCCACACATACAATTATCTGTAGGGTCCTTCAGTCGAGAACTGAGTTTCATACACAGATTCAACCACAAAGACCAGGAAACAAAGTGTTATCTTTGGGGCAAATTGAACACAACACATCACTGAGTACCACTTTTCATATTTTCTAGCATAGTGGTGGCTGCATCGTGTTATGGGCATACTTGTCATTCATAAGGACTAGAGAGTTTTTTAATATAAAAGGAATAGAGCTAAGCACAGGCAAAATCCTAGTGGAAAACCTGGTTCAGTCTGCTTTCCAACAGACACAGAGACAAATTCACCTTTCAGCAGGACAATAACCTAAAACACAAGGCCAAACATACACTGGATTTGCTTACCAAAATGACACTGAATGTTCCTGAGTTGTCTTTGCCTGTCTAGCAAAGATCAACAATCAACTTGACACAGCTTGAGGAATTTAAAAGATAATAATATGCAAATATTGTACAACCCATGTGGGCAAAGATCTTAGAGCCTTACCCAGAAAGACTCAAAGCTGTAATCACTGTCAAAGTCGATTCTAACATGTCATTGACTCAGGGCTGTGGCAGTCTTATTCCATCCCATACTCTTATCCCGTCTCTTACAACTCTGTATATGGTGTCTTAGCCTTATATCCAAAGACAGTCCTTTGCTGTGATTCTGTTTAAGTCTGAAAGTGGACTATTCTCAGCCATAAGGAACCAGCTCTCGCTTTGATGAATAACTCTGAGCCCTGCGATTTATCATGGTTATTTCGCTCACGATGAGTGCCTGGTCTTAAGTGAACAATGAAAGTGGATGTAGGATCACCATTTGAGGAGCCTTCAAAGGAAAGCCATTTGTATCCCGCTGCGATCCCACTATCTCAGCTCGGGCCAATTACAGCAGGCTCTAAAAGATGTATCGTTCACTCTCCCAACTTGCCAGGGATATCTCCCTTTGTGTCTCATCGTTGTGATCTGTTGCACATGCATCAGGGTTATGTATTACAAGACACAACTTAACTGTATCCCTTCCAGGATGAAACTCAGACAAGGCCTGGAATTTAAGTCACCCCTGATTATTAAAAGGCCATTTCGGAATACGCTGGTTCTTGTAGACTTTGTGGATTTGTGTTCAAGCACCAACTTTTTGTAGAAAATAGGATTGTAAAACTAAGCAAAAACAGAAATGTCCTTTTTCCAATAGACAATAATGTCTTCTTCCTCTTCTAAGCCTTTTACCATTACTGACACAGTCCCGACGTTATCTTTATTTTACATGGGTATCTGGAAAGATAATCTATGGTGTCACTCTTTGTGAATAAACATTTGTCAATTGTTGACATGACATGATTATCTTTGCTGATTTAAAACGTGTGCTTTAATAAAGGCAAAACTAAACACATGATGTTTCTAAACTATCGTAAAAACATTTCAGATGAACTACATTTTCACTCAGATGGTTCTCCAGTCTAACGTGTTACCGCGTATAAATACTTAGGCATTTGGGATTGATCTGGATTTGACGTCTAAAGGAAAACATATAGATTAGCTGGTTAAGAAGCTAAGATTTAAAGTCGTTTTTTTCTTCTTTCTAAAGAAACAGATTGCCTTTCTCGAAGCAGTAGAAAGCAAGTTATTCAGTCAACCTTTTTATCTGTTCTAGGTGATATTTTTTTATCAAAGTGCATCTGCTACGCCTCTTAAACCTTTGGATTCCATCTACCATAGTGCCCTTTGTTTTGTTACAGATGACAGTTTTGATACTCATCAACGCATCATGTATCAAATGGTTGGCTGGACTTAGACCCGTAGATCTCTACATTACTCCATTTTTTGTTTACAAGGCCCTACTTCATAAACTTTTGTATTACCTAACTTTGCTGTTGAAGTATAGACAACTGAGTTGCCTGACCGTTCACAGTATTGGTTAACTCTTGAGGTTCCTAGGGTCTCCACCATGCTAGGTAAATCTGCTTTTAGTTTTAATGCACCGTATTGGAACAAAATACATTTCATCTTTATGTTCTGGTGCCATTCAGGCAATTCAAAGTATTTATTGGGGACTTATTTGTGTAGGAATTTAATTGTATTTCTGGGTGATTTGGGATGTTTTATTTGTGCTTCTCATGACTGTGTTTTTGTATTTTAATGTGTATATACTGTATATATTTGTTTTACCTTTATTTATCTAGGCAAGTCAGTTAAGAACAAATTCCACTTTCAATGATGACCTAGGAACAGTGGGTTAACTGCCTTGTTCAGGGGCAGAATGACAGATATTTGCCTTGTCAGCTCAGGGATTCAATCTTGCAATCTTTCGGTTACTCGTCCAATGGTCTAACCACTAGGCTACCTGCCGTATATACAGGGCATATTTGTAAAAGAAACCTAGGTCTCAATTTGTCTTCCCTGTTAAAATAAAGGTTAAATGAATAAATATAAAAATGTAGTAGTTCTGTCTGATATGATCAGGATTTTCCCTCTAATGATTAATATTTCCCTATGTTATCAGTCTTTTGCTGACTGTTTCAAGTACACTATAAAATTGAAGTCGGAAGTTTACATACACCTTAGCCAAATACATTTAAACTCAGTTTTTCACAATTCCTGACATTTAATCAGAGTAAAAATTCTCTGTCTTAGGTCATTTTGGACCAGCACTTGATTTTAAGAACGTGAAATGTCAGAATAATAGTAGAGAGAATAATTTATTACAGCTTTTATTTCTTTCATCACATTCCGAGTGGGTCAGAAGTTTAGATACAATCAATTAGTATTTGGAAGCATTGCCTTTAAATTGTTTTACTTGGGTCAAACGTTTTGGGTAGCCTTCCACAAGCTTCCCACAATAAGTTGGGTGACATTTGGCATATTCCTCTTGACAGAGCTGGTGTAACTGAGTCAGGATTGTAGGCCTCCTTGCTCATACACACTTTTTCAGTTCTGCCCACAAAGTTTCTATAGGATTGAGGTCAGGGCTTTGTGATGGCCACTCCAATACCTTGACTTTGTTGTCCTTTAGCCATTTGCCACAACTTTGGAAGTATGCTTGAGGTCATTGTCCATTTGGAAGACCCATTTGCAACTTCCTGACTGATGTCTTGAGATGTTGCTTCAATATATCCACATAATTTTCCTGCCTCATGAAGCCATCTATTCTGTGAAGTGCACCAGTCCCTCCTGCAGCAAAGCACCTCCACAACATGATGCTGTTTCATCAGACCAGAGGATATTTCTCCAAAAAGTACAATCTTTGTCCCCATGTACAGTTGCAAACCGTAGTCTGGCTTTTTATGGAGGTTTTCTTCCTTGCTGAGCAGCCTTTCAGGTTATGTCGATATAGGACTAATTTTACTGTGGATATAGATACCTTTGTACCTGTTTCCTCCAGCATCTTCACAAGGTCCTTCGCTGCTGTTCTGGGATTGATTTGCACTTTTCTCACCAAATTACTTTGATCTCTAGGAGACAGAATGTGTCTCCTTTCTGAGCGGTATGATGGCTGCGTGGTCCCATGGTGTTTATACTTGCGTACTATTGTTTGTACAGATGAATGTGGTACCTTCAGGCATTTGGAAATGTTTCCCAAGGATGAACCAGACTTGTGGAGGTCTACATTTTTTTCCTGAGGTCTTGGCTGATTTATTTAGATTTTTCCATGATGTCAAGCAGAGGCACTGAGTTTGAAGGTAGGCCTTAAAATACATCCACAGTGACACTCTCCAATTGACTCAAATTATGTAAATTATGTAAATCTTTAGCCATGATATAATTTTCTGGAATTTTCCAAGCTGTTTAAAAGCACAGTCAACTTAGTGTATGTATACTTCTGACCCACTGGAATTGTGATACAGTGAATTATAAGTGAAATAATCTGTCTGTGAACAATTGTTGGAAAAATGACTTGTGTCATGCACAAAGTCGATGACCTAACCAACTTGCCAAAACTATAGTTTGTTAAGAAGACATTTGTGGAGTGGTTGAAAAACTAGTTTTAATGGCTCCAACCTAAGTGTACAGTATGTAAACTTCCGACTTCAACTATATATACAAAAGTACTTGGAGACTCCTTTCAAATTAGTGGATTCTGCTCTATCAGCCACACCCGTTTCTGACATGTGTATAAAATCGAGCACAAAGCCATGTTATCTCCATAGAGAAACATTGGTAGTAGAATGGCATTACTGAAGAGCTCAGTGACTTTCAACGTGGCACCGTCAAAGGATGCCACCTTTCCTAGTCTGTTTGGCAAATTTCTGCCCTGCTAAAGCTGGCCCGGTCAACTGTAAGCGCTGTTATTGTGAAATGGAAATGTCTAGGAACAACAACGGCTCAGCCGCAAAGTGGTAGGCCACACAAGCTCACAGAGTGTGACCGCAGAATGCTGAAGCACGTAGAGCGTGAAAATCGTCTGACCTCGGTTGCAGCTCTCACTACCGAGTTCCAAACTGCCTCTGGAAGCAACGTGAGCACAAGAACTGTTTGTCAGGAGCTTTATGAAATGGGTTTCATGGCCACTCAGCCGCACACAAGCCTAAGATCACCATGTCAACCGTTGGACTCTGGAGCAGTGGAAATGTGTTTTCTGGAGTGATGAATCACGCTTCACCATCTGGCAGTCTGACAGACGAATCTGAGTTTGGAGGATGATAGGAGAACGCTATCTGCTCCAATGCATATTGCCAACTGTAAAGTTTGGTGGAGGATGAATAATGGTCTGTGTTCTGTTGTTCATCGTTTGTGCTATGTTTCAGCATGACAATTCCACCGTGCACAAGGCGAGGTCCATACAGAAAACCCTTTGCAATGAATTGGAATGCCAACTCAGTTTCCCATTGCAAGGAAGCTTATACACTGCTAAATCAATCCATACCTAATTTTTAATTCACCCTGAATAATATATACACAATGTGGGGCGTTTTAACTTGTCATTTCAATGCTAGTCACCAGTAGGCTACTGATTCTCTGCATATTGAAACATCACAATGATCTATGCGCCCCATAAAACATGGCTGCCAATGCATGCCAATAGCCTTCGCTGGTCCATTGCCTTCCCCTTAGCTTGCAGACTGGTCTGGCTCCACTCCCTATTTTAAAACACCGATAACCATCTTAAGGGTGAGGAGAACGAGAAAGACGAGTTCCTGGTAAGGCTTTGGCAGAACCCTTGATCTAATTTGAGAGTTGAATCATTGGCCAGGGCTGAAGAGGTGAAGCGTCAAATTGGTCAGCCATTTTCTACTTCTCTCTGCTCCACCACTTCTAAACCAGGTAGAGTAGTTATTCAGATGTTGAAGTGCTCTAGAGTCCCTGTGGGAAAGAAGGTGAAATGAAGGAGATGTAGATAACAGACAGTGTATCTCTCTAAAAAGCTAGGACAATATGTCCAAATAGATTTTAAAGTATAAGCATACTCTTAGAATTGTAAAAAAGTATTGAAAAATAACTCAAGTCATATTTGAAGTATTTAGGAAAGAATTGTTCAGGTATTTTCCATCCATCCCTTTATCAAAAGTGGAACATCAAAAGTGGCGGATGCCCTGTCACACCGAATGGAAATATCTTCCCAGAGATTTTTTGCCAATATTATGCTCTTTAAAGTGCATCTGATTAGACATTTCATCACAGGCCCACCTCTTTATTTCTTCTGAAGATTGCCACCGTTCGTCTCCTTTGGTCTCTTTTCATTGGGTCTTAACGGTAGGGATATGGGGGAGATATCTAAATTAGCATCGGCAGTCCTACACAGACCTTGACTTCTTTTTGACGTGCTCCAGGGTTTCGCTTTTATGTGTCCCTTCTAATCTTCAAGGGGAGACAGGTATGAATTAACCCATGTTCCCAGTCAGGAATAAAATTGAGCCTTTTGCTCCACGTGTCTCCATTTGATCAAGCTACTGTGAAGGCATCGAAAGCATGAATGCCTGTGATATACAGTTGAAGTCGGAAGTTTACATACACTTAGGTTGGAGTCATTGAAACAAGTTTTTCAACCACTACACAAATTTCTTGTTAACAAACTATAGTTTTGGCAAGTTGGTTAGGACATCTACTTCGTGCATGACACAAGTCATTTTCCAACAATTGTTTACAGACTAATCATTTCACTTATAATTCACTGGTTCACAACTCCAGTGGGTCAGACATTTACATACACTAAGTTGACTGTGCCTTTAAACAGCATGGAAAATTCCTGAAAATTATGTCATGGCTTTAGAAGCTTCTGATAGGCTAATTTACATAATTTGAGTTAATTGGAGGTGTACCTGTGGATGTATTTCAAGGCCTACCTTCAATCTCAGTGCCTCTTTGCTTGACATCATGGGGAAATCAAAATAATTCAGCCAAGACCTCAGGAAAAAAATTGTAAGTCTGGTTCATCCTTGGGAGCAATTTCCAAATGCCTTAAGGTACCACATTCATCTGTACAAACAATAGTACGCAAGTATAAACACCATGGGACCACACAGCCGTCATACCGCTCAGGAAGGAGACGCGTTCTGTCTCCTAGAGATGAACGTACATTGGTGAGAAAAGTGCAATTAAATCCCAGAACAACAGCAAAGGACCTTGTGAAGATGCTGGAGGAAACCGGTACAAAAGTATCTACAGTAAAACGAGTCCTATATTGACATAACCTGAAAGGCTGCTCAGCAAGGAAGAAGCCACTGCTCCAAAACCGCCATAAAAAAAGCCAGACTACGGTTTGCAACTGCACATGGGGACAATGATCGTACTTTTTGGAGAAATGTCCTCTGGTCTGATGAAAAAAAATTGAACTTTGGCCATAATGACAATCTTTATTTTTGGAGGAAAAAGGGGGAGGCTTGCAAGTTGAAGAACACCATCCCAACCGTGAAGCACTGGAGTGGCAGCATCAAGTTGTGGGGGTACTTTGCACTTCACAAAATAGATGTCATCATGAGGAAGGAAAATTATGTGGATATATTGAAGCAACATCTCAAGACATCAGTCAGGAAGTTAATGGTTGGTCGCAAATGGGTCATCCAAATGGACAATGACCCCAAGCATACTTCCAAAGTTGTGGCAAATGGCTAAAGGACAACAAAGTCAAGGTATTGGAGTGGCCATCACAAAGCCCTGACCTCAATCCTATAGAACATTTGTGGGCAGAACTGAAAAAGTGTGTGTGGGCAAGGAGGCCTACAATCATGACTCAGTTACACCAGCTCTGTTAGGAGGAATGGGCCAAAATTCACCCAACTTATTGGGAAGCTTGTGGAAGGCTACCCGAAACCTTTGACCCAAGTTAAACATTTTAAAGGCACTGCTACCAAATACTAATTGAGTGTATGTAAACTTCTGACCCACTGGGAATGTGATGAAAGAAATAAAAGCTGAAATATATTATTCTCTCTACTATTATTCTGACATTTCACATTCTTAAAATAAAGTGGTGATCCTAACTGGCCTAAGACAGGGAATTTTTACTCCGATTAAATGTCAGGAATTGTGGAAAAACTGAGTTTAAATGTATTTGGCTATGGTGTATGTAAACTTCCGACTTCAACGGTATATACATAATCATCTGCACTACGATTGATCTCAGACAGGATTGATTTAAAAATCGAAACCTGTACTTGAAATTTGAAAGTAGATTTTGATGAACTGTGATTTGTCTTGCAGTGTATCGTAACAAAACTGTCTAAACAACTGTAATTCTAAAGCAATCTGGCATTAACTGATTTTGTCTCTTTTCCAAAGTACAGCTAAGCATCGGCTTCGGTTGGCAGAGACGAGAACAGATTGCTGTATTTATTACATTTTGTAGCCATTGGAAATAACCGACGAGCCTGCCAGAATTAATGAATCTCAAAATGTAATGAAATCCTGATTATATTCCTGTACCATTTCCCCACTCTTTCCTCCTGAGGTTTTGCAGTCGTCACTGTGTGTCTCGCTGCCAACTTCCAGCACCGATCTGAGGCTCCATCCACGACAACCATAAATCATCCCAAAGCAATGGTCTAGGCGCTAATAGAGAACAAGCGTTGCACTGTTTTCAATTCACTGGGAGCTGTCTGCAGGGCCTATGACATGTCACTGATACGCCCAACTTTCCCCATTGCTGAAATTGCACATGGTTTCTGTAACAGTTCTTTGACATGTTTCCTTTTTGTTTGCTCTCCGATCCAATCCAGGTAGCCTTCACTCACTGTCAGACCAGGCCCAAGTGAGACTCCCTAACCGCTGTACGTACATACACACTCAGCCCAGGCATGTTCGAAGCACCGCTTTTCTCCGTTCCTGAAACGGTTTGGAATATTTCATCAGAGAAGATCGAAGCGGAAAAATAAAAGGGGACTTTGATGTCTTTGGAATCGTTAAGATGAAACATGCCAATTATTCAGAATAAAAATAGATTCTTACCAGATTAAAGGATTAAAGGTTAACGACTCGTCTCCAATTGCATTGTAAAGCTTCTTCTTGGGTCACGACGTATTCATGAGCAATTATTTTCAGAACTGTCATGAAGCAGTCCGCATTAACTATTTAAACCACATGTTTTTCATCAGATAAGATCGTTTTGATGTAACAGCATTTTACTTTAAAACGATGATGTCCCAATAGTTAAGAGTAACTAAACACCATCATACTTCTGTGAGCCTGTAGGAATCAAATTCTTCAAGCACTGTTTATGCTGACAAACTAGACAGATACAAAAAAACTTGTCTCAATAACATTCTCCAACATAATTCCTCTGAGAGTGTGGATCGCTAAACCACCAAATAGGACAGCACTTGTGTTATACCATTGTTTTGAGAACTTCGCTCAAGAGCCTTAGAGAATAATACAAAGTGCCGTGTTGACATCTGTCAAACCGCTCAGTGGTGAAACACGATTTGAGGTTTGTGTGGGATCATCAGACGGCTTCTCAACCTTTCCCTCCACTGCATGGTGACAGTGTTGGAACATGAGAGATAGAAGAGTGGGCTGAACATCTTCTGATCTTGGTTCCTGTTCAGGGGACTGTTAATGATGCCTACACATCTCTTTAGGGTCCTAATGACAGAGAAGCCACAGCAGACATACAGCTTTATTGGAGCTCTCTGAAACACACTTAAGGCTCAACGGGATCTAGCGACAGATCGAATCACAGCCACAGGATGAGTCATAACATTGTGTTGTACCAAGCTGTGGTTGTGTATGTATGCATCAAGTATCAAGAACAGTCACCTTATCGATTGAAACATGTCATTAGAACTGAGCAGGGCTCGGTCGGTGTCCCTCCGACGTGCCACAATGGACATGACAACCCTGCCTAACCTCAACTAGCCCCAACTCCCTTCCAAGTGGGCACTGGGTTATTGTTTACCGCAAAGCATGCATCCCCCCCCCCTCTCTCTCTACCACTTTCTGCCTTTCTTTATTTCTCTTTTCACCTTTTTCCCCTCTGTATATCTGATGTGCTTGTGAAAGGGCTGCCAGTCACAGAGGGGTCTGAGGTCCCGAGAGGTTCCCCGGGGGACAGGCATGTTCATTAAGCTGGGAGAAGCTTGGCCACCCAGTCCTGACAGATGGAATGTGATGTAAACATTAGTGGGGCTGGGCAGTGGGTGTTTCGCAATAGTGCACACAAATACAAGTGCACACACACACACACACACACACACACACACACACACACACACACTCACACGCGCACACTGTCCACCGATGTTGATTATACAACACAATCGACATTGATTATACAATCATCTAATCACAATTACAGGTACGTGTGTGCCTTCGCTACCTTTTTGTTGTTGTTGTTGTTTTTGTTTGTTTGTTGTTGTTTTTTTCTTGTTGGAGTTTTGCTCCCCACCTACCACAAACAGAGCTCCGAGGTGTAGAGCTCCATGAAGAATCCATAAATAGCCCCAGTCTGCTCCCTCCCTCCCCCTTGGGTACAGATCTAGGATCAGCTTCACCTCCCCCAATTCCTAACCCTAGCCATTTGTGCACAAAAAAAAGTTAAACTTCCCACCGAAGGACGATGAGGCAAAAAATGAATTGATGACCACCGGCCTAGACCACGGGGTGAAATGCTGTGAATACAGGATGCTCAAAATGCACTCAGAGTTGATCCCTGTTTTACAGTCGATGGATCGACCCACAATTTATGTTGGATGATTACAGAAGTACTCCGAAATGGGAGGAGTCACCATAAAACACTTGAGTGGAAAAGAGAAAAAGGATTTCGAGAAAAATAATGGAAAAACATCCATAAGAGATTAGGCTGCTCATCTATTTGTGACTGGGGAGATAATCTCATGTAGGGCATTATGGTCAGTTGTCTGTTGTGATGATTCATGGAGATTTTTTGCTGAGCTCTCGGCACAAACTGCTTGTGAATGCCTTCGCACTCGGTTAAAGCTCTTCTGAAACCGAGAAAAGAGCTATATTGAATCAATCCTGTGTTGCAGTAGTTTTAGTTAGTGGCAGGTAAACATCACTTTTTCAGAATAGCTATTTCAGAATAGCGTAGGTAGCAGGCTGACCTGCAGGCAGTAATTACTATAGGCTATGTGCGCAAAATTACTGAATGTTAACATTGTCATATGGCAGGTTGTGTAGGCTACTTCTCTCTCCCAGTGAAAGTTCGCTACCTTCGAACCATGTGATTATCAAACAAAGTTAATGTAGCTTTTCATCTGTCCGTTTACGAGGGATCTCAGGAGAGAGAACGGTTGGGTATGCAAAATTACAACCGCTACTGAAAACAGAAACACAAATATTCATTAACATGAATTATACTGCAGAAAAAAACGACTTGAGTTGCATTTGAAATTAGAGTCCCAGATGACAACCAAACCTGGGAGCAAATACTATTTGAAATCATTTCAAATACTTTAACTGTGCTTGATTGAGTTTGACTGTTGCAACGTAACCAATAGAACCGCAAACCCCACCCACCTGCCACTCCAGTGTATTTGAAACTGTTCGTGTATTTGAAAGGTTTCAAAGAGTATTTCAACTCAGGTCTACTGATAATGCCACAGTTTACGTTCAGAGAACATTTGAAAACGTCAGAAAGTTTCAAAATGTCAATATTTATCCAAACAACTTTGGTTTGAACCAACACATTTCTCACTTGCAAGTAGCCCACAGATAAATAGCAAACACAATCCTAGAGATGAAAAACAACAGGAATCCCTACACACCGGGTTTCTGTCACTTCACCGTGGCAATGTCGTCTGCGTGTTTATTCATTAGGCAGGCTTCTTCTGTAGCTGAATGCAGTCAGATACATGAAGAGAGCGAAATAGAGAGAGAGCTACAGTATGTATCAGCACAAACACTTCTAGGTCATGGGAGGTGTGTGTGTGTGTGTGTGTGTGTGTGTGTGTGTGTGTGTGTGTGTGTGTTTGTGTGTGTGTGTGAGAGAGAGAGAGAATTAAATGACTGCTCTATCAGAGTTTGTCCACACATACAAAACACACACACACACACACTGGGGCTGTGATCTAACGATGACTCCATGCAGCGTCACAGAACAGGTGTCAGTGAGAGGCAGCTAGATCACAGCAGAGTAGCAGCAGTAGCAAGAGTTAGTGAGAAGCAGCTAGACCAGAGCAGAGCAGCATGTGAATTATTCATCCTGTCTGCCACTCTCTGATTACACGCCACTGAGCTTCTGTTCACAGGCATTTGTAGAGACTCCCATGTACATTCTGCTGCGCAGATCACCTACCATCTCTAACTCTCACTTGCTCTTTTCCACTCTCTCTCCTTCCTCCACCAGTCTTTGTTCTTCCCCACCCTCCTCTTTCTACATATTTTCCTCCTCGTTTCTTCTTTCTCTCTGCTGTTCTCTTTTTTCAGCCCCCTCCCTTTCTCGCTCTCTTCCCTTTTCACTCATTGCCACCTCCCTCTCTCCCTCTCTCCTACTCCCTCCCTCCATCTCTCCATCTCTCCACCTCTCTCTCTCTCTCTGTGTGCTGTCCCAGGGAAGGATATTTGATGTATTATCCCACTGTTCCAAAAGCGGCAGGCAGCCGTAGGATGAGAACACAGGGTTTGAAATCTGCACACCGGGATGCTGCCCGGCGCTCTGACTGCCAGCCCCATATACCTCTCTGTCCCGACGCACACGGCAACCCATGATTTACAATACATCAGTTGCATCCGACACAAAGCAGTAACATCAAATATGCTTTATGTTCTATGGAAGAGGGAGTCGCACTGTACTAATATTTTAAGAGGATTCGAAAAGGAAAACTGTTTTTGATGCCAAAACGTGTGGTATCCATAACTGAATTGAAAATAAACACTTTATAGATGCCAAAACTCATGAATGGCATCCATAATTGGTTTAAAGTTGGACATAACCCACGGTATCCATCATTTATTTGAAAAAGGACATATTTTTAGCCACACTTCGTGTGCAGTCCTCAATTGGTTTCAAGTTGTCATTTGGCTCAATGATGTGACAAATTGTAAATTTTCTAGTGGTGATGAAGGAGAGTCGGACCAAACTGCAGCGTGTCGAACCATGTTTAATACAACAAAGAAACACGAACTTACAAAAAACAATAAACAAAACCGTTCTCAGCCTATCTGGTGCAAACTAACAGAGAGTACACATAGGACACTAAGGACAATCACCCATTTTACAAACTCAAAGAATATGGCTGCAAAAAAATTGGTTCCCAATCAGAGACAACGATAAGCATCTGCCTCTGATTGAGAACCACTCCAGACAGCCATAGACTTTGCTAGACAACCCACTAAGCTACAATCCCAATACCACCACCAAAACCCCAAGACAAACACACCACAATTACAAAAACCCCATGCCACACCCTGGCCTGACCAAATACATAAAGATGAACACAAAATACTTTGACCAGGGCGTGACAGAACCCCCTAAGGTGCGGACTCCCGCCAGCACCTCAAAACAATTATTTTGGGTGGGCGTCTGTCCATGGTGGCGGCTCGGGCGCGGGAGTACGTGGACCCCACTCATTTAATGTCTTAGTCCCCTCTCCCTTCGTCCCTGGAAAGTCCACCAACTCGCCGCCTGACCATGGCCTAGTAGTCCTCACCCAGAACCCCACTGGACTGAGGAGCAGATCGGGACTGAAGGACAGCTCGGGACTGAGGCAGCTTTATTACTGAGGGGAAGCTCGGGAGTGAGAAAAGCTCAGGAGTGAGAGGAAGCTCAGGAGTGAGAGGAGCTCAGGAGTGAGAGGAAGCTCAGGAGTGAGAGGAAGCTCAGGAGTGAGAACCGAAGCTCAGGCAGGTTGATGGATCTACCAGATCCTGGCTGGCTGGTGGTTCCGGCAGATCCTGGCTGACTGGCACTTCTGGCGGATCCTGGCTGACTGGTGGGTCCTGGGAGACTGGCGGATCCTGGCTGACTGGAACGGATCCTGGCTGACTGGCGGATCCTGGCAGACTGGCGGATCCTGGCAGACTGGCGGATCCTGGCAGACTGGCGGATCCTGGCAGACTGGCGGATCCTGGCAGACTGGCGGATCTAACTGATCCTGGCAGACTGGCGGATCCTGGCCGACTGGCAGATCCTGGCCGACTGGCAGATCCTGGCCGACTGGCAGATCCTGGCCGACTGGCAGATCCTGGCCGACTGGCAGATCCTGGCTGACTGGCAGATCCTGGCCGACTGGCAGATCCTGGCCGACTGGCAGATCCTGGCCGACTGGCAGTTCTGGCGGATCCTCTCCCCCCCTTCGCAGACTGGCGGATCCTGGCAGACTGGCAGTTCTGGCGGATCCTGGCAGACTGGCGGATCCTGGGACAGACTGGCGGATCCTGGCAGACTAGCGGATCCTGGCTGACTGGCGGATCCTGGTTGACTGGCACTTCTGGCGGATCCTGAAAGACTGGCGGATCCTGGCTGACTGGCTGATCATGGACTGGCGGATCCTGGCTGACTGGCGGATCCTGGCTGACTGGCGGATCCTGGCTGACTGGCGGATCCTGGCAGACTGGCGGATCCTGGCTGAATGGCGGATCTAACTGATCCTGGCAGACTGGCGGATCCTGGCTGACTGGCGGATCTGGCAGATCCCGGCTGACTGGCGGATCTGGAAGAGTCTGGTTGACTGGCAGATCTGGAAGAGTCTGGTTGACTGGCAGATCTGGAAGAGTCTGGTTGACTGGCAGATCTGGAAGGGTCTGGTTGACTGGCAGATCTGGAAGAGTCTGGTTGACTGGCAGATCTGGAAGAGTCTGGCTGACTGGCAGATCTGGAAGAGACTGGCTGACTGGCAGATCTGGAAGAGTCTGGCTGACTGGCAGATCTGGAAGAGTCTGGTTGACTGGCAGATCTGGAAGAGTCTGGTTGACTGGCAGATCTGGAAGAGTCTGGTTGACTGGCAGATCTGGAAGGGTCTGGTTGACTGGCAGATCTGGAAGAGTCTGGTTGACTGGCAGATCTGGAAGAGTCTGGCTGACTGGCAGATCTGGAAGAGACTGGCTGACTGGCAGATCTGGAAGAGTCTGGCTGACTGGCAGATCTGGCGGCGCTGGGCAGCCTGGCGGCGCTGGGCAGACTGGCGGCGCTGGGCAGACTGGCAGTGCTGGGCAGACTGGCGGCTGGGCAGACTGGCGGCGCTGGGCAGACTGGCAGCACTAGCTGCTCCATATAGGCTGACAGCTCTGGCGGCTTCTTACAGACTGACAACTCCTTGCAGACTGACAGCTCCTTGCAGACTGACAGCTCCTTGCAGACTGACAGCTCCTTGCAGACTGGCTGCTCCATGCAGACTGGCTGCTCTATGCAGACTGACATCTCTGGCTGCTTCATGCAGACTGACAGCTCTGGCTGCTCCATGTAGGCTGACAGCTCTGGCGGCTCCATGCAGACTGGCAGCTCTGGCTGCTTCATGCAGACTGGCAGCTCCTGCAGACTGGCAGCTCCGTGCAGACTGGCAGCTCCTTGCAGACTGACAGCTCCTGCTGCAGACTGACAGCTCTTGCAGACTGGCTGCTCCATGCAGACTGGCTGCTCTATGCAGACTGACATCTCTGGCTGCTTCATGCAGACTGACAGCTCTGGCTGCTCCATGCAGACTGACAGTTCTGGCGGCTTCATGCAGACTGGCAGCTCTGGCGGCTCCATGCAGACTGGCAGCTCCGTGCAGACTGGCAGCTCCGTGCAGACTGGCAGCTCCGTGCAGACTGACAGCTCCTGCAGACTGGCAGCTCCGTGCAGACTGGCAGCTCCTGCTCCATGCAGACTGGCAGCTCCTGTGCAGACCAGCTCTGGCTGCTCCATGTGCAGACCGGGCTGCTCCATGCAGACCGGCAGCTCTGGCAGACCATGGCAGCTGTGCAGCTCTGGCTGCTCCATGCAGACTGGCAGCTCCCATGCAGACTGGCAGCTCCTTACAGACTGGCAGCTCCTTACAGACTGGCAGCTCCTTGTAGACTGGCTGGCGCTGAACAGGCGGGAGACTCCGGCCGCGCAGGAGAGGAGGAAAGGCTCTGGCTGCGCTGAACAGGCGGAAGACTCCAGCAGCGCTGTAGAGGAGAAAGGCTCTGGCAGCGCTGAACAGGTGGGACGACTGTAGGCCTGATGCGTGGTGCTGGCACTGGTATGCGCTGCATGCTATGCCAAGCCCACACCTTTCTTTCTACTCTGTCCAATACATCCTCCACACTCTCAGACTCAGCACTCTGCTTCGCCGACAGCTCCAATTCCATCCATGGCTCTGCCCAGGGTCCTTGTCCGTCAAGGATCTCCTCCCAAGTCCATTTATCCAAAGAGTGCAGCCTCTCCCAATGCTGCTGCTGCCTCTGTTGCTTCTCCTGCTGCTGCCTTTGCTCCTGCTGCTGCCTTTGCTGCTGGCTGGGCTGCACCTGTGAAGGCTCCTGCTGCTGCTGTGCTGCTGCCTCTGTTTACCACGGATTGGTCCTTGGTTGGTGGGTGATTCTGTAGGCCTAGTGGTGATGAAGGAGAGTCGGCACCAAACTGCAGCGTGCCGATTGCATCCATGTTTAATACAACAAAGAAACACGAACTTACAAAAAATCAATAAACAAAACCAAACAGCCTATCTGGTGCAAACTAACAGAAAAACACCAGGACACAGGACAATCACCCACGACAAACTCAAAGAATATGGCTGCCTCCTATGGTTCCCAATCAGAGACAACGATAAGCATCTGCCTCTGATTGAGAACCACTCCAGACAGCCATAGACTTTGCTAGACAACCCACTAAGCTACAATCCCAATACCACCACCAAAACCCCAAGACAAACACACCACAATTACAAAAACCCCATGCCACACCCTGGCCTGACCAAATACATAAAGATGAACACAAAATACTTTGACCAGGCTGACACAAATGTATAATTTGATTACCCATTAATTTGCATTAAGCACAAATTAATAAATACATGTTGAACTGTCGCAGCCGTAACAGATAAACAGAGAGGTGTTTTTATACGAAAGGTTGTTCTCAGCACTCCGGCATAATTTCAATTTGCAATTTAATTCATTTAACATTTCCTGAGACACGTTCATTTCGTTTCATTTTAACAGACTAATTATTATAGCTACAAAACAAATTGTCATTACTTTCCATTTAACCTGACTAGAAGCTGATATAGAGACTCTCTGAGTGAGTGAGTGAGTGAGTGAGTGAGTGAGTTATGCTAGTCTGTATCCCCCTACAATCTGCAATGTGGAGCCAAGCCCAGACTCACATGTAGAGGAAAAAAACAGATGATAAGCTCTCCAACTAGAAAACCTTTAATTTTCAACGGCTGAATCATAAACATTGAAATATATTTCAGAGAGGGTTCCTGTTCAGAAAATAGGACGTTATGACAAGCTAGGATGGAGAACCAGTTTTGACAGCCATAGATTTTGATGGATAGCTGTCTACTGAGTGCAATTAGTGGAGCACCACCAAAACCCCAAGTCATTGGAGCTCTATTTGGTTGACAGAACCTATTTCAGGATTCATCGCCTGAAAAGTTAAAGATAAACACAAAATACTTTGACACAGGGCTTGCTCACTCACTCCATTCTGCTCGGACTCGTTTTGTCTGTCAAAAGTGTGACTGAAAAAATGACAGATTGCCTCTGGACTCGATACCCTTTTTTTAATGGATATGTGTACTTCTCAGAGTGAAGCTAATCAATGCATAAGAAAGACATACATGGTTCATAACCCTTCAGATGTATTGTCCCCATAGGATATTCTCAGTGCTGGAGGTCAGATGTTTTCAAGGTCAGACCTGAAGGTCCCATGTGATTAGATTTTCAACAGAGAAAGCAAAGTTAAAAGAAACAGAACATCCTCTCAGAACATATTGAGTTATTCTTTTCAACAATCATAATGTGTGGTGAACTCAGGATTTTAGAGTTGATTACATCCATAATTAAACCAATGCAGCACATTTGGAATTATTACCATCCAATCAGGGACTGATTCAAACCTAGGACACTTGTTGTGTGGATACCATGACCAATCAGTGACATTCAAAAAAGTAAGTGTTCAGGAGTGGGTGAGGGTCGAGTTTTTCATACTCCCGAATTAGAAGTGAGTGTTTCGATGAATCCTTGACTGTTGGCTGGAAGGTGTTCAAGCTTCTATCCAATGGAAGCTGCTCCTAGATAGCGGTCAAACGTTGATAGAAGGACAAACTGTCCTATTTTCACTTCAACCTTTGACCTCTGCATAGAGACTACAGACTGGCATAGTTACCTTGTAACTTTTAACAGAGGTCATGACTGACTTTGCCTTTTTGTTGAGTCTGTCTATCTATCAGGTATCAAGGTAAGACCCAGATGCAGCCCGTGTCAAAGTAACAATGTTTATTACAGCAACAGGGCAAAGGTACAGGATTCCAGGCAGGCTCAGGGTCAGGGGCAGGCAGAGTGGTCAGGTGGAGGACAAGAAAAGCGAGACTGGGGGAAAGCAGGAGCTGACACAAACACTGGTTGGCTTGACAAACAAGACAAACTGGCAACAGACACACAGAGAACACAGGTATAAATGCACAGTGGATAATGGGGAGGATGGACAACACCTGGAGGGGGGTGGAGACAATCACAAAGACAGGTGAAACAGATCAGGGTGTGACAGGGTCCTTCCTTTCTTTAATAGTAAAATGCAACAGAGAGGAGAGGGATGGGATATTCCTATCACCATATTGTAATAACTAGAGCTGATTGCCCAATTACCACATGAACAGACAAACGGGCACATTCATATGATGCTGCAACACATTGAGACTCTTTCATGCATTGAGACGCTTTCATGCCTCCGCGTGCAAATTAGACTTTCAAAACATATTATTGGTAATAGCAATCTACCAAAGGTGGTTAAATGTAATGGAAATGTGTTTTTTTGCATATCCCAGCTACCCCTGAGACACCTGCAGGGAGTGGGGTCACCTTTGTAAAGCACCCCTGGGGCAATTAGGTTTAAGTGCCTTGCTCACGGGTACATCGAAAGATTTTTCGCCTTGTCAGCACCGGTATTCGAACCAGCAACCTTTTCGCCCCCCCAACGCTCTAACCTCAAGGCTACCTGCCACCCTAGATAACAACATTAAGATGAGGAGTTTCCCCCAGGCTATTTATCATATCAGAAAGTTAGAAATGGGGGGGAGAACTTGAACACAATGTAGGCCTAATGCAACATTCTTGTTCATTATGCTGTGAGGTCACTTTATGTAGTACTGTAGTGGATTGCAGAGGATTGTCAAATCATCTGTATGTCATTTATGGGTATATGGACTGCATAGACATCAAGGTTATTCAATTACGTTAAAAGACGACATTAGCTTGTTTTCAGTCTTTCATTTATTATTTACTTTTCCAGTTAGTTCACTATCTGACCAATCAATTGCATTAATTGATCAATTAAACCTCCAGGGAGAAAGAAAACCATCAGTACTTTGGTCCTTCAGGGAAGGAAATAAATAGCTTTACCACACTCCATGAGAAGTACCACCTGACAGGATGATTGCACTGAGGTGAAGACTAGTGTGGATTTTCCCAGTCTCTTTGTATATTGCATTGTTATAAATGCCGACATTAGTCTTCTACCTTTTACTTTTTGCCTCTCGTCATAAGCAGACCATTTTCTTTGACGGAGTCGGTCCGACTGTTATCCACAGAAAGTATCTAACAGGTAAACATCTTTGATTTTTGACCTTTGCTGAAAAGCCGCAATGAATCTAGACACAAGCTCTTTGGAAATCTGGACTGAGGCAGGTAAACTAAAGCGAGCGAAAAAATGCTATGTATTTGTTTATGTTCTTTAAAATCGCATTCCTTCTCCTCTCGTACATATTGACTGCAGTTACAATGGAACAGAGGTCTTATCTTTGGGCACTCATGAGTGAGAAACCACTCAGAATGCTCTCAGAATAACAATAGTGCTGTTTGCTTTACTTGCCAGTGTGAATAAACAACGCTGTATCCGAATTTAACAGTGCATGCAGTGTGTGTATACCAACAGAGATGGATAAACAATGGATATTATACAGGCAATAATAATAATACCCATAAGTATGATTTGTTTTAGCTCATAACACATCCCGGAAATCCTCAGGAGCCACAGGGGTTGTTTACAATACTCTACATGTTGTAGAGCATTGCTGGAAAAATATATCATGCCTAAAGCAATGCTAATCAATGACAAAAGCATTTGGTTGTTTGGATGTTAACAGGATTGGTGTGTCCCCCGCGGGATGGTTGAGCTAACGTAGGCTAATGTGATTAGCATGAGATTGTAAGTAACAAAAACATTTCCCTGGACACAGACATATCTGATATGGGCAGAAAGCTTAAATTCTTGTTGATCTAACTGCACTGTCCAATTTCCAGTAGTTATTACAGTGAAAGAATACCATGCTATTGTTTGATGAGAGTGCACAATTATGAACTTGAAAATGTATTAATAAACCAATTAGGCACGTTTGGGCAGTCTTGATACAGCATTTTGAACAGATATGCAATGGTTCATTGGATCAGTCTAAAAGGTTGCATGTACACTGCTGCCATCTAGTGGCCGAAATCTAAATTGCGCCTGGGATGGAATTATACATGATGGCCTTTCTCTTAAATTTCAAAGATGATGGTACAAAAAAACTACAAAAAAACAACAAAAATTCTTCGTATTATCTTTTACCAGATCTAATGTGTTATATTCTCCTACATTTATTTCACATTTCCACAAAGTTCAAAGTGATTCCTTTCAAATGGAATCAATAACATGCATATCCTTGCTACAGGCAGTTAGATTTGGGTATGTCATTTTAGGCGAAAAGGATCTGATCCTTAGGAGGCTTTAGCTTTGCTATAGTCAAATACATTTTAGCCGGCTAGTGAGGTCAACAAATTATGCTCAATACATATCTGTGCTAGACTGAGCCATGTATATTTTGAAGAGATGTCATTTAAAAGAGTTAGGGATGCTGACAAAGTTGTACCATGGGGAAAAGTTTAAGACTTTTATTCATGACCAGACTATAGCCTTCAAAAACCAACTGGCAAGGTGTGGCAAAATGCAATGTGTGGCAATTGTGTGATCATGCTTGAACTGAGTTTCGTGATTTGTATAACTTCATGTCAAAGTAATGTAATATCATCTCTGCCTTATTGATCCCCTGTGGTCTGGACCCCTACGCTCGGTCAATCTCAGAACCCTGTCCGAGCGTTAAAACATTTCACTTTTAAAAACAGCTTTTGAAAAGGACATTTCAATTATAATGAGATTCTGCAGTCTAGCTGGGCCGTACTAAAAGATTACTCCTTTTTACCTCCCAATATCCTACTTAACAATTTTGTCATTTCAATAACTTAATTTCAATACAAATCTTGAACCCACCTGTCCCCGACTTTTCCCTAAATACGTGTATTTTACGTTCAAGCATTATGTTGAGATAAATATCATAAAAGACAAAACCCTTCTGAACATTTCATCCTCAAAGCGCCATGACAGTCAAAAGGACCTCATGCATATTTAACAGTAGAATATCTGGCCCTCGGGGAGTACCAAAAGCCACCAGTCTAATAAATAAAAAGCCTGGCCTCATTGGACCCCCCCTTCTAGCCAATGTCATTTGGTGGTGTTCATGAAGACGTCACGTAACATTAGAATAAGAAATGCAAACGTTTGAAAGAACATAACAACAGTTTCATTTGTTTATGTTACTGTTGGCTATATGTAAGAACAAACAAAAAAACACCAGTAAACACAGAATTTCAAGTGTAAAATCTATTTTATTCGTGGAGTGCCTTGGTTACAACTACGAAACCAAAAGCATGTGCATTGGAATACAGTTTGAAAAAATACATCTATACAATGACAAAACAAATAAAAATACCCAAACTACAAAGTAGAAAATATCAGTGATACTGTATCAGTAGCCTAAACATCAGTATAAGAGCCAAGCGTGATTGGGACTAGTGAAAATCATCACAAAGGCAATAATGGGTATTATGATGAACGTAAGTGTTAATATGACAGCGGTCAAAAATAGTCCATCATTCTCAGTTATTGGACACCCTCGTTGCGGCCGCGCTCGTGCTTACAGTATATGGCGCACGTCTTCATGCAACAGTTGGGTCTCATTTAGCTGTTATCCCTTGTCTCTTACAGTCACCACACATCTTCTTCACTTTCACTTGATTGCCACACTTCTCACCAAAAAAAAAGTATCTTGCAGCTGAAACAGGTGTCATGGGTCCCATCTCCCCGCCTGGGAGTTTCTTCTCCTCGGGAGCTGTGCATAATTTAGCTTGCGCAAAGGCTCGGCCTGGTATCTTTGCCGCTGTCTTGGCCTTCACATGTCTGTCAGGTAGCCCCGTGTGCCAGACTCATGATGAAGTGTCTCCTGCTCGTGGTGTTGTTCATGCGCTGCCTGAACAACACGTGTGCGTTTGATGGCGGCCTGGTCGAGCGTGTTGTCGAACACCGCAACAGGCCAGCTCGGAGTAACTTCTTTCACCGAGTGATTGGAAACATTATCCGACACTCGCTCACCTGCTTGCCTGATATGGATCCTTTCCCAGATATGGAAAGCCGTCCAGCGTGACTCAGAATAATAATCATCAGAGACGTCATGATTCATTTCTTCCCCGTCATCTGAGTCGTTTTCATTCAGGTCTTGTAGCAAGACTAACACAGCATGTGCATCCATTGGTCTTGGTCTTGCCATTTGTAAATGATGCACACGCTCACTGTGTAGCCTACTCTAGTAGGGCTAGAGTAGTTAATACAACTACCTGGATTCGGTGTATTGATATAGGGCACACCGTTTTGAAATTATAACTAGATGAGTACAGTAGAATGGCCTGCCCTGTTCTTTCTTTCTTCACAATTTGGTGATTACATAATTATGCATCGTTCCCCCCCCCTCCCCACTCATCAACTCACCCATTCTCCCCATTTCTCCACCATCATACTATACTTAATTTGTTTCATATGTTGTTATATGTGTGAGATTAGTTTTGGTATAGTTTACGCTCAATTTCGAGGCAATTATCTGGGTGATTATCAACTGGGCACGGCATATTCAACTATTGGAAGGAGTGGAACAGGCCCTACTGTCAGGAAAAGGAGGGGCTACAGGGAAACCCGTGCAAAAAAGGGTATGCCCTCATAAAACTGGTTTTATCACCAGTTCTATTTGTGATATTCAAAAGTTGTAGTTGTGATGTTAAGATTCTAACAAGCATAGTGTGTTATATAGACTTATTTGGGAAAAGTCAAGGACAAGGGGGACATTACATTAAAAGTGTAATTAAACATTTCCATTCGTCCTTATGAGGCCATTTATATCAAAAGAACAGAATAGCATGTTTTGAGTTGTATTTGTCCGTGCTTAGTAGCCAAGGCTATGGCTGTGCCATGCCAATGAAATCAACTTGTTCATTTAGCAGACATCACAGGTCCTGCCTTACCACAGTCAACACACATATTTTACAGTACGAATTTAATGGAATATAACAGAAGTAAATAGAACAGATGTTTTATTGCTGATTGTCAGCAGTAGTCTACTCAAATGAGGAACTAACCATGGTTAATTCAGTAAAAAGTTATATTTTGAAGCAGAGACCATCTGCGCAAGTTGTACAGTTGTTTGGAAAAAAATAGATGAATTAGAAACCTTGGAATCTGCTCTTTCTGATAGGGTATAGCAATCAAAATGTCTGCCTGGATGGACCTCTGTAGGATGATATGGAAGAAGTGCTATTTGGTTAGAGCCTTGCTTTTTTAATTGATTTAAATTCATTTATTTCACCTTTATTTTTCACGTTATCATTTATTGTTTTTGTTCGAGTGTTCATTTGTCTGTATTAAATACATTATGGACACTTACCACACTGCATCTTGGTCCGATCCTTACTCCTCTTCAGACGAAGAGGAGATCTGCCGTTACAATTTTAACATAATAAATGCATTCACTTAGCCATGTATTATTTATTATGGAATATTTACACAATTGAAATATCAACGGTCATCATTGCAGTTCTTGTAGTTATGGAATTACGGCGATCCGAGTGCTAATAGAGTATACATGCTTTTACATGGAAGGATAGGAGTTGATCGATCAATCAAATAATCAAAATCAAACAAGTGTAAACCTTTACCATGAAATGCTTACTTATAAGCCCTTAACCAACAGTGCAGTTCAAGAAAGAATTAAAAAAATATTTACCAAATAAACTAAAGTAAAAAAAATGATAAAAAGTTACAATAAAAATAACAATAACGAGGCTCTATACAGGGGGTAGCGGCACCGAGTCAATGTGTGGGTGTCAATGTAAATAGTCCGGTGGCCATTTGATTAATTGTTCAGCAGTCTTATGGCTTGGGGACAGAAGAACCTGTTACGGATTCGGGTTCCCAGTTGGGAACCGATGTTAACTGGGACGTGGCGCATGGAACGCAAAAATATTCTTAGAAATATTTAACCTCCACACATTAAAACCTGTTAAGCCTCCCCCCTACTTTTTCGGAAATTCTGTTAAAAATCGCGCAACATTTTGCCGTCCTGCTACTCAGGCCAGGAATATAGTATATGCATATGATTAGTATGTGTGTATAGAAAACACTCAGACGTTTCCAAAACTGTTTAAATCACGGCTGTGACTATAACAGAACGTCTGTTTCATCGAAAAGCGCAGGAAAATCTGATCACTGGAGATGGGAAAAAATATCCATGCGCCACTTCAACCCATTGTTAAAGGTGAACCGTATTAAATGAGGCCGAGCTTGCAGTACCTACAGCTTCCACAGGATGTATAGAGTCTCCTCATTTGATTCTGATTTGATTCTTGGTAGATCCGACCAAAGGGAACCGATTCCCTCCGACCACCAACCTGAGGCATTGTCTCTGTGTTTTTCCGGACATTTTTCCACACGACCAACTATCGAATTTACATCGCCTCCTGATGATTTTTATAGCTTATTAACGTGTAGTTATACCTAAAGTTGCATTAGAAAGGTATTTCGAAGTGTTTTGTGAAAGTTTATCGTCGAATTTTTAACTTTTAAAAAATGACGTTACGTTATGAAACGCTATTTTTTTCCGTTTATCACACAGTCTTCATAGATCGATATCTAGGCTATATATGGACCGATTTAATCCAAAAAAAGACCCAGTATTGATTATGGGACATCAAGGTGTGCCAAGAAAGAAGATGGTCAAAGGTAATTAATGTTTTATATTTTATTGTGCGGTTTGTGTAGCGCCGACTATGCTAATTCTTTTGTTTACATCCCCTACGGGTCTTTTGGGGTGTTGCATGCTATCAGATAATAGCTTCTCATGCTTTCGCCGAAAAGCATTTTAAAAATCTGACTCGGTGGCTAGATTCACAATGACTGTAGCTTTATTTCAATACCAAGCATGTGTATTTTAATGAACGTTTGCGTTTTAACTAATACTATCAGCGTGTAGCGTAGCGCATTTGCATTTCCAGAGCTCTAGGTGGGACGTCTGCGTCTCAAGTAGGCTCAAGAGGTTTTAACAAGTCCAATAGCTCAAATGAAAGATAAACACCTTGTTCATCTAGCCAGCAAGTCAGATTTCTAAAATGTTTTACGGCGAAAACATAGCACATATTTATGTCAAACCACCACCAAAGACACAGCTAATTTGAATTAGCCACGTTGAACAAAATATGCAATCAACAACCGCAGGATTAAAAGAAAAATTATTCACTAACCTTTTGAAAATCTTCATCAGATGACAGTAATAGGACATGTTACACAGTACATTTATGTTTTTTTCAATAATATGCAATTTATATCCATAAATCTCTGTTTACAATGATGCCATGTTCAAAAAATGCTACTCAAATGTCCGGAGAAATGATGATATCTGCCGGAGCTAACGTCAGATAACAAGCAATACACATCATAAACTTTGACTAAATATACATGTTCTACATATAGTTAGAAAGATACACTTCTTCTTAATGCAACCGCTGTGTTACATTTATTTTTAACGTTACAGAATTCGTTCACTAGGCTATAATATGAGACGGCGCTCAGAAATTAGCATTATGTCTCCTCTATCTCGGAGTCCATAGAAACCCATAATTAACACATAAATATTCCCTTATCTTTGATGTTCTTCGATCAGAAGACGTGGAAGGAGTTATACTTACCAAAAACTGCGTTTGGTTTTCAAGTCTGTGTCTTTAGGTTATCAAACACGACAAATTCCGGTCGAAATGCAAGCAAAATTCTAGTGGATGCGCATCAAAACTTCAAAATTACATATTATATGTCGACTAAACTGGTCAAACTAAGTGCAGAATCGAGCTTTAGCATGTTTTAAACATAGAAAACAATCCTTAGCGTGAACAGACAAACCTACATCGTTTGGTGAATCTTGGAACAAAGAGAGCTCCGGACCCGACGTGCGCATGAAAGTGCATGTATTTTCGCGTGACCCGGAGGTTTCAGCCTGCCAAAACTCGAGGGAGCACGCGATTCTCACAATGGCAGGCCCCACTGAAAGGGGACATCGCGCTGAAGAGATAGATGGAGGGTGGGGGCGATGACGTCAAAGTTGTCCCAACTTTTCTGTTGCCAAGAGAGAGTTTGGGAGAATGGCTGCCCTGAGAGTTCTGCTTTACATAGAGACATAATTTGAACGGTTTTAGAAGCTTTAGAGTGTTTTCTATTCAATAATTATTATTATATGCATATATTAGCAATTTTTGACAGATTTTTTTTCTGTTTACTATGGGCATGCAATTCCTCCAAAGGGGGCAGTAGTCAGCCCTATCTTTAACAGGAGTCTTTTGGTCCTAGACTTGTCGCTCCGGTACCGCTTGCCATGCGGTAGCTTGACTTGGGTGAGTGGAGTCTCAATTTTTTGGGCTTTCCTCTGACACGGTCTAGTATATAGGTCCTGGATGGCAGGAAGCTTAGCCCCAGTGATGTACTGGGCCGCACACACTACCCTCTTCAGCGCCTTACGGTCAGATGCCGAGCAGTTGCCATACCAGGAAGTGATGCAACCGGTCAGGATGCTTTCGGTGGTGCAGCTGTATAACTTTTTTTTTTTTTTTTAAAGTTCAGGAAAAGGTTTGTCGTGACCTCTTAACGACTGTCTTGGTGTGTTTGGACCATTGCCATTGCCTGAAATGTCTTAGTCCACAACAACATGGCAACTCTCTACATCAGTCACCCCGGAGAACGCATTCTGCCTTCCATATACTTCAACTGTGGTTGAGCTCGTCTGTAGCAATGGCAAATAGAACTGTCAATAGAAAGGGCCAACAAGTCCAAACCCACCCACCTGGCACTACAGGCAGGCTAAAGCAAACCTTCAAAATCATAGGTGGGCCATACTAAAATATTGCTAATTTTACCTCCCATTATCCTACTTAATAGAGTATGCATGCTTTAACATGACTCGTCACCAATTGTAAAGGAGGCATCGCTTCAATATAAGCTTCATGTCTTTTCATATTAATGCATATCATGGATAATTCAGGAACCACTTTGCAGGCATATATTTCCTCAGCCTAAAACATAAATCCGTCAAATGGAAGCAGTGTCTCATTTGTGCCTCATCACAGCCAGTGTCTCACCAGTGTCTCATTTGTGTCTCATCACAATCTCTCAAAGTAGTAATGCAAGTACAGGTAGTGGTAGTGTTCGCTTGGCTGAAATACAACCTTAAACAGGGACATTCCTTGGGGTTCCATGGTCATTACATCATTCAAAAACGCTACAAAAATACAAGAAAAATCGCTTTAAAATTACGAACCACCAGTGATATCCTGTGGTAAATTCATCGCTGCCGGGCTTCTCCATACTCCACTGTAGCTCTCTTATGACTCTGGCACAACTTCAACCTCCCCATAACAGACAACCCCCTGGAGAACATGCAGCCGATTACTCAACACAATATGGTAATAAATTCCATATTCCAGCTGTAAACTCCACTCCCACAGCCATAACACAACCTAGCTAGCTCTTTCATCAAACGTGTTCAATATGGATAAGCCCAGAGTGAGAATCTATGCATTATTTGCTCTTGTGTAAGTCTACAAGTCCACTGCTAATGAGGGCCATTTGTATGAAGCGTTATCGCAGGCTGAGCAAGTGTCGAGGGATATGTCCAAGAGATACTGTCTGAAGGGTGAATGAAAGACAGAAGAAGTTCAAATATGTAATTAAATGCCAATCACACAGTGTTGTGGACAGATAAGCCAAGCCGTCTCGGGAGCTAGCACAAGCAGCAATCAATAGTTAAGGCTTCATAAGAATCATTTTACTTCCGTTGGTGGTGAGATAACAGGAGCTGTAAAACTACATCTCAAGGTTGGTGACAAACTGAGCCGTTTCTGCCAGGCCGGCCGAAAATAGGAATTTATTGGTGGGCCACAGTGATGGATGACTCAACATATAAATCGAGAGTTGCCCGATCAATCAAAGGAGGACTATTGCCTGAAATGTCTTAGTCCCACAACAACATGGTGACCCTCAACATCAGGTCACCCTGGAGAATGCATGCTGCCTCTCTTCCAGACCTGGGTTCAATAGTATTCTAAATGCTTCCATATACTGAAACTGTGATTGAGCTCGTCTGTTGCAATGGGGGATAGAATGGGCAATAGAAAGGTCCAACGTGTCCAAAACCTGCCCACCTGGTGCAGCAGGCAGGCTAAAGCAAACGTTCAAAGCATTTCAAATATTTAGTGTTTAAACCCAGGTCTGCTCCTCTCAAACACAAGAACTACTATAGGTGATTGAGATCGGTCTTTCGTCATTCTACCTCTAAGCAAGTTATTTTAGCAGCAGTATATACTGTATCTGCCACTACTAATTGGGTTGTCGAGGAGTAATTAGTCAACAAACTCGGTGTGTTGGTCGTAAGTTACACGGGCAACAGTGTACGCAGAACTAATCTGATGTTTTTCTCAGGTTTTGGGAGGATATCACAACTATGAGAATTGCACTGCTCAACACAGAAAAACATAGGTTCAGATTTGCAAAATGCATTAGTAGAATTTGAATCACGTATTAGATTAGAAACTGGACCATGCCTATGGATTGAGTCAATGGAGGTTAATAACAGACCCCTCTTTGATTAACTTTGACCCTCCCACCCATATCGCAATCCTAATCTCCACATGCGAATCGGGTAATTCCACCAATCAAACGGAGCGACTGAACTCTGACATCACGGCTCGCCGGCCTTAATCATAGGAGACTTTAAGCACTTCTCTGTCCATTCAGTGGGCTAATGTTGCCATTAGAAAGTAATTACTTACCAGCAAGATGCTTAGCTCTGCCACTCCAGACAGAAACACGACCAGATCTCCCAACCGCGTGACGGGGTAATACCATGTGTAGCACCCAAAAATGGAACGCTATTGGCCGATTTGAATTACTTGGTGCAATGTACACAGAGACATAAAGTGCATGTCAATGTGCATCGACCCTGTGTGTGGCGTGTGTGCGTGTAAGTGAGGGTGTGTGTGCGTGTAAGTGAGGGTGTGTGTGTGTGTGTGTGTGTCTGTATGTGTTTGTGTATACTGTATTGCTAAATTATTTTTAAGAAAATGAATGAACTCAATTATCAGATAGATGCATTCATGTTCTGTAGCAGACAACTGTGCCTGAAGACGTAATGTGAGTGTTATCACTTCCAACAGACAGAGAAGCTCAGAGATTTGCTGACTTCCTTCCTACACAGCATGTACAACCATATTAACCATATTTCACAGGAAATATCATAAAGCTGCCACTCTGAGAGTGTGATTGATGTGAGTGTGTTATTTTGGGCTGGAGATAAAACAGGTATATAGTGCCAGACAGGGTCTCCATCATAAGACCTGATCTGACATCAGATTAATGGGGTGAGTGGGTCAATGGAGAGATGGTGCAGAGTTGGACGAGTTACAGCTGTTGCCCCTAGATGATGATCTCCGGTCAGTTAAGTATTTCCCTCCGTAATGGATACGATTAACAATGAAGAAACTGTAGAACAGATCCCCAGGTCTGGGTTTCGATGACAAGCACTCCCTCACTAGGTCTGATTGACAAATACAGCAACCATACACCATCAAAGGAAGGAGTGCTTGTCATCGACATACGCTCATGCCAATCTGAAAGAACTGGGTAGCTGTAAGCAATATGGAGGAAGCTCAAAGATCCAGCTACTGTATCTGGCCCCTTCAGATTAAAAAAAAACTTTATGTAACTAGGCAAGTCAGTTAAGACCAAATTCTTATTTACAATGACGGCCTACCGGGGAACTGTGGGTTAATTGCCTTGTTCAGAATGACAGATTTTTTACCTTGTCAGCTCGGGGATTCAATCCAGTAACCTTTCGGTTACTGGCCCAATGCTCTAACCACTAGGCTACCTGCCGCCCCAGATCTGACAATAGCAAATGGGAAATGAATAAAAGTTTGATAACTAAAATCGTAGAGTAAAACGGAGAAAGCCAACTGTTTGGACGCTACGGGCGATTTTGTGAGATTTTCGGGATGTCTGACAAACACCACTCTAGCTCGGTCACCTTTCACTACAGATGCGGAAGTGTTACAAAGACGGATGTGGTGGATGGAGACTCATCCAATGCAACAAAACAAACAGATATCTATCTTAAATTGATGGATTTGTATTATGCTAATTTGATTTCCGCAGGGTCACGCACATCGACCTTAGGAGGTTAAGCATGGTCAAGAGAATAATTATGCTGTGGATGACATATTAAACCACCCAGACACATCAAAAGATGCAGTCGTCATTCTGAACTGAGCTGCAGGACAGGGAGAAAACTGCTCAGGGATGTCCCCATGAGTCCTTTGGTGATTTGAAAACAGCTACAGAGTTCAATGGCTGTGATGGGAGAAAAGTTTGGATGGATCAACTTGTGACTCCACAATAATGACCTAAATGACAGTGAAAAAAAGGAATAGAAATATACCGAATATCTGCGTATGTATGCATATGTAAGCAACAATGCAACAAGTCACTCAAGTAATACTGAAGAAAAGAAAACACAGCAAAGGAATAAACTTTGTGGCCTAAATGCAAAACTTTATGTTTGGGGCAAATCCAATACAACACATCACTGAGTAACTGACTCCTTATTTTCAAGCATGGTGGTGGCTGCATCATGGTATGGGTATTCTTGACATCGGCTAAGACTGGAGAGTTTTTCAGGGTGAAAAGAAACTGGATGAAGTTAAGCACGGGCAAAATCTTAGAGGAAGACCTGCTTCTCTCTGCTTTACACCAGACACTGGGAGAGGAATTCACCTTTCAGCAGGACGATAACCTACAACACAAGTCAAAATGTACACTGGAGTCGCTTACCAAATAGATATTGAATGTTCCTGAGTGGCCAAGTTTCAGTTTTGACTTAAATCTGCTTGAAAATCTATGGCAACACTTGAACATTTCTGTCAAGCCATGGTCCCCAACACCTTGATAGAGCTTGAAGAATTTTAAAAAGCATAATGGGCAAATATCCAAATACCCAAGAAGAAGCACAGCTGTAATTGCTGCCAAAATTGTATTGACTTAGAGGGATGAGTACTTCGCTAATCAAGGTATATTAGTGTTTTATGTTTCATGTATCTTTAAAAAAAAATGAATTTTTCTTCCACTGTGACATTAGAGAGTATTTTGTGTAGATTGTCGATAAAACATGACAATTAAACAGATTTGAATCCCACTTTGTAACACAATAAATTGTGAAGTTATCCAAAGGTGGTGTAGACATTCTACGGGCACTGTAGGTGACTCTGACTGGTATAGATCAAGGGCCCTAACCCATCAATAGGTCAGAAAAACAACTAACTCTACTTAGTTCAAATCACTATCTGCTCATTGCTGTGCCATTGTTAACGAGTAGAATCGAGTGCAAGCCAAACAAATACCGCTCTGTTACCACAAGCCCAAACAGCAATGATTCACTTCCTTAATTGGCATTCCAGAGAAATATTATGGACGTGTAACTCTTCTACAGTGGCAACAGGCTGACTGACAGACTCATTGAAACCTTCCATCATACAAATGTGGTTCACAAAGGATCAAAAATAGGCCACCATGTCATACCCTAAATATTAGTATTTAGCATGGTACATACTAGTTCCTGTAGGTCTTTGGTTACCAAACTTGTTTTAGATGTGCCTACCCTAATGGACCAGCTACACTCTCTTCATTAAAATATGCCTGCTGACCCCTTTGCTATTGCATGCTTTCCTTATGTTAGCTAGGCCTATACCTAACTGATAGTAAAGGCTTTGATTAATGAGCATCCTCTTGTACACTGCAGAAGGTGTTTGAAATTAGTTTTTGCTTCCACATTTAAGCACCATCAAACTAACTGTTTTGTTGCACGCAGAACTCGTCCTGTTTTGTGTGAAAAGCACTGCAAGTAGAAAGGCTGTCAAATAGTTATTAACATCAACACTCCTGTGATTAACACAATAAAAAAAAGTGATTTAGCGAACACAAACACTAGCCAACGGTAAAACTGAGCCGGTTCATCGAAGTCGTTTGTGTTTCAGGGACTGAACTCCCTGACTCTCTCAAGCTCATTAGCAGTTTTGAAGATTGTATTTTCTCATTAATCTGCGTAATTGCTTAGCAAACCCTTCTCTGTGTCGGCCGCCATCCTCTTTCGTGCTTGAGGGGGTGGGTAATTTAGATAGCATTTCACATAAATATATTGTACATACTAGCCTCTTATTTATGCAAATCTAGGCTGGATGTGTTCCGTTTATTTGAGTCTAATGTGCTGTTTTTAGAGGATTAGCAGGAGTTATTGTGATGGTCATCAAAGTTAGGGAGATAAAAAATATGTTTGTTATCTTCTTTGTTAGGGAGTGACAGATGGGGTTCTATTAGTATCGCCATGTTCGCAATTACTTTAAAGTTATATTTAGCCAAGACTGTGAAAGCATTAGCCTTCTGAGCTAAAGCCTGGGAGCTTTTTTGCTCTGGGAGCTAACACAAAACTTCAGGTTTTGTGACTAAAGTGACTAAGCACAGATGACAACAGAGAGTAGCAGTGGTGTAAAGAGGGGGTTCGGGAGGTGGAGGGGGAGGGGCCGTGCAAATAGTCTGGGTAGCCATTTGACTAGGTTTTCAGGGGTTTTATGGCTTGGGGGTCGAAGCTGTTTAGAAGCTTCTTGGACCTAGACTTGACGCTCTGGTACCTCTTGCCGTGCGGTAGCAGAGAGAACAGTCTGTGACTAGGGTGGCTGGAGTCTTTGACAACTGTTATGGCCTTCCTTCCATCCTTTTTTTATTGATCTAGTCACTGGTGCTTCCTGATTAAATTTTTGCCTGTAAGCAGGAATCAGGAGGATAGAATTATGGTCAGATTTGCCAAATGGAGGGCGAGGGAGAGCTTTGTATTTGTACACGTCTCTGTGTGTGGAGTATAGGTGGTCGAGATGTATTTTTCCTAACATTCAGGTGATACCATTCACGGTGAATTGTTAAATACTTGTTAAATACTTGTTAAATACTTGTGGAAAGGCAGTGAAGGGTTGTGTGCTGTTACATTCCCCCCCGCCATAACATAACATATCTCCCATTAAGCATTTTCTGTCCCAATATGGTCTCCTGGGTGTCCCTGAAGGCCACCTCTATCCCTCCATCTCTCCATTCTCCACTCCTCCACCGTCTCTAATAGAAGTATAATATCCTTAAATCGAACAGAATTTACTGGGCATCCCAGCAAACACCAGCTCAAATTGAACATAATTAAAATGCCTGCCAGCATTATAGTCTGCCTTGATAGGATTCTGTACACCAATGTGGGCGAACAGCAGGCTTGAAATGGACAAATGGGTCAGCATGAGAGGGGGACACAGGTGACCGTGAGTTAATACACCAAGAGCTAGGCATAAATGGACTGAAAATAAGACTCAGTGACATAGTCTGTTGTGTTGTTTTGTCACAAATAAGAAGACCTTAATCTTGATTCATGAATTTACATGGATTTTCCACTTAGCATTCACCACCAAAGAACACGTACAAGGATGAGTGTAAATGATCTTAGTCATTCAGTTGTCTCTTGTTGTTGTCGCTGAAGGTCGGTCTACGTGTAGACAGGGAACTGTAGTAGAATATGAAATTAAACTTGGGGCATTTTTCTATTTATGATGCGCCTTTGGTCATGAAGGGCAACTGTGACATCCCACTGCACTGTGCTTTCATACTGATGTGATTAGCCTCCCAGTCATGTATTTATGTTGTTTAGCGCAGGACGAACTGATGGCTGATGGGAAAGGTGGTCTTTGGTGAGACCGCAGAGCACCCGGGCCAATGACACCTCTCTCACGCAAGGCTAACTCTGAAAGTAAAGTTCGCTTAGATGAGAAACAGTGCCCTGTCCAGGCCCCCCCCAAAAAAAACAAAAAATCTGTTTGGCCACCCCAGTGAAATTCTGAGATCCAATTGGTTGATAATTTTTCCCAAGACACACACCGACAGCAAGACTCATCCATCTCAACGTAGAACGCATCCGAGTGAGAGAAACAGCGCCCCGCTGTCTTAGTACTGTGTGTGTAACCCATGTATCTGATGCTGTCTGGCCAAGAAGAGTATGACATGTCGATACCTTGGGATTATAAGGTTCTGCCTGACATTTTAGTCAAAAATGTGTTAGTCACACATAATTGATCTTTACATTGTTCTTCATATGCCTGTGACGATAGATTTTTTTTAATGCAAATTTTAGGTGTAAAAAAAAAATCTAAAACCAAGAAGTTCTATCTGCAATCCAATCACAAGCCTGAACGAATACAGATGGAACAATCAGAACACCTGTCTTTAACATCTCCCTCATAGAATGAAGCATTAGTATAATGTTGTGTTTCAACACGTAGTTATACTTTTGACTTTGAACTCTATCACGTTATCATCATTCTGCTACACCAGGAGTGTAACGATTCTCATTGGTGGAAGAAGGAGTAGACCAAAGCGGAGCGTGGTACGTGTTCATGATGCCTTTTAATAAACCAAACACTGAATACAAACGAACAAAAGAATAAAGGAAAACACTGAAACGGAAAATAATCACCCACACCTCAAAATGGGAAAACAGGCTACCTAAGTATGGCTCTCAATCAGAGACAACCATAGACAGCTGCCTCTGATTGAGAACCATACCAGGCCAAACACAGAAAAAGAAAACCCAGACCTATAACATAGAATACCAACCTACATCACACCCTGACCAAACTAAAAATAGAAACATACTAAGCAAAATACGGTCAGGGCGGGACAGTACCTCCCCCAAAGGTACGGACTCCGGCCGCAAAACCTAAACCCATAGGGGAGGGTCTGGGTGGGCATCTGTCCGCGGTGGCGGCTCTGGTGCGGAACGTGGACCCCACTCCACCATAGTCTTGGCCCACTTTAGTGGCGCCTTTGGAGCAGTGACCCTCGCTGCCGACCTCTGACTGGGGACCCTTGCAGCGGGCCCTGAATAAAAGGGAAATTCCGGCAGCGCCGGACAGGCAGGAGACTCCGGCAGCGCCGGAGTGAAGGGCGGCTCTGGCAGCTCCTGACTGGTGGGCGGCTCTGGCAGCTCCAAACAGGAGGGAGGCTCTGGAGGTGCTGGACAGGAGGGAGGCTCTGGAAGTGCTGGACAGGAGGGAGGCTCTGGAAGTGCTGGACAGGAGGGAGGCTCTGGAAGCGCTGGACAGGAGGGAGGCTCTGGAAGCGCTGGACAGGAGGGAGGCTCTGGAAGCGCTGGACAAGAGGGAGGCTCTGGACGCGCTGGACAGGCGGGAGCACCTGGAGGGAGGACACGGAGAGACAGCCTGGTCCTCGGAGGAGGCACAGGATAGACTGGGCCGTGGAGGCGCACTGGAGGACTGGAACTAAGGGCCTGCACAACCCGTCCTAGCTGGATGGTGACTTTGGTCCTGCACGTGCGGGGCGCAGGCACAGGAAACACTGGGCTGTGCAGACGCACTGGAGACAAAGTGTGCAGAGCTGGCGCAGGATAATCCGGGCCGAGGAGAAGCACTGGAGACCAGATGCGCTGAGCCGGCTTCATCCCTCCTGGCTTAATGCCCACTCTAGCCCGGCCGATTCGAGGAGCTGCGATGTAACGTACCGGGCTGTGAACGTGCACTGGAGACACCGTGCGCTCCACCGCATAACACGGTGCCTGACCAGTACGACGCCCCACCCAGTAAGAACGGGGAGTTGGCTCAGGTCTCCTACCTGACTCCGCTAATCTCCCCATGTGCCCCCCTCCCCCAAGACATTTTTGGGGCTGCCTCTCGGGCTTCCTTGCCAGCCGTGTTCCCTCAAATCGCTGGCCCCCTTTTCCTGCTGTCTCCACTCTCCTGGCTGCCTCCACCTGTTCCAATGGGAGGCGATCCCTTCCAGCCAGGATCTCCTCCCATGTGTAGGATACCTTGCCGTCCAGAATGTCCTCCCATGTCCATTCCTTCTTATAGTGCTGCTCCTCCTTACCACTCTGCTTGGTCCTTTGGGGGTGGGTAGTTCTGTAACGATTGTCGTTGGGAGAAGGAGAAGAGGACCAAAGTGCAGCGTGGTACGTATTCATAATGATTTTAATAAAGATGAATACTCGAACATAAACAACAAACTGACAAACGAACAGTTCTGCAAGGTGCAACAAAAATACTAAACAGAAAATAACTACCCACACCCATAGTGGGAAAACAGGCTGCCTAAGTATGGTTCTCAATCAGAGACAACGATTGCCAGCTGCCTCTGATTGGGAACCATACCAGGCCAAACACATAGAAATAGAAAACATAGAACACAAAACATAGAATGCCCACCCCAACTCACACCCTCACCAAACTAAAATAGAGACATAAGAAAGGAACTAAGGTCAGGACGTGACAAGGTGTCAGCGTGACATTCATTCTTATCACTCTGTCTGTAAGGGCAGCGCACAACTGGCCCTGGCGTCGTCCGGGTTAGGGTTTGGCCGGGGTAGGCCGTCATTGTAAATACGAATTTGTTCTTAAAACTTGATAGGGACTAGGTCCCTGTGGCGGGATCAAATCAGCGGAAATTTTAGAGCGCCACCGAAAGTTTTCGATAAAACTCAAACTTTCATTAAAACAAACATGCAAGGTACTGAATTAACCTCTTGAGCTTATGGCTCAATACTGCCCCCGTTGGAGGAAGTGCGTGCCCATAGTAAACTGAAAATATTTTTTTCCAAAATTGCTAATATATGCATATAATAATAATTATTGAATAGAAAACACTCTAAAGTTTCTAAAACCGTTTAAATTATGTCTGTATGTAAAGCAGAACTCTCAGGGCAGCCTTTCTCCCAAACTCTCTCTTGTCAAGAGAAAAGTTGGGTCAACTTTGACGTCATCGCCCCCACCCTTCCCAGGCAGCTACCGATCTGGGAACAGTATGTATTTGTTCAGCGCGATGTCTGCTTTCAATTGGCACGTTCATTGTTTGAATTTCGCGCTCCCTCATCCTTTGGCGGGCGAAAATGCCCGGTTCACTCTCACATACATGCACTCTATTGCGCGCGGCCGATTTGGGGAACGTTCTTTTCCAATAGACACCAGTTGAAGCCGGTTCGTTTGTTTGCGATTATCATTGTTTTACATGATAAAAACATCATTTTGCTCGATTCTGCACTTAGTTTGACCAGTTTAGTCGACATATAATATGTAATTTTGAAGTTTGATTGCGCAAGAGTGCGGGACCAGAAGGAGCAGAAGTTATTTTGGGTGCATTTCAGCTGAAGCTGTTAGCATATGCTAATACAAAGACGCACAACTTGAAACCAAACGATGTATTGGGTAAGTATGACTCCTTCTACGTCTTCTGATCGAAGAACATCAAAGGTAAGGGAATATTTATGTGGTTATTTTGGGTTTCTGTGGACTCCAAACGTAGAGGAGACACTGCTAATATCTGAGCGCCGACTCATAGCATAGACTAGTGAACGAATTCTGTAACGTTAAAAATAAATGTAACACAGCGGTTGTATTAAGAAGAAGTGTATCTTTGTAACTATATGTAGAACATGTATATTTAGTCATGTTTATTGCTTGTTATCTGACGTTATCTGTCCGAGCTATCATAATTTCTCCGGACATTTTGAGTAGCATTTTTTGAAATGTCGTCATTGTAAACAGAGATTTATGGATATTAATGGCATATTATTGAAAAAAAAAAAAAAATGTACTGTGTAACATGTAATATTACTGTCATCTGATGAAGATTTTCAAAAGGTTAGTGAATTATTTATTTTTTAATCCTACTTTTAAATTTTATATTTTCTGGGACAAAATGGCCGCCGTTTGCCTTTTGTTTCGGTGGTGGTCTAATATAAATGTGTGCTATGTTTTCGCCGTAAAACATTTTAGAAATCTGACTTGCTGGGTAGATGAACAAGGTGTTTATCTTTCATTTGAGCTATTGGACTTGTGTAGGTGTGGAGGTTAAATATGTCTAAGAATATTTTTTCACATTTTGTGTTATGCTAATGAGCTTGAGCCGTAGTCACGATCCCGGATCCGGGATGGGTAGCATCAAGAGGTTAAAGCTACACTCGTTGTGAATCTAGCCACCAAGTCAGATTTGTAAAATGCTTTTCAGCGAAAGCATGAGAAGCTATTATCTGATAGCATGCACCCCCCAGAATACCAGACCGTCAAGAAAACAACAGATTTTGCGGTAGCCGGCGCTACCCTACCCAAAACGCAGAAATAAAATATAAAACATTCATTACCTTTGACGAGCTTCTTTCTTGGCACTCCTATATGTCACATAAACATCACAATTGGGTCTTTTTCCCGATTAAATCCGTCATTGTATATCCAAAATGTGATTTGCTGAAGACCGGTCTGATCCAGAAAAATGCCCCCTTACAAGACGCAACGTCACTTTTTAAAATTATAAAAGTTGCCTATATACTTTTACAAATCACTTCAAACTACTTTTCTAAACCAACTTTAGGTGTTAATAAACGTTAATAATCTATCAAATTGATCACGGGGCGATCTGTATTCGATAGCAGCAAGTCTTGAAATCATACTCCATGTTTTCACTTTCATAACATCCTGTGGTGAGCCCCAAGAAAGGAAGTGCCTATACGTCACCAAACCAAGGATAAAGCAGCCCAAAAATGCCAGCACTGGCGACATCGTGTGGAAGCTGTAGGCGTTTACAGGGGATCCCCATGTATTTTCTTCAGCCTTAGACAATTCATTGACTGGCGGATGAATATTATTTTTGTGTTTTTGGTGAACAGTTTTTCGAAGGATTTTCACTCCTAAACACGTTATGTTATAGCCACAGACACAATTTAACCCGTTTTAGAGACTTCAGAGTGTTTTCTATACACACACACTTATCATATGCATATACTATATTCCTGGCATGAGTAGCAGGACGCTGAAATGTTGCGCGATTTTTAACAAAAAGCTGCGAAAATTCGCAGCCTCCTTAACAGGTTCTGACCTGCCTAGTTAAACAAAGGATAAATAAAATAAAAAGATCTAGATATATAAATTAGCATAAAGAAAAATGTGCATCTGAAATCCAGGTTAGCTGCAGAGATAAGCAAAAAAGCTATACCCTCAATCTGCATTCTTATCACATTCCTGGCACCACATTTCCATTGCCCTGGATCCTACCTCGCCTGGTCTTCTCCCACTTCCTCTTCTTCAAAGCTCTGGCTCACCACCCTCAGATGGCTAGGGAAGTAGAATCTGCTGATTTAACTCTCAGCAGTAATCTCTCACTGTTGCATTTTCATGACTTAACCAGCAGTAAAAAAATAATAATAATAGGTAGCACCTCTACTGGGCAAAGAGAACCACTTCTCATAATTAGGGTTAGGGAAACCCCAGCTGATAATTTTGATGTCAAGTTAATTTTTAAATCTTTAGCAACAACATCCAGAACATTCTGTTAATATTCTTACTTTCAAAGGAGGTGGATTCATAATACCAAAGAGGTCAAAGTGAATGATTTTGATGGTGGGTGCTTTTGACGTTACTCGTGACAGAGAGTTTTAATGTTCATTTCCTGCAATTCTACCATGGGGCGTCGGAGAAAATGTAGCAGTTTTAAGAGTGACTGCTGATGTACAACTACATTTCGAATTTGCACCTTGTATAATCTATTATTTGAATCTCCACAGTAAATTGAGACCCCGACCAAGTTCATAATACCCTGCCTTCGAAAGTATTCAGACCCCTTGACTGTTCCACATTTTGTTAGGTTACAGCCTTATTCTAAAATGTACTTAATATATATTTTTTATCATCAATGTACACACAATACCCCATTATGAGAATGCAGAAACAGGTTTAGAGATTTTTGATAATATATATAAAAAAAACTGAAATATTACATTTACATAAGCATTCAGACACTTTGCTCAGTATTTGGTTGAAGCACCTTTGGCATCAATTACAGTCTCAAGTCTTCTTGGGTATGACGCTACAAGCTTGGTAAACCTGATTTGGGGAGTTTCTTCCATTCTTCTCTGCAGATCCTCTCCAACTCTGTCAGCTTGAATTGGGGAGCGCTGCTACACAGCTATTTTCAAGTCTCTCCAGAGATGTTCGATCGAGTTCAAGTCCGGGCTCTGGCTGGGCCACTCAAGGACATTCAGAGACTTGTCCCGAAGCCACACGTTCATTGTTTCTGCTGCGTTCTTAGGGTCATTGACCAGTTGAAAGGTGAACCTTCGCCCCAGTCATAGGTCATGAGTGCTCTGGAGCAAGTTTTCACCAAGGACCTCTCTGTACTTTGTTCCGTTCATCTTTGCCTCAATCCTGTCTCCCATTCCCTACCACTGAAAAACACCCCACAGCATAATGCTGCCACCACCATGCTTCACCGTAGGGATGGTTCCAGGATGCCTCCAAACATGACACTTGTGATTCAGGCCAAAGAGTTCAATCTTGGTTTCATCAGACCAGAGATTCTTGTTTCTCATGGTCTGAGAGTCTTTAGGTGCAATTTTGGAGAACTCCAAGCGTGCTGTCATGTGCCTTCTACTGTGAAGTGGCTTCCATCTGGAAACTCTACAATAAAGGCCTGATTGGTGGAGTGCTGTAGAGATTTTTGTCCTTGTGGAAAGTTCTCCCATATCCACAGAGGAACTCTAGAGCTCTGTCACCTCCCTGACCAAGGCCCTTCACCCCTGACTGCTCAGTTTGGCTGGGTGGCTAACTCTAGGAAGAGTCTTGGTGGTTCCAAACTTCTTCCATTTAAGAATGATGGAGGCCACTGTGTTCTTGGGGACCTTCAATGCTGCAGAAATGTTTTGGGTACCCTTCCCTAGATCTGTGCCTTGACACAATTCTGTCTCGGAGCTCCACGTACAATTCCTTCGACCCAATGGCTTGGTTTTTACTCTGACATGCACTGTCAACTGTGGGACCTTATATAGTTTGGTGTGTGCCTTTCCAAATCATGTCCAATGAATTGGATTTACCACAGGTGGACTCCAATCAAGTTGTAGAAACAACTCAAGGATGATCAATGGAAACAGGATGCACCTGAGCTCAATTTCGAGTCTGAATACGTACACTACCGTTAAAAAGTTTGGGCTCACTTAGAAATGTCATTGTTTTTGAAAGAAAAACATGTTTTGTCCATTAAAATAACTTCATATTGATCAGAAATACAGTGTAGAGATTGTTAATGTTGTAAATGACTATTGTAGCTGGAAACGGCACATTTTTTTATGGAATATCTACATAGGCGTACAGAGGCCCATTATCAGCAACCATCACTCCTGTGTTCCAATGGCACGTTGTGTTAGCTTATCTAAATTTATCATTTTAAAAGGCGAATTGATCCTTAGAAAACCCTTTTCTGTTAGCACAGCTGAAAGCTGTTGTGCTAATTAAAGAAGCAATAAAACTGGCCTTTAGACTAGTTGGGTATCTGGAGCATCCTTTGTGGGTTCGATTAAAGGCTTAAAATGTCAAGAAACAAAGACCTTTCTTCTGAAACTCATCAGTCTATTCTTGTTCTGAGAAATAAAGGCTATTCCATGCGAGAAACTGAAGATCTCGTACAACGCTGTGTACTACTCCCTTCGCAGAACAGCGCAAACTGGCTCTAACCAGAATAGAAAGATGAGTGTGAGGCCCCGGTGCACAACTGAGCAAGAGGACAAGTACATTAGAGTGTCTAGTTTGAGAAACAATCACCTCACAAGTACTCAACTGGCAGCTTCATTAAATAGTACCCACAAACACCAGTCTCAACGTCAACAGTGAAGAGGTGACTCCGGGATGCTGGCCTTCTAGGCAGAGTTCCTCTGTTCAGTGTCTATGTTCTTTTACCCATCTTAATCTTTTATTTTTATTTGCAGCTCTGCCTAGAAGGCCATTATTCTGGAGTTGCCTGTTCACTGTTGACTTTGAGACTGTGAGGCCAGTTGGACGTACTGCCACATTCTGTAAAATGACGTTGGAGATGACTTATGGTAGAAAAATGAACATTAAATTCTCTGGAAACAGCTCTGGTGGACATTCCTGCAGTCAACATGCCAATTCCACTCTCCCTCAACACTTGAGACATCTGTGGCATTGTGTTTTGGAACAAAAAAGTATTGTCCACAGCGCAAGGTGCACCTTTGTAATGATCATGCCATTTCTTGATATGCCACACCTATCAGGTGGATGGATAAAAATAAACGGAATAGAGTTAATCACAGGCAAAGTCCTAGAAGGAAACTTGTTTCAGTCTGCTTTCCAGCAGACACTGGGAGACAAGTAAACCTTTCAGCAGGACAATTACATAAAGCACAAGGGCAAATATACACTACAATTTGCTTACCAAGAAGGCATTGAAGAGCTTGAAGAATTGTTAAGATAATAATAGGCAAATATTGTTCAAACCAGGTGTGCAAAGCTGTAATATCTGCCAATTGTGATTCTAACGTATTGATTCACTGTAATACAAGATCGACAGTATTAGTGTTTTATTTTCCATACATTTTTTTTAAAGGTTACTTTTTCTTCCACTTTGACGTTAGTATTTTGTGTAGATCGTTGACAAAAATGACAATTCAATCCATTTTAATCCTGCTTTGTAACACAAGAAAATGTGAGAAAAGTTCAAGGGCTGTGAATACTTTCTGAAGGCACTGTAAATATCCCCTCTCCTCCTCTTGTCAACATTTATCATAATTCCTGTTGAGAGAATTCAGAGATAAGACTAATATTTCCCCCTGGTCATTCATTCAGACTTCAGGCAGCTTCTCTCCCTCTCCTTGATCATACAGGAAGAGTACAACCAGAGAGAATGGAGATAAAGCATCCTGCAGATGTAGGGAAGCTCTATCAACCTGATCACTGTCATTAATCTGCTGTCGTGGTGGTGATTTACTGTAACCATGGACATAGCAGTAATACGATTCCACTGTCTCCTTGTTTTCGGAGAGAGAGTCACTTCCTGTATAAACAGGATGGAAACAGAAAGTAGAACAACTTCCCTGAGGAGAGAATCCAAAACAGCAGCGATATAAATGAAGCAATGTGCCAGTTAGGATATACAGAAACAGCTAACAAAAGCATATTGGGCTTTCAGTAAAAGGATGTTGAGGATGCTGGCTTGGCATTGACTGTCTGGCGACAGATGGTTCAGAGACGTTTCCCTGTCTGTTTGGTCTGAGCCTCGTCAGCACTGATGACTGTTATAATGGTGGAGGAGACAGGTTCTCAAAATCACCCCTAAAGTTTTCCTTTCTTAGCAGTTGGTGCTGACTTGCTCTGCAGTGGGAGAATTTGTTAAGGGCGTTTAGCTCAGTGGCAGTAATAGCCGGTGCTAGCGTTAGAATTGCTCTCCATCAAGTCTTCATCTGATCCAAATATTTAGCAAACACATGAAGGAAATCCATTCCTCACCCCAATGTGGATCTACACTGATGCATCTCTCTTTCAGCCTGAGTGATTTCTTCTTCCCCAGAGTGGCTCAATCACATCACGACCCACACTACTTCTCCTTGCCCAGGTATACAGAGAGGAAGAGGTAAAGTGAGAGGGTTTAATCTACTCTAAATCTGTCCTCAAAAATAAGGAAGTGAGGTATTTTTTGTGTGGAGGTCAAAGAGAGAGTGTCAAATTTGGTAAACAAAAAATGTAATTGCTAATTTGCTATGTGAGGCTTATTTGATCAATTAGCCTACTTCTTAACGGAGTTGTGACTGTTGTTCACGCATTGTTTATGCCTTCTCTTTGGCTAGAATGGTACCACCTGATCTCGCCTCATTCTGCCTGCCTTCCATATTTGAGGACATGTATTTCCATTGATAGAGTGGTCAGTCAACTATCTTGTCAATATAATAGATCATCTTTGCTGTTGCTAATTCCTTCTGTCCTTCCTTCCTTCCTTCCATTTTTGTGCCTTCCACCAACACTTTTGCTGTCCACCTTAATGCTGTCTTGGGGCAAAACTAATCAACTCCACTCATTGTGACCGAATCTGGTGTCAAACCGAAACATTCACGACATCCTCCCCATTTACCATCTGCGTCCCAAATTGTACCCTATTCCCAATTTAATGCACTACTTTTGACCAGGGCCCCGGTGTACACTATAGGGAGGCATTTTGTGACGAAGCCACCTGATCCGTTTTTTTGTTAAGGAGTGATGGAGTGATTCCAGCCCATGTCCAATTGGTGACAAGTGTTGAGCGGTGTATGAAAAGTTGGTGTCTTTCTGTCTAAGTGCCTCCACAGCTTTGATCTACTCTCTGACTTTCCAAAGCTTTCAAGTCTTTTACTCTGGCGGTGTTGGAGGGAAACTGGCACGGGGTGCGTTAATTATGAACCCCTGAAACTGCAGGAGGCTGCTCTCCCTCTGAGACCTTTCCACTCCACCAGCTGGTTGCCTTCTGCAGACGTTTCTGATGGGCTAGGACGCCGTGAATCGTCCATGTGGTAGATGAGAGCGTGTGGAACAAAAGCAATCGTCAAAAGGCATTTCGGATGAAGACATGATTGGCCCGATGCTGTTTTACCAGCTGCGCAGCACAGTGTTAGCAGCTATGGGTTATGGGTCATGATGTGACTACTATTACAGTATCGTAGAGAGTTGTCTTTGCTCTTTTTAGACGAGTCATCAGTGCCAACTAACCCGTTCTAGGATATAATTACGTCACTTGCTTGGCACGTTTTGAAGTTCACCTCAGGGTGCACTCATACTGACACATTTGAGAAATACACATCTATACGATTGTTTTGTATTCATGTTCAGTGAATCTGGGCCAATGTGGTAGAAGGTTATATATGGAAACCCTATGGGCTGAGCTGTGGGTTTTCCCTGGTGTGCTCTTCCTCTCCAGTGGCAGTCTCTGTTGTGCCTGCTGCTCTGTGGACGAACAGACGGCCAGCCTCCAGCCCTGTCAGTCCAAGCACCTCATTCTCTTCTTGCTCACTCTCGCTGGTGAAAGCCTCACAGACCACACAGTGCATTCGTAAAGTATTCAGATCCCCTCCCCTTTTCCACATTTTATTTCGTTACAGCCTTATTCTAAAATGGATCGAATAACATAAAAATCCTCATCAATCTACACACAATAGTCCATAATGACAAAGCGAAGACATACCACCTGTCAGTCCAGCACCTCGTTCTGTTCCTGCTGTCTCTCCCTGGTCGAAGCCTCATACACAAAAGTATGTGGACACCCCTTCAAATTAGTGGATTAGGCTATTTCAGCCACACCGTTGCTGACCGGTGTATAGAATTGAGCACACCGCTATGCAATCTCCATAGACAAACATTTGCTGTAGAATGGCCTCACTGAAGAGCTCAGTGACTTTTAACGTGACGTCGTCACAGGATGACACCTTTGTAACAAATCAGTTCGTCAAATGTCTGCCCTACTAGAGCTGCCTCGGTCAACTGTAATGTTTGTTGTTTTGAAGGGGAAACGTCTTGGAGCAACAACAACTCAGCCACAAAGTGGTAGGCCACACAAGCTCACAGAATGGGACTGCCGAGTGCTGAAGCGTGTAGGTAGTAAAAATCATCTGTCCTCGGTTGCAACACTTACTACCGAGTTCCTAACTGACTCTGGAAGCAACGTCAGCACAAGAACTGTTCATTGTTCATCAGCACAAGAACTGTTTGTTGTGAGTGTCATGAAATGTGTTTCCATGACTGAGAAGCCGGACACTGATCAAAAATATATACTGAACAAAAATATAAACCCAACATGCAACAATTTCACAGATTTTACTGAGTTACATTTCATATAAGGAAATCAGTCAATTGAAAGAAATTCATTAGGCCCTAATCTATGGATTTCACTTCAATGGGAATACAGATATGCATCTGTTGGTCACAGATACCTTAAAAAAAGTAGTGGCGTGGATCAGAAAACCAGTCAGTATCTGGTGTGACCACCATTTTCTTCATGCAGCAACTGGAACACGCCATCGTACATGTTGATCCAGAGCATCCCAAACATGCTCAACGGGTGACATGTCTGGTGAGTATGCAGGCCATGGCAGAACCGGGACATTTTCAGATTCCAGGAATTGTATACAGATCCTTGTGACATGGGGTTGTGCCTTATTATGCTAAAACATGAGGTAATGAAGCGGATGAATAGCACGACAATGGGCCTCAGGATCTCGTCACAGTATCTTTGTGCATTCAAGTTGCAATCGATAAAATACAATTGTGTTCATTGTCCGTAGCTTATGCCTGCCCTTACCATAACCCCACCACCACCATGGGGCACTCTGTTCACAAAGTTGACATCAGCAAACCGCTCTCCCACACAACGCCATACACATGTTCTGCGGTTGTGAGGCCGGATGGACATACAGCCAAATTCTCTAAAATGTCATTGGAGTCAGTTTATGGTAGAGAAATTAACATTCAATTCTCTGGAAACAGCTCTGGTGGACATTTCTGCAGCCAGCATGCTAATTGCATGCCCCTTAAACCTTGAGACATCTGTGGCATTGTGTTGTGTGGCAAAACTGCACATGAAGGGCCTTTTATTGTCCACAGCACAAGGTGCTCCTGTATAATGATGATGCTGTTTAATCAGCTTCTTGATATGCCACACCTGTCAGGTGGATGGATTATCTTGTCAAAGGATTAAACTTTTTTTTTAAATTTTACCTTTATTTAACTAGGCAAGTCAGTTAAGAACAAATTCTTATTTTCAATGATGGCTTAGGAACAGTGGGTTAACTGCCTGTTCAGGGGCAGAACAACAGATTTGTACCTTGTCAGCTCGGGGGCTTGAACTTGCAACCTTCCGGTTACTAGTCCAACGCTCTAACCACTAAGCTACCCTGCCGCCTGCTTAATAATAGTTGTAAACTAATTTGTGCACAGAATTTGAGAGAAATAATATGTTTCTGCATATGGAACATTTATGGGGTCCTTTATTTCAGCTCATGAAACATGGGACCAACACTTTAAAAGTTGCATTTATATTTTTGTTCAGTGTACATATTGTAGTACATTTATGATAATTAGCTCAAAGCCCTGACCATCAATCACCAATAACCATCACCAGAATACCTTTTTCACAGAATTCTCATATTATTTAGAAGGCTTTTAGTGCTGTTAGTACAGTACTAAAGTCGTATTCAGTAAATGGTATGTGTTGTGACAATCCAGTCACAGCCCCGGCCAAACAGGCAGCTGGAGTGTAGAACACATGAGAACACCTTTAGCGCACGCCTCTTTATTAAAAGGAGCTATAAGCTGCTATAAGATGGTAAATATGTTGATGCAAGGCATGTCGCCTTAATTGCTCCTGTAAGTCGCTCTGGATAAGAGGGTTTGCTAAATGACTCAAATGAAATTACCCTGCTTCGACCCTATGTTTGATGGTATTTGGTATTTTAGGACAGGTGGGGGGCCAGCCATGCTTGGGTATCAAATGACATCTGTATTTGGAGGGCCTTTGAATATTTCTGTTGAAATGGAAATGTGCTTTCTATCAAAACTGCTACAAATACACTAGCTCATTCATCACCCGGTGGAAAAGACTTGCTACACAGTATCACCCTTTAGTTGTAGTGTGGTGTACCGTTAAAACCCTCAGGGTACGCTTTAAAGTCACTTTTCGCCCGGCGTTTCGCTGAACAAGCACCTTGAGAGGTGGTGAGTAACACCTTGGAAATGTAATTAACCACCTCCCCTGACTGCCAAATTGTCTGGATCAGAGCTGGGTTCAAACACTATTTGAAATCGCCAAAATCCTTTATATGTTTGCTTTAGCCTTCCTGCAGTTCTAGGCGAGGATTACAGTTGTAGGACTATTCTATTGGTCCATTAAGACAGGCAAGCTCAGTCAAGCCCAGATATTTTCAGTTATTTTGAATAGCATGTGAACCCAGGTCTTCTGTGAATGCATTGCAGTCGGTTTTAAACGTCAGCTGTGACTCACAATCAAAGAGCCTGTCATGATACTGGTGACACTTTCTGCTGAGGAATTTTTTTTTTCATCTTACAATTTTGCATGACTTCTGGGGACGGCTGTATGACGAGCAATTGATTTGACAGCGGCTATTTAACGCTCCCAGCGACACTTGAATGTGAAAGTATTGACACGTCTGCAGTGAGAGAATGGTTGTTTTTTTTAGCCTGGGTGACATGTTATTTCCTAGTTCTCTTTCTGACAAGTTAGCTCTCTCTCTCTCTTTCTCTCGCTGGTGGTCTTGTTCTATGGGTCAAACCACAAAGTCAATGCGTTTCTGTTGTGCGTGGGTCACTGGGGTAGTGTGGCCAGTTAGAGGTGGAGACAGTGAGCACGGTGACAGTGCTTATTTTCACGAAGACTATTCGATTCTGAGTTGGGGCATAAAGTTTGCATGTGAAAACTAAAACTAACACTTTCAGTTTTTCCGAACTCACTTCACTCAGACATATGGGAGGCTTGCCTGTCACGCCCTGGCCTTAGTTATCTTTGTTTTCTTTATTAATTTGGTTAGGTCAAGGTGTGACATGGGGGATTTATGTGTTTTGTCTAGTCTAGGGGTTTTGTTTGTTTATGGGGTGTTTCCTAGTCTAGGTGTTTATGTAAGTCTATGGTTGCCTATATTGGTTCTCAATTAGAGGCAGGTGTTTATCGTTGTCTCTGATTGGGAACCATATTTAGGCAGCCATGTTCTTTGGGTATTTTCTGGGTGATTGTCTTCTGTCTTTGTGTCTTTGCACCAGATAGGACTGTTTTGGTTTTTTCACATTTGTTGTTTTGTATTTTGTAGTGTTCACGTTTATTGACTTTATTAAACATGTTGAACACTAACCACGCTGCGCTTTGGTTCGATCCTTCGTCCACAGAAGAAAGCCGTTACATTGCCCACCTGTTGCTGGTACATGCACAGACCAAACACACCACTGGAATGCTGATTAAGCTGTTTACATCTCCGAATAATTGACTTTAACTGACTTGCCTAGTTAAATGAAAATAAAGGACAATCTGATTTACCGTGACGGCCTACCCCGGCCTAACCTGGACGACGCTGGGCCAATTGTGCGTCGCCTTGTGGGACTCCCAACCACAGCCAGATGTGATGCAGCCTGGATTCAAACCAGGGACTACAGTGACACCTCTTGCATTGAGATGCAGTTCCGTAGACCTCTGTGCCGCTCGGGAGCAATTTGCTCAGAAAACCCAGGCGTCTTGATTGGCGTATGCTTACTTCGATTATGACATTAGGCTGATTAAGATAAGCAGACTAAGGTGTTTACATGACTATTTCCATACTCTGCCTACTGCCATAATCAGTTAACCATCGAATTATTAGTGTGCATGTAAACGCACCCAGTGATTCCGCATGTTTTGTCACAACAAGTGACTCTATGGGTGGTGTTCTCCTGTTATGAATATTGACCTTATCTGAAAAGTACCTATAATAATCACTACATAATTACTTTAGGATATACAGTATACAGCCATGGGTTTTCCCGCATAGATATTCATGGGGTTCAGCATGTTTCACAATACATTTATAGTGACTATAGTTCATATTGATTCCCAGTTTATATTGACTGTGTCCCCAAAAGTGACTAAAATGTTTTAATGTTTACACATAACACAATATAATATTCACCATTTAGCAGGTGGCCCCGGCGGGAAACAAACGTATAAACCTGACATTTTAAGCACCATGGTCTACCAACGGGGCCACACAAGACTTGCGCATTCCAATGCCTTTAAGGGATGCGTTGTTCGGGCCAAGCTCAGGCCATGGGAAAAGGGAAAATCCCATTTTTCATCACACATGGTCATTGTTGAATGACCCACAGTGAGATGCATCGGCTGAAAAAGACGCAGCGGGTTTCTGACCTGGGCAACACAATCTGTACAAGCAGAAAGCAGTCGTGGGGTGATTGTAGAATGACCGACAGAAATAATTCATACATTCCCTCAACACAGCAACCACCATCATCCTCTGCTGTGTTTAGCAGACAAGTACAATAGTATGTTAGGGCGAGTCGCTGCTTGCTCCTCACCTGTCTGTCCAACAAGGGTCGAGTGACTGTGTGTGTGCGCACACGTGGGTGTGCGTGAGTGTGTGTGTATGTGGGCACATGCACGCAGGTGTGCATGCGTTTTCTTGCTTGTCTATCCAACAAGGGGTGAGTCACTTGGTTTGTGTGTATGTGTGGGCCTATGCTTGTTTTAAAGGACGTCACGCTTGCGAGGACCACTTCCTCCCGATTCGGCCCGTACCTGGCGCAAACTCGTGCTAGTGCACGTGGCAACCCTCCTGAGGCGTCTTAACCAGTCGGCGCTGCGCGAAAAGCTAACTATTCGCTGGCACAAGCGGGGACACTTCAGGCCGAGGAGTAAGTTTCACACATCCCCATGTGCAGCTCCTGCGCAAATGCATTCTCGACTGTCTACCCAACAATAGCTGTCATTGTGTCGTGCAGTGTGTTTGCTTTGTTTAGAAATGATTTGCCAAAAGAAACTAAACAGTTAAATATTGGAGTAAGATATGATGATGAAATGCTAAGTATCTTTTTGTTTGCTGATGATATTATTTTGATGGCAGAAACAGAACAAGACCTGCAGAACATGTTATTAGTCTGTTGGTGTAAAAGATGGAGACTCATGATCAACCAGACAAAAACACAGATAATGACTTTTAGAAACCAGGTACTAAGAGAAGTTTTCTTCTTGAGTTTACTAGCAATTATAAATATTTGGGATTTTTATTGGTGAACATTTGACCTTTCTACACGGACCATCTGCCCTGGCCGACTCAGCGAGTAGAGCTCTTGGGGGAGTTATAGGAAAAACAAAACCACTGAAAGATATTGGTTACGCTGCGTATTCTAAACTGTATTAGACATGCGTGTGTCCTGTTCTGGACTATTCAGCAGGAGTGTGGGGTGCTAAGAGGTATTTTAAAAATGAACATGTCCATAACAGAGCTGTACATTACTTTGTAGGTGTCCACACGTGTTCTGGGAACCCTGTGAGGTGAGATGGAAGGCATGCATGGTGAGACTTTGGAATAGACTGTTAGATATGCCAGAATAGCTAGTGACATTTTTCAGTGGGATCTATCCATAGGTGGAGCCTGGGCAACTGAAATATCTGACCTTTTTCTACATTCTGACTGTGAACATCTGTACGAAAAACCAAATTACGGGAGACTAAAACACAACTGTTGATGCAATATGAAAAAAAATGGGTGGAGGAGGTTAATCATAAACCCAAATTGAGGATATTTTGTTTGATTAAGGGTGCATTTGTGTGTGAGAGATATATTATGTATAACCTACCTAAAAGCAATGTGCACAGGTAAGATCAGGGATATTGCCTCTGCGTACTGAAATAGGTAAGATCAGGGATATTGCTTCTGCGTATTGAAACAGGAAAGATCAGAGATATTGCCTCTGCGTACTGAAACAGGTAAGATCAGGGATATTGCCTCTGCGTATTGAAACAGGTAAGATCAGGGATATTGCCTCTGCGTACTGAAACAGGTAAGATCAGGGATATTGCCTCTGCGTACTGAAACAGGTCAGATCAGGGATATTGCCTCTGCGTACTGAAACAGGTAAGATCAGGGATATTGCCTCTGCGTACTGAAACAGGTAAGATCAGGGATATTGCCTCTGCGTACTGAAATAGGTAAGATCAGGGATATTGCCTCTGCGTATTGAAGCAGGTAAGGTCAGGGATATTCCTCTGTGTACTGAAACAAGTATTGTGGTGACATGGAAGAGGAAGACTATGTAACTATTGTGACCTCGAAGAAATAGAGAATGAAACTCATTTGATCCTCTATTGCCCTTTCTACCACGACTTATTCCAGAAAGCACACCAGATATACCTTGGCAATGCATTATGTGGCTGAGCGATGAGGATAAACTGAATGTTATTTTGTCCATTGTGTATTTCCGTTTACGGAATATTTAGGTAAAGCCTGGAATAAAAGAAAAAGGGCTACCTATAATTAAATTGTAAAAATATTCAGCTTCTATGTGGTAAATGGCACGTGTGTATAAAGATTGTGTATAGGCTTATCTCCCATATGAATCTTCTATTTGGTAAATGGCACGTGTGTATAAAGATTGTGTATAGGCTTATCTCCCATATGAATCTTCTATGTGGTAAATGGCACGTGTGTATAAAGATTGTGTATAGGCTTGTCTCCCATATGAATCTTCTATGTGGTAAATGGCACGTGTGTATAAAGATTGTGTATAGGCTTGTCTCCCATATGAATCTTCTATGTGGTAAATGGCACATGTGTATAAAGATTGTGTATAGGCTTATCTCCCATATGAATCTTCTCTTTGTGCCAGACTGGGTTCAAATGCCTTCTGTTTCTTTTTTTCTATGTTTATTTATCTGTATATGTTGTGTGTGTATGTATGTACATTATTGTACTGCTCTAGGGATGTAATGTTTGGATAACCTTATTTACTATTATGTTTTGATTTTTTAAATTATCGTTTAATTACCACAGGGAATTATTGTAATCTTTGTTTATGTGTCAATTAATCCCACAAGGGATGGATTGCCATTAGGCGATTTGACACGGAAATGTAATTATATTCATTCATTTCATTCAATTCAAAAATGTAATTCATTCCTAGAGTGAGCTGTGTCAAGAGTCCAGTATATAAATACATATGCAGTGTGTATAAGCAATGTCACTAAAATGCAATGTACAGTAGTAGAAATATTAGTATTGAAAATACAGTATTTAAATACACAGTGTGGAATGGGAAATGATCCAGTGGTTTAATGTCTCTATAACATGTGACAGCAGTGTTGTGTGTGTGTGTGTGTGTGTGTGTGTGTGTGTGTGTGTGTGTGTGTGTGTGTGTGTGTGTGTGTGTGTGTGTGTGTGTGTGTGTGTGTGTGTGTGTGTGTGTGTGTGTGTGTGTGTGTGTGTGTGTGTGTGTGTGTGTGTGTGTGTGTGTGTTTTTTGTGTGAGTGAGTAGGCATCACCTGGTAGACTCCTAGTAATGGCTGTTCAACAGTCTGATGGCCTGGTAATAGAAGCTGTTTTCTGGTCTCGGTCTCCATCGGACAGTTGCCAAGTGAACAGTCTGTGGCTCAGGTGACTGAAGTCCTTGATGATCTTCTTGGCCATCCTTCAACACCTTTTGCATGTATCTCTGTGTGTGTGTGTGTGTGTGTGTGTGTGTGTGTGTGTGTGTGTGTGAGTCCACAATGTATTCCTCTGTGCTGAAGGTACATTGATTTTGCATTTCTGAGCTGAAAAGATTCCCCAGCAGAGCTTAACATGATCTTAACATGCCATTAACATTTCAACGTTGACATTTGCTTGTTTCTCCCTCCCCATTGTCTCTGTGTTTTGTTTCATGCATAATTTGCGTCCTCTGCAGCACCTGATCCATCTATTCCCCTGTTAGGAAAGACATTTGCAAAATGCTTGATGGTTTGGATCTCCCGTTAGGCAATTTAGAATGCAAATTATAAGCAGCCCCACTGTATAATTTGTAATGGTGCATTGTTGAAAGTTTGACAGTGTCTGCATTTTAATGCGTTGTCAGAGACAAGTAGATTTGTTGTTGCTGTGTGTGTGTGTGTGTGTGTGTGGGTGTGTGTGTGTAATAGGGTGTGTGTAATAGACCACATGCCTCCGTCTAACCACAAGTGAGGGAGTAAATATGTAAATATGTACTTGTGCTCTCAATAAAGTCCATTTGCCTCACTCCCTTCCACACACACACGCGCACACACACACACATACTATTAACACACACACATTTGTGTGTGTAAACGGAGCTCCTTCAGTTCCTCTGCAGAGTTAAAGACAGTAGCAGCTCCAGCGTCTGAACTGAGGTCAGCTTTATTTAAAGAGCAGACAGCCAGACTCCTGGACCCAGAATGCTGAGGAGATGAGGGATCCAGAGAGAAGACAAGAAAAGAAGGGGGAGGGAGCTAGAGAGGAAGAGAGGGAGAAACAGAAGGTTAAGGGGCTGAGAGACAGCGAGCGAGAGAGAGAGAGAAGGCGAGACCAGGAAACTTGAAACCTTGACACAAAATCTGGAGTCTCCCAATCTGTCTGTCGTCAGGAATCTGGTTGAGGCCTTCATTAATGCCCCGTAACCACCTCCAACCCCACCATCTACTAATGTCATGGTCTATGGTAGAGATGTGTGTGTGTGCATGCATGCGTGCTCAATCCGGACTGTGTTTGCTAACAACACAAATTAAAGAGAAATTGCTTGATCTGATTGGCAAAAGGTCTCATGGGATTGTTTTGAATGACAGGGTCATGTAAAGGTACCGTAAAATCTCAGTCTAAATAGCCATGTAATGCTGACTTAGCCAATCAGTTCTCTTTTCACTGACTTTCTCAAGCTCTGAATCATGGAGAAAGTACGGCCATGCGTGGTCCTTTGAGTAGCTGTCCTGTGAAAGTCATTACTCTGGTATTTCACTATCTTTGGTTTAATGGGAAGTATAAATTAAGACTTAGACTGAAAACAGGAAAAGAAGAACGAGAGAGAAAGAAAGTGAGGGGTTGTCGATTTCAATGTGAGAGAGGACAAAACAAGGGGATAAAACTACTTTTTTTGTTTGATAAGGTTCATAGTTATATCAAAAAATCTCAGTATACATTGACGCGTTATGTTCACTAGTTCCAAAATCATCCGGTGATATTGCAGAGAGCCGCATCAGTTTACAGAAATACTCATTATAAATGTTGATGAAAATACAAGTGTTAGACATGGAAATATAGATAAACTTCTCCTTAATGCAACCGCTGTGTCAGATTTCAAAAAAGCTTTACGGAAAAAGCAAACCATGCAATAATCTGAGAATGGCGCTCAGAAAACAAATAGATATATCCGCCATGGTGGAGTCAACAGAAATCAGAAATAACATTATAAATATTCACTTACCTTTGATGATCTTCATCAGAATGCACTCCCAGGAATCCCAGTTCCACATTAAATGTTTGATTCGTTCAATAATGTAAACTTCAGAGTGTTTTCTATCCAGTACTAATAATAATATGCATATATTAGCAACTGGGACTGAGGAGCAGGCAGTTTACTCTGGGCACCTTTTCATCCAAGCAGTACAATACTGCCCCTGCAGCCATAAGAAGTAAGAACATCTAACATGAGAGTTCCATGAGGGTGTTACACCATACATCAAACCACATGATAAATAGCTCAGCAAATTCAACACAGCTTGATGTGACACATCCATTGAGAAGTCTGCACATGGTCATTCCAAAATGTGCCCTTTTTAAATTCTTTCCTGCTGCTAGAGGCGGCAATAACGTATATCATTTTTTACCGTACCTCCTCCTTTAACACACATCTCTTCCTCTGTATCAAAAATAAAGAGCATTCTCTTGAGGAGAATGCATCAGGGGGTGCAGGAAAATTGAGTTTGTGTTCCATGTGCTAAGAATTTCAGTGTGTCTCGGATGAATACAACGGCATAAATGTTCCACGGGGTGGAACATGCCATTTTAGATCTGGGGGTGATGATTGATAGAATTATAACTAATGACCCAGACCCACCACTTATTGCTCCTACTGGGTGGGATATGATACGATTTAATAATGCTATATTACCTGAGCCTTGTATCCCTCTCTCTGTATGCATGCTGTTTGTTGGGTCGAGCTAAGGCTAGCTTAGTGGTTTAAAGGGACAGTCGATATTGTATATCTGACCATGTGTTGTCGATGGTGCAAGTTGCGCAAGCTGAGTAGGTTTAAAGGGATAGTCCACTCAAAATAGAAATTAGCCTGACTTTCCACTTACCTCCGTAGTTTATTCACAGAGTTTTTGGATATATGTCTACCTTACTTAGAAAGATACGTCTTCGTTGCTTGACTACAGTCAAGGTGAGTAGCACATCATGTTATTTGTATTTTGATTGGTCTATCCCAGCTGGTTGAGTCAATAGGCAAAAGTGTGATAATTTCTAGAGCGTTTGCGGAACACACTGTCACATGTTTTTTTGTCACAAGCGTCCCAGGGGCCATACATTTTTCTCTTCCTGAGTATGTTCTTCCCAGGCACAAGGGGAACAGAAGATAAGTTCCCATTTACAATCTTGGACCATGTCTTGTTAGCTGGATAAAAGCAATACCAACAGCTATCATTTCATCGGTTAGTTACTGATGTACTTACTCTTACACAGAGTTACTAATTCTTCTTCTGCACACCCCCGTACATATTCCTCACCATATAAACATCCAGAAATAAACCAGTCTGTCACAGTTCATTATCTCCTTATGGATAGTGAGTGGTGCTAAGGGGTCTAAAGTTGACCTACGTACAACATGGTTGACAGTTTGTTGCGTTGACACTGAATCCTTGACGATCTCCATTTAGCAGTGGAAGGTTGCTATGTGTGTAACCTAGGCGGAACCTCAGGGCCCCCGTAGAGAGGACATGCCAGGGCCATATTGATTTCTTCCATTTGATGTGTGATGCGCCTCCTCACTTTTCTCTCCGTGACATTTCCGTAGGGACTCCGGAGGTATGTTCAGCGATGTGGAGTGGCGGTAAGAGCACTGCACTCCTAGTCAGGCCTGTAAGGATGAAAAGCATGAAAACGGCATGTACCGGTTATCTATCCACTGAGCATCTTACAAAACACATTAAGATAATCAAGTACTGTTACCTTAACAGAATCACGGCACAAACCGCAGAAACCGTCATTCTGTTACCAAACTTAGCATCTGACAGTTCTTCAAGTAAATGTGTTTTTGTAAAACTTTTCTGTGGAAATTGTTCAAGGTAATCATTTTGCATAGAGTTGTATGGTTTCTCTATCTTTGCAATCATTGGCTGTTGTTTGACAAACATTTTAAAGTGAAAAATCTTTGTCTCAGCAGCACTCGTTGTCACACCCTGACCTTAGAGATCCTTATTTATTCTCTGTTTGGTTAGGTCAGGGTGTGACTCGGGTGGGAAAATCTATGTTTTCTATTTCTTTGTTGTTTTGCCAAGTGTGGTTCCCAATCAGAGGCAGCTGTCTATCGTCGTCTCTGATTGGGGATCATATATAAGTTGTCATTGTCCGTTTGGGTTTTGTGGGGTGTTATTTTCTGTTTAGTGTCTGTGCCTGACAGAACTGTTCGCTTTCGTTTTTGAATTTGTTATTTTTGTTTGAGGGTTTCTTGAAAATAAATATCATGAACACTTTCCACGCTGCACTTTGGTCCACTCTTCCTTCCACCGACGACGAGCGTTACACTCGTTACCGTGGAATTGCCCTAAAGCAGCACCAGAGACATGCTTCAGAGAAGGCATTCTTATCTCATTGTCTGAAGAAAAAGAAATTGCAGCTTTGTTTTGGCATTTAAACATGGCATGTCCTAAGACAGGAAAATCCACAACTCCAGGCCTTGAGGGGCATCTGTCCTGTTGATTGTCTCTTCCCTCAGGCACTTAATTGATTTGTTAATGTCACTGATTGCCCAGAGAGTGCACACAAGCTTTTCCCCAGGTCTGAATCAGTCAATAACCGGCAAGAGCAAAAACAAGCCGACACTTGCAGCCCTTGAGGACTGGAGTTGTTCACCATTCGTATTGTATTGAGGCCTCTGGGATGTATTGAAGCCAACTTGTTTAAATTCCCTTAGTTGGTGAACTTGGTTGGTGTGTGTGTGTGTGTGTGTGTGTGTGTGTGTGTGTGTGTGTGTGTGTGTGTGTGTGTGTGTGTGTGTCAGGGTTGTGCTCAATTATAATTAAAGGCAGCTAAATCAGGAAGTAAACAAATGGAATAATTGAAGAAAGAGCATTTATTTTCAATGACGTCTTGATACGTGTGTGTGCATGCGTGCATGCTTGTGTGTGTGTGTGTATAAACGTGTACAGTATGGGCTCTGCGTCTCCTCATTCAATCGCGACTGAGTACGAATGCTTACCGTCGAAGCTTATTTATTTTTCTCGACTGATTCGTCGGAATGTATTTGTGACGGTTATATCCCCAGGGCCCACCGGAGCATGTGACTGCAATTACTCCAAATGACTTGCTCACAGTGTGATTAACCCGCTGAAAGAGACCATCACACTGTTGGGTTTTCCCCACAGTGCGTTGATGGCACACCAGCTTGACACTCGTTCATATTGTTGTGATAAAAGCTGTGGGTTAGCAATGTAAGGCAGTTTAGGCGACGGAGTCTACGCACTCTACAGAGACAGTAGGTACAGTAGGTAAGCGCAGCGTTGCCTTGAAGCGTTTCATCACAAAATAGGAGGATCCTTGTGATGCGCATCCGGCATTCGACTTTTGTGTTACCTGAAAATTCAGACTCGCCGTATCATTCCTTTGGTGGATACTTGGGGGTAGTGTCGTCGCTTGGTTGCTTGATCTGATCTATAGGCAATGCATCAAAGTAGCCTATTCTGCATTGAAAACCAAATATAATCTCAGCGACTGTTCAAACAACAAACCAAACAACATTGTAGCCTTGTTAGAATCCCCCTACCAAGATATTTTGTTAAGAAGTAATAATTACTTCTACACAGTAAAACAGCTGGTAGCCATGAGCCTTTTTCCGTGATAAGATAACATTCTGTTTTTATCTATTGTGGGAGTGAATACATTGGAGCAGCATATCACATTGGGATGAAGTTGTAGGTTACACTGGTGAGTAAACTATCTGAATATTTACCAGGGAAAAACAATCATATTATTTCAAATGGGGGAGATGTGGGAAGCTAAAAGGCTAGCTTGCTTGCTATTTTTAGCCAGCTAGCTAGCGAGCTGCTAGTGCAGTAACCTGCAGCCTGCTGGCAGACACAAAACTAAGTAATGTAAATCAAACCTAAACATTCATTCCATGGAGGCCTAGCTATTATTTAAATATGCAGTTGGTTTTCTTTTCATTTAGCTTACAGCAGTGATAACGTTTTCAAAGTGATTCCACTTTGCATACCTCAAATGGAAAGACAACTACAGACAAATCTCTGCTAGACCCCCCCCCCCTCGTTGAACATTGCTGTTTGTGAGTCTAGAAATGCTTAATTTCAAATCAAATTTTATTGGCCACACACACATGGTTAGCAGATGTTAATGCGAGTGTAGCGAAATGCTTGTGCTTCTAGTTCTGACCTTGCAGTAATATCTAACAAGTAATCTAACAATTTCACAGCAACTGCCTTATACACACACTGAGGAACTTAAATCTTTCCACCTTCTCCACTACTGTCCCGTCGATGTGAATAGGGGGGTGCCTCCTCTGCTGTTTCCTGAATTTCACGATCATCTCCTTTGTTTTATTGACGTTGAGTGTGAGGTTATTTTCCTGACACTACACTCCGAAGGCCATCACCTCCTAGGCCGTCTCGTCATTGTTGGTAATCAAGGCTACCACTGTCGTCTGCAAACCTGATGATTGAGTTGGAAGCGTGCATGGCCACACAGTCATGGGTGAACAGAGAGTACAGGAGAGGGCTGAGCACACACCCTTGTGGGGCCCCAGTGTTGAGGATCAGCAACGGGGCTTTTTATAATCCGTGATTGACTGTAGACCCTGTCACATACGTATTTTGGCTGAGCGGTTGAATTGCGACTCTACTTTGTCTCTATACTGACCCTTAGCTTCTTTGATTGCCTTTCGGGGGAATAGCTACACTGTATTCGGTCGCCTTGCCATGATTAAAAGCAGTGGTTCGCGCTTTCAGTTTTGTGCGAATGCTGCCGTCAATCCACAGTTTCTGTTTGGGGAAGGTTTTAATAGTCAACGTGGGTACAACATCACCGATGCACTTGCTAATAAACTCGCTCACCGAATCAGTGGATACATCAATGTTGTTTTCTGAGGCTGGAACATATCACAGTCCACATGATCGATGCAATCTTGAAGCGTGGAATCAGATTGGTCGGACCAGCGTTGAACAGAACTGAGCACGGACGCTTCCTGTTTTAGTTGGGAGCCACAAAATGGAGTCGTGGACAGATTTGCCGAAAGGAGGGCGAAGGAGGGCTTTGTATGCATCGCGGAAGTTAGAGTAGCAATGATCCAACCCAGGTCGCGTATTTGATATGTTGATACATTTTAGGGAGCCTTTTAGGGAGCCTTTTCAGATTAGCTTTGTTAAAATCCCCAGCTACAATAAATGCAGCCTCAGGATCTTTGTGGTTTCCAGTTTACATAGAGTATAAAACATATAATCGAAGAGAATTCTCTTGGTAGATAATTCTGTCGGCATTTGATTGTAAGGAATTCTAGGTCAGGTGAACAAAAGGACTTGAGTTGTATGGACCTGTATGTTGTTATGATCACACCACGACTCGTTAATCATGAGGCATACACCCCCGCCCTTCTTCTTTCTTCTGTCGGCGCGATGCGTGAAGATACCGGGTGGCTGTACCGACTCGGATAGCGTATCCCGGGTGAGCCATGTTTCCGTGAAACAGAGAATGTTACAACATCTGATGTCTCTCTGGAAGGCAACCCTTGCTTGAATTTCATCTACCTTGTTGTCAAGAGACTGGACATTGGCGAGTAGTATACACGGGAGCGGTGAGCGATGTGCCCGTCTACGGAGCCTGACCAGATGACCGCTCCGTCTGCCGAAAGGTTACCGCTGCTCCAAAAATCAGACACCACCAAATGCCAGGCACGCATGGAGGGCGTTATGTGGTTCGTGTGCTTATGTATGTCCACATCTGTGAGTGTATGTTGTGAGAAAACAACGTATTTTCCCAGTCCATCTTCTGCAATGTAGTAATCTTAGCATGATTTCACTCACTAATTTCCACGAAGCATCATATGCGGTGTAGAACAACCCTGTCCTTGTGTGACTGAGTAAATATATGCTCCATTTAATCTTCCTCTCCTCTCCTCTCCTCTCCTCTCCTCTCCTCTCCTCTCCTCTCCTCTCCTCTCCTCTCCTCTCTCCTCTCCTCATTCCTCTCCACACAACAATAATATGAAAACCAACTCAGTCTCTACAAGGATCAATGCAATAAAGTACAACAAAGAGTATCATACTGTCTAACATAAAGAACTCACTATGGAACGCTAGTTACATACTATGGAATGCTAGTTGCTGGTCATCAGGGCTATAGAGAACTGGTGTGTTCATTTCTGTGTCAATCTAAATCAGGATACAACCATCATACATACAACCATCACATGAATGGTCTAGAGAAACTCCAGTTGATAAACTCCAGGTTTTCTGAAACCAGTACGATAGGGTCCTGTCCTACTAAAACCAGTGCAAAATAGGGTCCTGATGCACTGCAACAAGTACTAGTCCCAGTATGATGTTGGGTTCAGTCCCCCTTAGGGTCTGGTACAATGCAGGAGTGCTGACCTACTGAATCTCCTGTACCATACATGGTCCTCCCTGTGCCGAACTAGCTGTTGCTGATGTACAGTATATACTGTATATTGAGATGCAGAGTCACCAGAAAGCCCCCATCAGTGATCTGACAGTCTGGACAAGTACAGCTCCATTAATCTCTTCATTTCTTTTGTCCTTTCCAATCACAGCGTTTCCTCTTACTCAATCCCCTCATTCATTACCATTCGGTTGTTGTAAGACAACCGGTGTCTAAGGGCCTACAACCTATGAAAATCCTATTCCTTTTTGATATTGCGTGCTGTCGTGAGTCATTGATGTCTGCCTTAGATGTATATTTAATTGCCCATCGCCATGCATTCAGTTATGTCTAAAATCCGGAAAACGACATGTGAATTGCCATTGAACACAGAAGAGAGGATATGGTGGATCATGTTGTTTTGTCGGTGAAAGGCAGCGCATTCACAGTTTGAACAGCCCTTTTTGGGGGTCTGGTGAAAAGTTAATTTATTCAGAATTGTGTAAGCCAATGTCGTGTGTGACTGCTTTTATACAGACAGCATGTGTGTGTGCGTATGTGTGTGTGCGCGTTTGCGCTGGTGCATATGTATGTGTGTGTCCACACGTGTGTCCGAGTCCGAAACAGAGAGCACAAAAGAACACACGCACAGCCACAAGGCAAACCAGGTGATAGATGACTACCTCGTGAAAATGACTGCCGACCGTCAATCATGTAGCCCCGTAGCTACGTCCCAAGTGGCGCCCGACCTAGACCCTTTAGGACTTTGGTCCAAAGTGGTGCACTACGTAAGGAATAGGGCTCCCTTTGTGACACATCTAGTCTCATAGTCTGCTCTTTGTGACTAACTTCTGACCAGGGAATCATTAACGCTCCCGTTTTGTCCCCACATCCCCACATGTGGCAATGAGATCTTTATGGCTCTTTCTTCACCGTGACATATGGTGCAGCCACATGGGCTTTTAAACAATAAATACGTTTGATGTTCCATGTCCTTATTTACATGTCAGAAACTCCTCTCCTGTTGCACCTCACTGCCCATAAATCCATTATTGGAATGGGTAATGCTGATTGGAGCCAACATGTCCTGAGGCCTGAAGCCACAGCAGGTTGGCTGGATCTCAGATCCACTCCCGTTGTGAGGAGTCGGAATCTAGCGGATGGATTCTTCTCCCCGTTGTGCCTCAGCCTCCCCCCGCCTGGGTTCTGCCTGTGTTCCATGTGTTACTGCTGGAACTGGAACAACAAAGCCCACAAGACAGCCCAGAACACACGCACACACACACACATGCAGGCACACTCGCGCGCGCTGAGCCTCCGTCACGAATCACGCCCATTGCTCATACATTAGAGCGACGCTACCCTGCCACGCCAGAAGACACCAGCGCAGGTCTCTCTTTCAGGAGAGATCTCTATGTCACTGATTCTCCTCAAACCACAAATATGAGACTGACAAAATGAGTGTCTTTGTCTCAAGATCAAACGTGTTAGCCAGAGTTTCTTATCTTCGCCTCTGTACTGCAGTGGAATCCCCCTGTTAGAACTTAGCCGTTAGCTTGAGACTGCAGTGGAGCAGTCACGACACCTGTTCTCCAGGAGAGATGGTGCGGTCTCTTTACGATCAAACGTGGCCTGGGAGGAGGAGTGATGTATGAGTCACCGTGGAGTCCCACTGCAGGTAGAACAGACCAGATGGCTGGATTAGAGCTGCTCCATCTCCAATGTTTGAGAACTATCTGACCTCCCTTTCAGCCTGCTTCTCTACCTTCTGTATGCCTGTCTGTATGCCTGCCCGGTTGCCAGTCTGTTTGTCTGTCTCATGTTTCATAACTATCTGACCCGAAGGTATATATCACCTTCCTGCCTTTCTGTCTGACTGTCTGCCAAGCTATCGGCCTTCCTGCCTGTCTGGGTAAAGCTGTCCTGCAGCTTGAAGTCTACAGTGCTGTTTTGGGATGCAGCTCAACACTCCCCTAAAGCCAGAGGTCTCAGTCTTTGGACAGGAGATTAATTTAGTTTGGTCAGATTACAACGCCTTAGAGGGCACACATGCAGTGACTGTGACCAAAACAAAGGACACAGCAGAATGTGTGTGTGTGTGTGTGTGTGTCAAGAGGCAGCGAAAAATTATAATTTAAAAAAATAAGGAAACACATATATTTAGTACTTCTTTTTACTGCAACCGCCAACCACAGGAAGACTCAGGAGCTCTTAATGAGTGTAGACAACCTGCAGACAGTGTCGACAGATGGGGGGAGGGGGACATTTTCTTAATTGGATAACTGATTATTAAATCATTATTGTTTAAAAATAAAATTAATAAATACATGGGACTGGTCAATTGTGTGAGTCAAGGGCTGGGCCCAAGCCTATAAGGGTGCCCAAGAGGCCAAAATATATATGTGATTTGGGTGGGCATTCTATGTCCGTTTGTCTATGTTTTTGTATTTCTTTGTTTTGGCCGGGTATGGTTCTCAATCAGGGACAGCTGTCTATCGTTGTCTCTGATTGGGAACCATACTTAGGTAGCTTTTTCCCACATTGTTTTTGTCGGTAGTTTTTTTCTGTTTAGTGTTTTGCACCTGACAGGACTGTTTCGGTTATTCACTTTGTCAATTTTGTTTCAGTGTTCTGTTTAATAAAAAGTCATGAACACTTACCACGCTGCGCTTTGGTCCGATTCCTCCTCTTCAGAAGACGACACCCGTTACAGAATGGTAGTGTATATACACATATATGTGTGGGGCTATATAAAAAACAGGAAAGCCAGGGGCCTATGATTTCTTAATCTGGCTCTGTGCCTGTGTACGTGTTTGTGTTTGTGTGTATTGGCACATGCGTGTACAAGCATGCTGATTAAGGGGACTAATATGTAGAGCAGATTTATGGACTGTGATTTCTTTCAGTAAACACAATTTTATTAGATATAATACTGTATATAAATAAAACACGGCAGAAAACATATGGTAGATTCATCTGATAGATATTGTATTGTTTTAGCTAATGCTGAGTGCTGAAAGGAAATTAATAAGGTGAGTTAAGTTCCGGATGTCACATTTAAACTGGAACTACTCAGTTCGTTTAAAACGAAGATGCATGCGACTAGAGAGTTTCATTTCATGTTTGTGATTATGTGTGACCCTGCAGCAGCTCTTCTTATGTCATTATCTGCAAGTGTTTATGACTGAATTAAAAGGTGGCATAAGACACAAGGCCTGAATATCCTTCCATCCTTCAAGCCATCCAGCAATTACGTCGTCCATTCATCCACCCATCTTTACAAATGTACGGACACTCAGTGGCCAGTTTATTAGCTACATGCATCTAGTATTTGTTCGAACCCCCCCCCCCCTTTGCCTCCAGAACAGCCTGAATCTTTGGGGTATGGGGTCTATAACATGTGGCGTTCAAATGTTGCTCAATTGGTATCAAGGGACCGTATTTGTGCCAGAAAAACATTCTCCACACGATTACACACCCAGCCTGTACCGTTGACACAAGGCAGGATGGGGCCATGGATTTATGCTGCTTGGATTCAATTGTCCAGTGTTGTTGATCATATGCCCACTGGAGCCACTTCTTCTTGTGTTTAGCTGATAGGCAAAGTGGTGTATCTAATAACTGACTGCATATTGCTCATTACTAAGCTTTAAAAAAGTTTATTTAACTAGGCAAGTCAGTTAAAGAACAAATTCTTATTTACAACGACGGCCTAGGAACAGTTGGTTAACTGCCTTGTTCAGGGGTAGAACGACAGATTTTCACCTTGTCAGCTCGGGGATTCGTTCTGGCAACCTTTCAGCTACTGGACCAACGCTCTAACCACTAGGTTACCTGCCGCCTCAAGCTTTAACCACACATGTATTTAATTTGTCATGTATATCTGAGGGCTAGAATGCCTAGGACCTCATTCGTTACTACACGTTCGGTAGTATCAGGAAGGATTGAGGATTTTTATCCATTCAATAACCAATGCCTGACACCATTAGCCAAACTGTAGTAATCCCTAGCGAAAGGACTGTTAACTGGCACAGGCCATATGGTGCCCGACACTGAAAACCTCCCATGCTTAATTAATTGTAAACGTGTCCTTTTGCCTTGGGCACCAAATTCATTTCGGGTAATGAGATAATATAATAATACCATGAGCAGTTTTTAATGCGACCGAAAGTCCCTGACACATATGTGCCATTTGTGCCATTTGTTAATGATATAATACGGCTAATGATGGATGAAACTAATGAATGGAATGTTATGGGTATATTTCAGTCGGAATGAGTCGCATGGCGCAATAATGGGTGTTTCATTTGTCTGTTTGAACTAGTTGTCATATTTCAATTCCCACGCCAATGCCACGTCTGTTTATGCAGTGTCTACCCACGCACGCACGTTCTGAATTCAGGAAACATCTACCTGTGAGTGGAGTGTAACTGGAGTTTGTATCACACAAAATCCTTCCCTTATCTTATTTGAGACAGGGTATCAAATATACTGTATGCTAAGGTTTAAACTCTGCAATGTGACTTTCCAAGTACAACAAGAACACAATTTGTGGCAGTGCTATTCCATGTCTATCCGACTCCTTCGATGCCTTTGGAAAATCCATGGCACAGTGTGAATTATCTGAAAGGGTTTTCAAGTGCAAAAGGAATGTTACAGAACACTCTCAATGTGTGTGAGTCTCTCGATCATTGCTCCGTCTTGCTCCAGCTGACACCCCTCACCTGATATGTTTCTAAATCAGGGCATATGTTTGATCAAGTAAAAATTGGTTTGACACTCATCTATCTGACATGAAGTGTAAAATAAATGGATTGAGGGAAGAGAATATTTCATGTATCTGAGACTGTGCTTGTGGAGAAAAAAAAGAGCTTATACCAATGATAATTTTACTAATTCATTCCTAATTTTAAGAATTCTTGAAGTATGATAAAAAATATATATTAAAAAAAATATTTGATGGAAAATTGTATTTGGAATAACATAATCCCTACATGGAACAATAAATAGTCCCCCCAGAATAAATAAAAGGGAAGATTGTCCTACAACTTTTGTCTGGGCCTGGCTCCCCAGTGGGTGGGTCTATGCCCTCCCAGGTACACCCATGGTTGCACCCCTGCCCACTCATGTGAAATCCATAGATTAGGGCATAATTTATTTATTTCAATTGACTGATTTCCTTACATTAATTGTATCTCAGTAAAATCGTTGAAATTGTTGCATGTTGCTTTTATAATTTTGTTCAGCATACAAAGAACCTTTGAGATTGAGAAAGGTTCTTTATAAAAACCATTCTCCATAAAGATTATGTAAAGAACCATAAAAAGGTTCTTTATGGAACCTCAGGAAATGGGTCTTAAAAACACCATACACGTTCATTTAGAACCTTACGAGCATGGTTCCTTGTAGAACCTTTAAAACGGTTCTATGTAGCATAAAAAAAGGCTTCCACTATGGTTACAAGCTAAATAACCCTTATTTAGCACTATACAGAACCATTTTGTGTGTGTGTGTGCAGCGACCACAGCTCTCCACTGCTTACTGCCAATAAGAGCAGTCAACTGCCAACAGTCTGTCAGTTTCTGTGGATCCACGGAATCTTAACTGCCTTCCAAATACATCTGTGAAAAAAGTTGGTACTTCTTTATCCCAGTGGCTCATTCCCAAGGAAATCCCATAATTTCACATTATTGTACTAACATTTATTTAGGTTCTCTTGTGGCAATGTAGCACTTTTCTCTTGACTTAAGGCCTCTTGTGCAGCTGATGTTAATGTTTTTATAGCGATTGAATCCTGGAAGTGAATGATTTTACATTATGATGAGATCTCAAGACACACAAAGTTGCACTCTCCAGTTAGAGTGAGCTCTCACAATAACCCCTGAGCCACTGGTTTGTTACCTCTACATATATTGTAGAAGGATCTTTCTTTATGCCAGTAAACAAACAGTGTTTCATACTATCCAATAGAATAGTCAGTGCATTAACATGTTTAACATAGATATTGGTATTATTATCATTATCATAACTTTTTTTTGCAGTGATCATATTAGGACAGTGTCACATGCATTGGAGTATTGCTTCTTTCATAATCATTGGCCTTTTTGCTGAAGGGCTGTTGGCAATTCCCATGTAGAAGGACCCATGACCACCAACATGTGAAGGCATAAATAAATCTTTCAAACATTTTCCATCCAGAATTTTGGGGGAATGAGCAAAGGCTTTGATTTCAGGGCAAACGGATGGAAACGGGATCTTAGAAAACAAATCTTCATAAAAGATATTATAAATACATCAAAACACGATATTGTTGCAGTAAAGACGCCTGCCTACTAATATCAACACTTACAGTATATTTAGTTGTGGAGAAATGGTTCTGCCTTCTGTAAGTTTAAGAAACGTTGCCTAGTGCCTTGAAATTCCACGACCAAAAACCCACATATCTTTAAGATAATTTCACATTTTTCTCCCTCATGAGGGAAAATAATGAAACTTCACAGAATGAACAAGTAAAGATGGACCTACCAATTAGTTATAATGGTTTTATTGATATCAATTTTGTTTATGGATTTGCAAGTGATGAAACGTGACATTTCTGCAATTCATTTGCTACAATGGGATATCATAAACCACAGTTGGGTTCACAAATGTGTACAGTACAGCACAATAGAGTAAAGTCAAGAATGTATAATTCAGTATAGTACATTACCGTACAGTAGAGTCCAGTTCAGTACAGCACACAGTAGAGCACACTATAGTGGAGTACACTATAATCTACTGTACTGTACTCTACTGTACTCCACGGCAGTGAAATCTACTGTACTGAACATACTCTAAAGATCTGTGCTGTACTGGACTGTACTCGACTGTATTCTAATGAACTCTACTGTACTGAACTTTGATGTACAAACTTGTGAAAGATAGACGTTTATGATTGGTTCAGATTTGATCTGGTCTGGACCAACCAAATTTGGTCTTGTTTGGGGTAAGAGCTCATGAAATAATAGCCAGTGTGTAGAACAATACCCAAATATACAAAGGAGGATGTCGCATATCTTTGTGCATCTATTGAGGATACATGTCCATGAAGAGAATGACATTCATATCCATAGTTATGCATTTCTGTGTGGTACAGATCAGGGACCCATGATGTAGTTCCGTTACCACAATTCTGTTACCGGCTGTAAGTCAACTTCACTTACTGTAGTTAAATAACCAAAATCTGTTTTTTCAATCTCAAGGTGTCATGTCATAGCTGACGCCCCATTCTTTCTCCAGACATCGTTGAATCATAATTTGGAGCAGATATTTAACAGAGTTTTTGGAAAACGTGGAAACATAAAAAAAACAGGGAGATTTTACCAAAATTCTGTTACCAAATGTTGTATCTACACAGTTCTTCCAGTGAATGTGGTTTTGTAAAATGTTCAGTTTAAATTGTTAAAAGTAGTCCTGCTGCATATAGTTGTATTGTTTGTAAAACTTTGAAATCAATGTTTTTTGTTTGGCATACATTTTAAGTGAGAAATCAGAGTTTCAGCACAATTCAGTTACTGTGGAATTACCATGGGAGCAGCATTAAGTTTGATGTCATACATTTCCATTTTGTACATAGAACTATTTGTTTTACTACTATTTAAGCCATGTTGGGCATTTAAACAGCTGCTCTGTCACGACTGTTGAAAGGAGAGGACCAAGGTGCAGCGTTGTGAGCGTGCATTTCCTTTTATTAATCAAAACGATGCAGAACAAAACAATAAACACCTCAAAAACAAACCGTGAAGCTCAAACGCTATGTGACCTAAACAAAGTCAACTTCCCACAAAGAAAGCAGGCAAAACGGGCTACCTAAGTATGGTTCCCAATCAGAGACAACGATAGACAGCTGTCCCTGATTGAGAACCATACCCGGCCAAAACGTAGAAATACAAAATCATAGATAACAAAACAGAGAATGCCCACCCCAAATCACACCCTGACCAAACCAAATAGAGACATAAAAAGGCTCTTTAAGGTCAGGGCGTGACATGCTCTTGTATCGAAACTTTCCTCACGCCGCTATATAACGTTTTTGGGAATCATACATTTCAATTTGGTATACTGCTTTTTACAGCCCAAAGTGATTGGATGCTAATGATGCAGATTGAGACATTGTTAGCCTGTGATTATGCTGCTAATCTTGGCTGGGACAGATGGACTAATGGTTTATGGGTATCACTGGGTAATTCATTTTTTTCTTCCTGTTGTTCCAGTTGATCTGCTGTCAGATGGTCAAAGTAGGTGGCCAGCATTCCGAGCATCACCATCGTCACCATCACCATTATCCCCATCATCATCATCACTATCATCACCATCCCCATCCCCATCATCATCATGCAGCAACAGCCTCCTTTCCTCCAGAGGCTTGAGAGTTAAAGCCGAGCGAGAGAAAGTCTGCTAATCCCTTAACTGAAACACTTCCAGTAAGTCCTGTTCAATAGGCACGTTGTCCCAGTACCCTGGCTACCTGGCTGGCATTCAGAGAGAGGGGACCAGGAGAGGAGTGGGCACAGGGCAGGGCTTTGACAGCCAAGGGACAGCCTTTGTCTTGTTCATTTGGGTGATAGTGCCAAAGTAACAGAGATGGTTCGGTGACCTGCTTTAGCTTCCCGAAAGCCCAGACATTAGCTCAGCTGGCTTAGACTGGCTTAGTCTTGTGGTGAGCAGGATACCAGTCTTTGAACCCAGTCCATCACACCAGCACTACAGCATGCTAGAAGGTAGACCAAGCTGTAGAGTTGCCCTAATCCGTACTATATGACAATAGGAACCGTACATAGTTAAAGATATATTTAGGCCACGACTCATTGATAAGCAAATGGAATGCATTCCAGATAAGTGTTTTCATTTAGAATGTTTATGCTATGTCAGAGGACCTTATTCAGAATGTTTACACTGTACCGAAGGCCTTAACCACAGAGAGAATGACAAAAGGGGATTTTCAAATCACCTTCCCCTTCAACTTCTAAGATCTCAAACCCAGCTTTCCAAACCCAGTTTATGAACTGTACAGTTCTGGTTGTAGTGTTAAAGGGTTAAAAAGCCATTTCTGATACTGTATGTGGCCGAATTAACTGGTGCAGAACTCTTGTCTTATTGGCTCCAGGTTTACTGGAGGAGATGGGGAGAGCTCTGACTCAGAGAGAACTGATCCGCAATCAGCGCTGATCGATGCAACAGTCAGGCTTTAAGAGGACAATTGGATCAGTGCCTTATTTATCCTTCCTCTCATATGGTTATAAGGACAGTTCCCAGTTCAGAGCCATACCCCCCATTGTGCTAGAAGGACAGTTAATAGAAAAGCCATAACCTCAACGTGTATTAGATTAGGAGGACAGTTCTTCTACAGCTGCATTGCTTGCTGTTTGTGGTTTTAGGCTGGGTTTCTGTACAGCACTTTGAGATATCAGCTGACGTAAGAAGGGCTATATAAATACATTTGATTTGATTCAGATCCCTAACCCTCAGTGTATTAGATTAGAAGGACAGTTCAGAGCCATAACCCCTCAGTGTATTAGATTAGAAGGACAGTTCAGAGCCATAACCCCTCAGTGTATTAGATTAGAAGGACAGTTCAGATCCCTAACTTTCTGTGTATTAGATTAGAAGGACAGTTCAGATCCCTGATTGTTAGAGGAATTTTGGTTCCTATATATTCATTAATCGAATAAATTTAAACTCTCTGTCCATTTCTAAGAATTTGTAAGATCCTTATTTGCATAAAATGGACAGAGACCAGCCTTAAAAGTAATCAGTAGCATTTATTTCCGAGAGCTCTGCTATAATCACATGTACATTGGCCTATATATCACATACAGTGTCATAGTTTTTAATATGTCCCTCCTCTTCTTGGACATTGTCTTTCTTCCCATTGGACAATGACTTAGCTGCTTTTCAATGCAATTCCAACACACACATATTGTTTATCTTATGTTACCACATGTTACGCAATCTATTGCAAATCCAACGGTTTTTCCCCTCCCTGGATGGGGACCAGAAATATCTCCTGTTGTTAGTTTCACTGTGGTCACAAGTTGTCTGTTAACACTTCCTCTTGGTCTATGTATAAACATTTTATTCTTCAGACAGCATAGAGTTCTGTTAATTAACGTTAGTTATAATTCCACATTGAATGTATACATTATTTAGTCATTATTGATAAAAATCCTTCAACACTAACCCTCAGTGTATTAGATTAGAAGGACAGTTCAGATCCCTAACCCTCAGTGTATTAGATTAGAAGGACAGTTCAGAGCCATAACCCCTCAGTGTATTAGATTAGAAGGACAGTTCAGATCCCTAACCCTCAGTGTATTAGATTAGAAGGACCGTTCATTTCCCTAACCCTCAGTGTATTAGATTAGGACAGTTCAGAGCCATGACCCCTCAGTGCATTAGATAAGAAGGACAGTTCAGAGCCGTGACCCCTCAGTGTATTAGATTAGAAGGACAGTTCAGAGCCATGACCCCTCAGTGTATTAGATAAGAAGGACAGTTCAGAGCCTTGACCCCTCAGTGTATTAGATAAGAAGGACAGTTCAGAACCATGACCCCTCAGTGCATTAGATTAGAAGGACAGTTCAGTCCTTCAGGTCCTCACTAAGCAGTGAACTGTCGACTGCCGTTATTTCCCCTCCGGGCCATTCTCTCCCAGGTTTTCCGCAACCTTCCCACAACCATTAATAACGCACTCTTTCAGATCCCGAGATGGCCACCAGTCAGTTATAAATCATAGGTGAGGATGTGTGGGCTTCATTGGGAACCTTTGTTCTGCTCCTAGTGGGACAAAGATCAATGGTGACTTCCAAATCTGGGCATTGATGTTCCCTTTTTCTGCACCGTTAAACTGCTTTCATGAAGTCAGCAAATTGCTTTGGCCAAGATTGATGTTGCGGTGTGTGTGTGTGCGCGCGCGTGTGTGTGTAGGTGGGTGCGTACGTGTGTGGACAATAAGAGAAAAACTCAGTTGTTTTAATTGGCAAACTGCTGAAAGCTGAGTCACCTTTTCATCCATACCCTGATTTAATTGGTGGAAATCATACCACTGTGCAGTGACGGATTTGTAGTGCATCAAGCTACCTTACAAATCAGGCTATGTAACTAAATCACACACACACACACACACCTAATAGCCGCTACTGTACATCCATGAAATGGAAACGAATTGCTTACCTATCCTGTAGGAGCTGCATTCTGCTTGCCTGTCAAATTTCACACCCGACTGTGCGTGCCTTTTGAATGATGTGAAAAATCAAAAATCTCACCGCTTTCTTCTGTGACTTCACAGCCTACGGTCAGTGAGCTCATGCTCGAGGGGCTCACCGGTAACGGTCCAAGCTTACGATTGTCAGAAAGAAAGACCACATCTATGAAGGCTCCCACTGCAGTGCATGTTGACTGCATTGATGCTCACGTAGTGGCTATGCACATCGTGCTGTACAGACATTCTCATCAGAATGTCACATTCCTTTGTGCTGAAATAGGCACCCATCTCACACCTTGTGAAAGTGTGGAATATAGGCTTCTGGCCAAACTGATTGCTACTGCATCATGTTCCTTATACTATTGCCAGATAACCATATTACAACCAGGTAAAGATCTTAGACCAGGTTTAAGGACTTTTTAAAAATGTTTTATTTTTCAGACATCAAAAATATAAAGGGGTCTTTACAACCATTACACAACCTGACCGTGACATCACAAAATACTTCATTTAGGCTGATGTCATTGTAACCAGTTTTGCCCACTGGGAAGTAAGTGTAATGTAAAGTACTATAGGCTCATGAGTAGCATTACTTAGAATAAATGGATATAATGAGGTTTTTCACTCCAGGGATCCATTTCAAAGTGATGTTCAATTGAAGCAACTCAGCATGTGATCGCATTACACTCAAAATGAAAACATAATTACCATAAGGAATTCAAGAGTGTATTTCTAAAAAGCTATATCCAGACATTTTTCACTAGCAATGATTGATTATGAGTACCTGTTCTCAGATTTTCTTCTCAGGTTTTTCATTCATAGATTTTAGATATGTATTATTATAATGTTTTGCAAAATGCTATATATCCATTGTTTAGCTGGAATGGAATGTTTGACTACTGTATATTTTTACTGTGATATTGTCACGAGTTACTAAGGTGGGTGGAATCAGGCGCAGAGAGCAGGTTTCAATTATTAGACAGTTTATTCTCCGGCGCACAAAACAACGGTCAACCCAACACACAGGGTGAATAATCCAAAGCAGGACCAGAATAGTCCGGAGAATAAAACTCATGAACACCACCAAATAACAGGAAAACAAAAATGATCCCGCACAAAACAAGGGCGGGACAACCTACTAACTATAAGGAGGCTAATTAAACAAAAATACACACAGGTGAAACTAATAAGACAAAACCAACAGACAAACGAAAAAGGGATCGGTAGTGGCTAGTAGGACGGTGACGACGACCGCCGAGCACCGCCCGAACAGGCAGGGGAGCCAACTTTGGCGGAAGTCGTGACAGATATATGGTTGCCTCACCTAGATATCTTACTGTATTATATAGCGTCAGCCAAAACAAATGTACATTCAGTGTATAGCATTAGCAAAAACAAATGTGTACATTCAGTGTATAGCATTAGCAAAAACAAATTTGTACATTCAGTGTATAGCGTTAGCAAAAAAATGTTTTGTACATTCAGTGTACAGCATCAGCAACAAATACATTTGCACATTCAGTGTATAGAGTCAGTAAAAACAAATGTGTACATTCTGTGTGTAGCGTCAGCAAATTTGTTTTTTGTACATTCAGTGTTTAGCGTTAGCAAAAAAAACATACATGATTATCTGTCTCTCTGGAATGAAACAATCAAGTGATAGACCCCAGGAAGAGTAGCTGCTGCTTTTGCAACAGCTAATGGGGATCCTAATGAAATACCCAAATACCAATACCAAACAAATATAGTACATGATTAGATAGTGAAAAAACACACCAATCTGTTTCATAAATTCTTTAAACAATAGAAGCTAATTCACCCCCCCAAAAAAAATGTAATGGATACATTTTGGAATGAAACTATTCAGTATTAGTCACGTTATCATCAAAATAATTGATATGATTATAGTCATGCCACAATCGTTAGATTTAAAACGGAGCCTTTCGTTATTAAATACAATATAAACACTTGCTTATAGTTCATACTAAGTTGCTTTGAAGATCCGTAAGTATAGATGATGAGTAATAAAGACTGTCTAAATGTCAGATTAAAGAAATGACCAGGACAGTGTTGAAAATGGAGTGAAACTGGTCATGTTAAGTTGGCCATAATGGGGCGGCAGGTAGCCTATAGGTTAGAGCGTTGGGCCAGCAACTCGAAAGGTTGCTTGATCGAATCCCTGAGCTGACAAGGTAAAAAGCGGTTGTTCTGCCCCTGAACAAGGCAGTTATCCCACTGTTCCCCGGTAGGCTGTCATTGTAAGTAAGAATTTATTCTTCACTGACTTGCCTAGTTAGAAAGGTTCAAATAAACACCCAGCTGGTTTTCTTCCATTTGGTGCCTAAATTAACAGGGCTCCTGAGAGCGGATGTCTTAACTGACTTCAATGTGGTGTGTTGTTCATGCAGCAGGTCAGACCAGGTACAGGGCAGTGTAATTGGTTTAGAGCCTTTCATGTTACTGCAGTAGCTTTATGACAGCTTGTCGATGAGCCCTGAGGATTACTCATTCACCCTTGATGTCCTTGTGACACATAATGGCCTCCCAAAGCACAAGTTTAGGGGAGAAAGTTCTAGAATACGGTGTCCATAGTAGGACAGAGGTTCAGTAAGATCAGTTCCTTCCAGCCTCTGAAGTTGCTGTCTAACACTAGAAGCGCAGAGGCAGCCATTTTGACTGCATATGAATGTAAACTAGAAATATCTCTGCCATTTAAAAAAAAAAGTTATGCTCGCCTCCGTCCTGGACCTTACCGAAATACGTGTACTTAACAGACACATTTTGTTTGAATTTCGTCACAAACAGAATTTGTGTCATAAGCCACTATTAAGAGGACATGTCATGTCACAGAGGCAGGGAAACGGAGCGCCAAAAGACCAGATTCTGAGGTTTCCGAAAAAGACTCTAATTCAAGATATCACTTTTTCTAAGAATAACTACTGTTCCATGCACTCCACAGATCAGATGAGCACGTGGTAGCAAATAGCCCATAGTGACATAAACTAATGAAAATTCTATTCTGTTCTTTGAAAAAAAAAAATTGAATGCTACGTAGGACGTTCATAAAGGATTATTTTTGGTGACTTCAGTAACCCAGGCAGAGTGATAAATGAGTCATCTGCTGTCACCTAGCTAGCTAACATAACTGGGACAGACAGGCAGCTTTGCAGTGAGTAGAACTACTCCATAAAACATGGCCTCCATTTCACCCTTTGATCTCAATTTGGATCAGATGAAACCCTGTCTCTGGATTATCCCTGAGACTGGTGGGATTTGTTTTCATTTCCATACACTGTCCGCATGGCTAGTCAAGCAGTTAGCAGTGGTCGTCTCCCATCGATTGTCTTCAAAGCTAATATCATGATCAAAACAACTGTCAGCAAATAGATTCTCATGACAGAGATTATTATTGCCTAACCTGGTCCTGTACTGTATGTGCTGTTGCCAACTCTTCAATCATTGTCATGTGATAGAGGCTTGGACTGAGGGATTGTAGGCCTGTTTTAAGGCAGGTCTTCACCAGACATCACCGGCAACAACGTCGCCTATGGGCGAAAAACCCACAGTCGTTGGACCAGACAGGACTGGCAAAAGTGCTCATCACTGACGTGTCACGGTTTTGTCTCACCAGGGGTGATGGTCAGATTCGCGTTTATCGTTGAAGGAATGAGCGTTACACCGAGGCCTGTACTCTGGAGTGGGATCGATTTGGAGGTGGAGGATCCGTCATGGTCTGGGGCGGTGTCTCCCAGCATCATCAGACTGAGCTTGTTGTCATTACAGGGAAGATATCCTCCTCCCTCATGTGGTACCCTTCCTGCAGGCTCATCCTGACATGACCCTTCAGCATGACAATGCCACCAGCCATACTGCTCATTCTGTGCGTGATTTCCTGCACTACAGGAATGTCAGCATTCTGCCATGGCCAGCGAAGAGCCCGGATCTCATTCCCCGCAGAAATGTCCGGGAACTTGCATGTGCCTTGGTGGAAGAGTGGGGTAACATCTCACAGCAAGAACTGGAAAATCTGTTGCAGTCCATGAGGAGGAGATGCACTGCAGTACTTAATGCAGCTGGTGGCCACACCAGATACTGACTGTCACTTTTGATTTTGACCCCCCCTTTGTTCAGGGACACATTATTTAATTTCTGTTAGTCACATGTCTTTCGACCTTATTCAGTTTATGTCTCAGTTGTTGAATCTTGTTATGTTTGCTGATAATAAACTCAGTGAGAGGATGTTTCTTTTTTTTGCTGAGTTTATAGCACATTAGGTATGGGACAGTGTGTCCACATCCTTTCGTTAAAAAATAAATATATATTATGTTGTTGAATCAACGTGGAAAGCTCATTTGGATCTGCAAAAGGTCATCAACATAAAGGATATTTGGGAACCGCTGCCATAGAACACCAGGAACTGTACAGTAACAAAAACAAGGGGATTGAGTTGGTAAGTCAGTGCTGGGCTGAGCCCTGATTACCTCCCCATAAACCTTAGTTTGACGCCCATATGATGACCTCACAGACTGAGAGTCCCAAAGAGGATCTTCCTAATCCACTTTATTTGGTGACTAGGATTTCTTTAAACTCATCTCTTTACAGGTTATGGCAGATAGATTAGCTCACGGTTTTAGCGAAATGTAGCAAAATGTTTTGGCAACTGAAACCAAAAGCGGGCATTTCTCATTGGGCATGTTCAAGTTGTCCCTCCTTTGTTTCAGACCGTTTTCCTCTGTTTGGTGCCGTGTGAATATGACCCTGTTATAGATCAAGTGTGTAGAGTGGAGTTCCCTGCAAGGCGATGATTTAGTAGCAGGAAGAGTCAGGACTCTTGGCCAACTGTGTCACACATTAACTAGATTATCCTGGATAAGACATAGTCTAAGTCTGGATAAGATATAGCCTATATCCTCCCATTTTAGCCTCCAGTATCCTCTTGATGCTCTACACTTAGGTTGCAATCACCCGCTGGAATTGTTTTAACAGTACGTCTTGTTTTTTTATGTGTAATTTTTTTATTCAAAAGGCACTTGCACATCTGTGCTATCTTTTTTTCCAGGTGTAAGGTAACAGTTGAATAATATGAGAAAAAAAGAAGAAACCTGCACACTGCTCTTGATAGTCTCACTAGTCTTTAATAATAACCTTTACGTATCAGTCTTAAGGCCTTGCTTTGTACACACTTTATTCAAAATTTTCTGAAATGCACATTGTTATATTTGGTAACAAGTACTTAGTTTCCCTTGACTCCAACCACATTTGACGCATGGAACGGATGTGGGTGGAGCTATGTCTACATCATAAAAAAAAGAAGGTATTTTGAGGCCGATATATAAAGCTTATTAAAGTGATACTATAAAGAGCAGTGTGCGGGTATCTTCTGTTTTCTCCATTTTTTTTATTATAAGAAAGGATAAAATACAGAAATACATTTTTTTTAAAGGGGTGCTGTCTTACAAATCAGTGCAGTGGCTGTGTCAGCACCATCTTGTTAATATCCGTTTTGAAAAGTCATTTGTGGCTCGACTTTTCATCAACGACTAAAACAACAACCCTGATCCAGCGTGAAAGAAACAGAACCACAATAGTTGCTGATGAGCTGCCGAAATCCTGCATGAGCTGATGAGCATCATTTTGACTCTGAATGTCAATAACTGCGCAAGCTGCCATGTGCAGCGGTGCCCAAACACACAGGATGATAAGCAAGTCAGTCTGTTGCCGGGGAACTGCAGTAAGAGTTATCATAGGATATTGCTATAATTGGGAGAGATAGAATTTTCGACAAAAAAGTTTGATTCTACTTCAAGGATCTCGCTTTGCGGATCCCATTTTCGTTAACAGATAGTGAAAATCAATTTGCAGGCGTTGATCTTTATTCGTGATTGATTGAATTTATTTAAGAATACATGCATCAGGAACAAGCAGTAGATAGGCCTTCGTTAAGAAAAGGACGAGGGATAAACACGGACACATTGTACACATCTTTATGTATCTGTTTTAACTGAACAGTCACTTGTATTCACAAAAACTATAAATACAAATTCATATAAGTAACAGGTAAAATAATTGTTGCCAAGTTCATGTGTTTTTTATACCTTGCATGAGTGTTAGGACAGATTTGAGCATTCATTTCACCTTCCGTCGTACAATGGAGAACAATAAGCGTTGCTGTTGTGAGTGAAGTTAATTACACTGTGATCTCGCAGAATATCAAACTGCTGACATTTTAATCATTGAATGTGTCTCCTAATTACCAACAAATTGAGGTCAAACTAACTCAGTTTGGTCTGCTGTAATTGGGGTCGAATCTCAATTTTAATAAACATCCTCTTTAATGTCAGAATCGTTTTTTTCCCTTCAGTTTTATAATTCCACCACCTACCCAAGCCACATGAACTATGCAGACATACAAATAAAATATGTTTAACCAATTCCAGCAGTGCAATACTACTGCTTCTTGCAATACTACTGCTTATATTGTACCACTGAAACAGTGTGTGTTTGCATGTGTGTATCTGTCCTTCCATCAGAGTGTGTGTGTGTGTGTGTGTGTGTGCGTGCGTGTGCGCGTGTGTGTCCACACCCCACCATGCAAACACAGCAGAAGATGACAGAAGTCATGCAGTGTGTGGAGGCAGCAATAGCTCAAAGGGAGATTCATTTGGTGTTTGAGCTGGCAGAGATCACAGTATCCACCACAAGCCGGGCGACACAGGGGTCAGCAATGTCAGTTTGATCCCAGCCAGAGATCTAAAATCACATTATACTCAACGCAATGCAACGTGACAAGCCATGAACAATTGTACCCAGAGCAGGGGAAGTTGCACAATGTGCTTACTATACAGCAGTCGTGTTTCCCCACTCCTGATTCTCCCTGATCCTTGGGACTCAAAGTGGTGTGCATTTTTTTACTTCTAGCCTAGCAATAACACATCTGATTCAACCAATCAAAGCCTTGGTGATAAATTGATTAGGTGAATCCCATATCTTAGCGCTGGGCAGGAAGGAAAAGATGCAACCCTTTGGGTCTGTAGGACCAATACCATTTATATGGTATTTGTTATTATAAAGCGTTACCGACTAAGAGGGAGAGACAGCTCCGAGCTGTTGGATTTTTGCTCACACATAGGCATACAGTAGCAGGTGGAGCTGTTGGAGGTCTGCCACTTAGCCAGAACCGCTCATTTGCTCTCAGTGTGATGTGAGCAAATTATAACCAGGCAATATGAAGTGGGGCCTCAGGGGTCCATTATTACCTGTGCCTAGGAGCTTGTCTAATGATGGCCCCTACAGACATAACCAGTAGCTACTCTAATCTAGATCTAAAAGACTTTGAAAGGTATAGTGAATACTTTAATAGCTCCATATTGTCCCCTGATATGACATTTTACCATATTGCTCACACCTATCCAATCCCGTCAGAAATACACAATTGTCTTAGAGTAGTGTTTGGTCCCTTGACGCAGCCATGCTCTCATGTCCAGGCAGAGGTAAGCATCGCAGTGGATTGCATGTGGTCGGCCATTTTTAGTTCCTAGACCAATGCAAGATGTCCCTTGACACAAAATTAGGGACAATGAAGTCCCGAGACCGCCCTAGACGATCCCACATAAACGCTCCCACCTTGATACAGGGATGAGGGATTTCGCTGACACTCCGATACGACAGTTCGCTCATCCGCAGATGTCCATCAGTTGGATTAAGCACCATTGCGTCCCAATGCACCATCCCTTCATTATTCCCTTACCAGTTGGTCCCTGTTTTTTTGTGTTACATAAAAGATCTGTGAGCAGGCCCTGGAAAAATACACTAGAGTTTATAAATCACTGGAGTCTCGTTTTTTTTTTTCAGACTGGGCCACATTGAGGTCGCTAGAAGGCTAAGCTCTGTTCCGGGATTTAGGGAACTTCAGGGGACAGAAACTGAGATGCGATTTTGCTTGAGATAAGAGTATCGCTCAGCTCAGGAGTCCTTTTCTGAGCATGAACTGACCATAATGTGTGAAGCACACAGTGACCAAATGGCACGAAACCACACACTTTTTTGGTGTGATTCTGTAGAGGTAGAGATATCTCTCAACTCAGCAGTCTCTCTCTGTCCACTATCTGCCGGTGCAGTTTATTTGTGTGTGTGTGTTTCCCAAGATTAAGTTAAGCTAGCTGCTGTTTTTATGTTCTCTAGGGTGAAGTGGCCATAAACTGCGATCGGTCCCCCCGAGCGGGACGGTTGAGCTAACGTAGGCTAATATGATTAGCATGAGATTGTAAGTAACAAGAACATTCCCCAGGACATAGACATATCTGATACGGGCAGAAAGCTTAAATGTTTGCTAATCTAACTGCACTGTCCAATTTACAGTAGCTATTACAGTGAAAGTATACCATGCTATTTTTTGAGGAGAGTGTACAGTTATGTACTTGAAAATAAATATTAATAAACCAATTAGGCACATTTAGGCAGTCATTTGGCACATTTTGAACAGAAATGCAATGGTTCATTGAATCAGTCTAAACCGCTGCACATACACTGCTGCCATCTAGTGGCCATAATTTAAATACCGTCTAACCTGGAATCATACATTATGGCCTTTCTCTTGCATTTCAATGTGCAATGTGTTATATTCTCCTACAATAATTTCACATTTCCACAAACTTCAAAGTGTTTCCTTTCAACTGGTATCAAGAATATGCATATCCTTGCTTTAGGTCCTGAGCTACAGGCAGTTAGATTTGGGTATGTCATTTTAGGTGAAAATTGATAGAAAGGGTCCGAAACTTAAGAGGTTTAATGTGAAGCACTCAAAGTGACCAAAAGGACAGCCTCATAAGGAAATGGTTGAGACTGGCACTTCTTGTGAGGCGGAGGCTGTCCTACAGACACCGCAAACCAAAATGATTCTTGTGAACCTGGCTTTATCGTCAAGCTTTCTGTATTCACAGCCTCAAACGCATCCTGTGAAAAATGTTTCTCTCAGTAAGTAAAATGCCAATTGGTTTGGATGATTTAATGGAGAAGGTTACAGCTGATTGTTGTTTGAACGTTATGTTCAATTACAAAGCATGAATAGGATGAATTTTTTAAAAATGGCTTTTGATCATAACTCACTCGTTACACATAGCATATGGTTGTGGATTTGTCGCCGGGCAGTTCTAAAACAGACACCGGGAGATGAAGTCAAGATAAAGGAAATCTGTCATTTACGGTGTGTCATCTCTACGCCAAATGGCACCATACTGTTTGGTTTCATGTCCGTTGGTGTCTGGTGAGCGAAACATGACGTGAAAATGTGTAATCCTAAATGTAATTTTCAACACCCTGCTGAGTTAACGTACAGTGAGGGCCTTAGCAATATTTTTTAATGGGAACAGATCTTTCCCATACCAAAACAGACAGAACTCTGTCAGAACTCTGTCGAGACTATTTGCTGTGTGTCAACAAGGAAAAAAAGTCCAAGACTAAAATCTGCTGGTCTGTCGAGTCAAAGTCTGACAACACTTGGGTGTGTGTCTGCATCATTTCAAACCGTGGTGAACATTTTTAAATTGGGTTATTTGCTTAAATTCAGTGTAGGCAACTACATCTGGATTCAAATTCACTTCACAGTTAGATTCAAATGTAAAAAGCCTTATTGTCCGTCTAATATTCATACGTTGGAAAATGGTCTTTTTCGTGTGGTTTTAACACACAGCATATCAACGTCATTGATAATGACAACCTTTGACTGTGATTCCATTCCAGGTGTTGAGGAGTATAGAGAGTCCCAATTTCACAACCAGACAAGTTTACAGTCAGATCACAGTCCAATTACACACCCAGGGAGATGCATTTCATGTGTCATCATCTGCTCAAATCATTCTAATTAGGAGTCAAAAATAAAGCATTTACTGGAAGTGGAAAGGAGACCCAACAAAAGACAAGCAGATACAATGCATTCGGAAAGTATTCAGACAGCCTTATTATAAAATTGATTAAATGATGTTTCCCCTCATCAATCTACACACAATAGACCCATAATGACAAAGTGAACGCAGATTTTTAGAAATGTTTGCAAATATATAAAAATTCAAAACATAAATATCGTATTTACATAAGGGTTCAAGGCACTTTGCTATGAGAAATTGAGCTCATATGCATCCTGTTTCCAATGATCATCCTTGAGATGTTTCTACAACTTGATTTGAGTCCACCTGTCGTAAATTCAATTGATTGGACATGATTTTGAAAGGCACCTGTCTATATAAGGTCCCACAGTTGACAGTGCATGTCAGAGCAGAAACCAAGCGCTGAGGTCGAAGGAATTGTCCATAGAGCTACGAGACAGGATTATGTCAAGGCACAGATCTGGGGAAGGGTACCAAAACATTCCTGCAGCATTGTAGGTCCTCAATAACACAATGGCCTCCATCATCCTTAAATGGAAGAAGTAGGAACCACCAAGACTCTTCCTAGAGCTTGCCGCCCAGCCAAAACTGAGTAATCGGGGGAAAAGGGCCTTGGTTAGGGAGGTGACCAACAACCCAATGGTCACTCTGACAGAGCTCCAGAGTACCTCTGTGGAGATGGAAGTACCTTCCAGAAGGACAACCATCTCTGCAGCACTCCACCAATCAGGCCTTTATGGCAGAGTGGGCAGACGGAAGCCACTCCTCAGTAAAAGGCACATGACAGCCATCTTGGAGTATGCCAAAAGGACTCTCAGACAATGAGAACAAGATTCTGGTCTAATGAAACCAAGATTGAACCTTTGTCCTAAACGCCAAGCGTCAAACCTGGAGTAAACCTGGCACCATCCCTACGGTGAAGCACGGTGGTGGCAGCATCATACTGTGGGGATATTTTTCAGCGGCAGGGACTGGGAGGCTAGTCAGGATACAGGGAAAGATGAATGGAGCAAAGTACAGAGAGATCCTCCGGACTTCAGACTGGGGCGAAGGATCACTTTCCAACAGGACAATGATCCTAAGCACACAGCCAAGACAACGCAGGAGTGGCTTTGGGACAAGTCTCTGAATGTCATTGAGTGGCCCAGCCAGAGCCTGGACTTGAACCCGATCAAACATCTCTGGAAAGACATGAAAAAATCTGTGCAGCGACACACGCCATCCAACCTGAGCTTGAGAGGATCTGTGGAGAAGAATGGGAGAAACTTCCCAAATACAGGTGTCATCCATTTCTTATGTTTAATAAATTGGAAAAAAATGTCTATAACCTGTTTTAACTTTGTCATTATGGGGTATTGTGTGTAAATTGATGAGGGAAAAAAAACAATTTAATACATTTTGGAATAAGGCTGTAATGAAACAAAATGTGGAAAAAGTCAAGGGGTCTGAATACTTTCTGAATGCACTGTAGGTGTCATAAGTGTTCCTGATTCAAATGCCCATTGTCTAGGTATCCCTTTAGAACTGGTCTGTTTCCCAATTGACAGCCTATTCCCTACATAGTGCACTACTTTTGACCAGAGCCCATGGGACCTGATCAAAAGTAGTCCTACAAAGGGAATAGGGTGCCATTTAGGACAGGGAACTGATTAATGACTTTGGCCATTAAAACATTCCACCTCTTCAATGGCTACTGAACAGAGCGGCCATGTCAAAGTAACACACAGTGATTGCCTTGCCAATATGATCTGTTATGATCATGAAAATCTAAGGCGCTCAACAAAATTCAGAAGATGGCTACCGATCTTCTACAGAGAGTACACACTTAGAAAAAATAGTTCCAAAGGAGTTATTTGGCTGTCCCCATAGGAGAACCCTTCTTGGTTCCATGTAAACCCTCTGTGGAAAGGGTACTACATGGAACCTAAAAGTGTTCTTCTACCTGGAGCCAAAAGGGTTCTACCTGGAACCAAAAAAAGGCTCTTGAAAGAGTTATCTTATGGGGACAGACAAAGAACCATTTTAGGTTCTAGATAGCTTGTAGGCAATACATGTTCTATATACGTTGAACCCTAAATGAATACATTTTAAATCAAAATAGCCATTGTGCTATGCCTATAGATCTTGCGTGAATGCCATGAATACATTATTGAAAGGTGTTTCCAATCAACCAGCGTGGGACAGATGCTATGGTGTACATTTTAGGACATCCCTACTGTCTGAAATAAAGCCAATACTTCCTATGACAAATTGACCTATTTCCTATGAAAAAACTCCATAGGGAGTAGGCATATCCTAAAATGTGCACCGACATATCAAATCACTTGCACCGAATACAACAGACCTTACAGTGAAATGCTTACTTACACGCCCTTAACAAACAATGCAATTTTAAGAAAACTAAGAGTTAAGAAAATGTATAAACTGAAGTAAAATAACGCAATAAAATAACAATACCAAGGCTATATACAATGGGGGTACCGGGTCAATGTGCGGTGGTACAGGTTAGTCGAGGTAATTGAGGTAATATGTAGATGAAGATAAGGATAAAGTGACTGTGCATAGATAATAAACAGCGAGAAGCAGGAGCGTAAAAAAAGGGGAGGAGGGGGTCAATGCAAACAGTAGCCATTTGATGAACTGTTCAGCAGTCTTAAGGCTTGGGGGTAGAAGCTGTTAAGGAGACTTTTGGACCTAGACCTAGAGCTTCGGTACCGTGCGGTAGCAGGGAGAACAGTCTGCACAATTGGTTAGAAGCCCGTAAAACGGCAGCCATCCCCTCGAGGGCTATTCTCTGAATTTAAAAAATATATATAAATAAAAGGGATGTGAAGTAGAGCTAGATTCTGCATTGGAGATATGAGTTTGCCTTTTTTCTCAAAAAGCTTGTTGTGAATTAAGCATGAAGATGGTCTCTCATTTGCAGCCACGATTAATGTATTTGTGAAAATAGCACTGCTCTGACAGTTGGAGGTGTAAGGTTGGTGATCTCTTTTCCCCAGGAGACTAAACAGATCGTTTAAAAAGCAATTAAATTGTATTTTTGCAGTTGTGCTCTGTACAGTGTGTCTTTTTAAGACTGTGTGCATGCGTGCATGCGTGATTGGTGCAGCTGTACACAGTGTTAGGGGAACAGCGTGGCCTCTGATAATGGCCCCCTGCGGTTCCTCCTGACCCCTCTGTCTGTCAGACACCTCAACACCTGACAGCTCTGCTCTGCTCACAACCCCCTTTACTGCCATCAACCTGCCACTGGGCCTGGGAAGGCTTCTTCAAGCTCTCTGTACGTCTGTTCAAAGCAATGTGTCAATTGTGCACAGACACAGAGATACATACACACACACACACACCACAGTCTGCACCATTAGTTCCTATATTTATTCAGCCTCACCTACTAATACGTTTCAGCTAGGGCTTTTCTCTGACTGTTGGCCACATAGAGCTATATAATATAATGTTGTATTGAACTCTGTGGTTGGTCGTCTCGCATTCTTCCTCAGGCAGCTCCAGCCTCATGATAAACAGCAGCCTCCCCAAAGTGGGAATGTTCCCCATTCTAGTTAACCTCCAGTCACACCTGGAGTGTGGACAAAACAGCCCAGCCAATCAGTGTCTGTCTATAGCTCCTGGCATTGTCTTCCCTTGGGTTCGTGACGTGTGTGTGTGTCGTATTCCCGTCGAGAGTGTGTCGCGTGGGTGGGGTGTGGGGGGACTTCAACCATGATGCATTGTGAATAAGGCTAAACTCATTACATTCTAGGCATGCTGATGCTTTCCCCCTGGTTTCCCTCCAGGTAGAAGCAAGAGAAGAGAATATGGCATTCGGTTTAGCACACAAGCCCACTTTCGTAAATGCTTCTGTAATGGCATACGAAAGTATAGGATGATTTCCTTCTAGGGCCCTAACTGCATGGCAAAGAAATGTCTGTTTTTCAGAAAAGCTGTAACCATGTCTATCAAGGAGACATAATAACATTATAGTTGTGTGGAAACAATCTATAGCTCTGGATAGAAACTAATGGTATGGAAATGATTCCCTCCTTTTGACAAAAATACAGCCATTCCAGGTTACTAACAGCTTTGCTCTCTCCCATTGATGTCCTGCCTTCCTTCCCTCACATAAAGAACAGGTGTATGAACGATAGAGTCAGAGGAGGATGACGACAGAAGAGAGGAGGAGGAGAAGGAGGAGGAGAGGAAGGGGGACAGATCAGGGTCAACCAAGGTCAGTGCACCTGCAGTTGATGATTATAAAGCTTCTATATGAGGTCTTTCATATCTGCTGTGGTGAAGGATCCTCCATTTTAACACCTCAGTTAATATACATCTCTTCCTTATTACAGTGTCAATATTGAGGCTTTTTAGTTACAGTGCCTTCAGAAAGTATTCATACCCCTTGACTTATTCCACATTTTGTTGTGTTATGGCCTAAATTTAAAAACATTTTTTTTTTTTAAATGATCTTACTCATCTACACAAAATAACCCATAATGACAAAGTGAAAACATGTTTGAATGATTTATTTAAAAAAGAATGAATACGAAATACAGAAATATCTAATTTACATAAGTATTCACACCCTGAGTCAATACATGTTCGAATCACCTTTGGCAGTATTTATTTATCTGTAGATTATAATTTTTTTAATTCTTCAAGCTCAGTCAAGTTGGTTGTTGAACGTTGCTAGACAGCCATTTTCAAGTATTACCATAGATTTTCAAGCTGATTAAAGTAAAAACTGCAACATAGACATAACATGATGCAGCTAACACCACACTTGAAAATATGAAGAATAGTACTTGGTGATGTGTTAATTTTGCATTAAACATAACACTTTGTATTCAGGACATAATTTCTTTGCAGTTTTACTTTAGTGCCTTATTGCAAACAGGATATATGTTTTGGAATATTTTTATTCTCCACAAGCTTTCTTCTTTTCACTCTGTCATTTAGCTTAGTATTGTGGAGTAACTATAATGTTGTTGAGACATCCTCCATTTTCTCCTATCACAGCCATTAAACTCTGTAACTGATTTAAAGTTTCCATTGGCATGGGGAAATCATGGTGAAATCCCTGAGGTGTTTCCTTCCTCTCCGGCAACTGAGTTAGGAAGGATGCATGTATCCATGGTGAAGTAAATCATAACTTCACCATGCTCCAAAGGGACATTCAATGTCTGATTTGTTTTTACCCATCTAACAATAGGTGCCCTTCTTTGCGAGACATTGGAAAAACTCCCTGGTCTTTGTGGTTGAATCTGTGTTTGAAATTCAGTGCTCAACTGAGGGGCATTACAGATAATTGTGTGTGGGGTACAGAAATTAGGAAATCATTCAAAAAAATTGTGTTAAACACTATTATTGCACACAGAGTGAATCCATGCAACTTGTTATGTGACTTGTTAAGCATATTTTTACTCCTGAACTTATTTAGGCTGCTATAACAAAGGGGTTGAATAGTTATTGACTATTCAGCATTGCATTTTTTTATTAATTTCAAAAAATGTCTAATAACATAATTCTACTCTGATATTATGGCATATTGTTTGTAAGCCAGTGACAAAAAAATGTCAATTTAATCCATTTAAAATTCAGGCAGTTACACAACGGTGAGGAAAAAGTCCAGGGGTGTGAATACTTTCTGACGGCTTTGTACATGACAAGAAAGAAGCGTATTTCATTCCAGGTATAATGATTTTGGTAAGTATTCATGTAGGACACATACTAACTATCCTGGTACGTGGTCAGTTTATAGGCTATTCCACTGGCAAATCATCTGATATTGAAGATAATGTCTATTTTGAAGATGGATTTTCTTAGAATGACGTTGACATGTGGTTGTTTATCATATTCTAGTTGAATGCACTGATTGTAAGCCGCTCTGGCTAAGAGCGTCTAGTAAATTATTAAAATGTAGTAAACACGTGGCTGTAATGGCTATTTAAAGTTGAAGCATTTTCCCTGCAGGTAGATAGACAGTTTGGGTATTGAGTGACGTGTTAATACCCAGGTGTTCACGTAGAGAGAGGAATATAAGCTGGACTGCAGGCCTCCTCCCTCCTACTCTCACTTCAGGGGGAAAACGACAACAACAAGCACCAGATGAAACCCATGATTGAGGAAGAGACAGTGGCAGAAGCTCTCTCTCTCTCTCTCTCTCTCTCTCTCTCTCTCTCTCTCTCTCTCTCTCTCTCTCTCTCTCTCTCTCTCTCTCTCTCTCTCTCTCTCTCTACACAGATAATTCCGCTTTAATCTGAGCTCTGCAGGTGTGCAGCGGACACAGAGGGAGTGAGAGGCGGTGCACCACCATAAAGATTTACTCCCGGCAGTCGACTGCCACAGTGAAGAACACACACCTCGGCTGAGAGAAATCTCTAAATGTGGCCAGAATTACACCAGCATCACCACAGGAGTTAATCTTGATAAGGACCAACCAATCAAATGTATACATAAAGCCCTTTTTACATCAGCCGATGTCACAAATGGGCCGTACAGAAACCCAGCCTGAAACCTAAAACAGCGAGCAATGCAGACGCAGTGTCACGCCCTGATCTGTTTCGCCTGTCTTTGTGATTGTCTCCACCCCCTCCAGGTGTCGCTTATTTTTCACAGTGTATTTATCCCTGTGTTTCCTGTCTCTGCGCCAGTTCGTCTTGTCAGCTTCCGAGTCAACCAGCGGTTTTCCTGTTCTGGTTTTTGTACTCTCCTTTTTCTAGTCCTCCCGGTTTGACCCTTGCCTGTTTCTTGACTCTGTACCCGCCTGCCTTGACCACGAGCCTGTCTGCCATTCTGTACCTCCTGGCCTGATCTGGTTTTCACCTTTTTTGCCTGCCCCTTTGGATTAATAAATATTGTAAGACTCCAACCATCTGCCTCCGATGTCTGCATTTGGGTCTTGCATTATGTAGAAGCACGGTAGCTAGGAAAAACTCCCTAGAAAGGCCAGAACCTAGGAAGAATTCTAGAGAGGAACCAGGCTCTGAGGGGTGGCCAGTCCTCTTCTGGGTGAGCCGGGTGGAGATTATAACAGAACATGGCCAAGATGTTCAAACGTTCATAGATCATAATCACAGTGGTTGTAGAGGGTTCAACAGGTCAGCACCTCAGGAGTAAATGTCAGTTGGCTTTTCATAGCTGATCATTCAGGGTTAGAGATAGCAGGTGCGGTAGATAGTTCAAAACAGCAGATCTGGGACAAGGTAGTACGTCCAGTAAACAGGGCAGGGTTCCATAGCCGCAGGCAGAACAGTTGAAACTGGAGCAGCAGCATGACCAGGTGGACTGGGGACAGCAAGGAGCCATCAGGCCAGGTAGTCCTGAGGTATAGTCCTAGGGCTCAGGTCCTGAGAGAGAGAGAATACTTCAATTCAAGGACTCTTTTGAATATTCTGTTTACTTCGGGGACATTGATAAATATAAGGAATCAGTAGATCATAATAGTAATTGGCTTGCAGCTAAATGTGTTTGGATAAAAATACAATTGAGGGACAAGCTCTTTTTTTCTTTTTTTGTTGTAAAGTAGCTTCTCAAATACTTCAAGCCAAGCACTTCACACACAATTTTGTTCTGCAATGAATCCTTCTAAAAAATATATATACCACACATGACATTTTCCCTCTGACCCAATGTTAGGTGAAAACAAGTGTTTCTTATTCAACAAATTCAGGTAGATCCTTCCCAGTTTTGGCCAGTTTGGTTCCTAGTGAATACAACCCCTGGTTTGTCCATAAACTGCTGCTGAATTGTCTCGCACAGATTCAATTTGTAGCATTTGCCTCCCTTGAAGCTTTAGTGCTGTAATGCTGAGGTGAGGTATGTCCTGTCCAGTCCACCCCCGTTGTCTCAACACACACACACATGCACACACAAACACACCACTATAGCAGGCTCAGTGGGTCACCTCTCCCCTGAGTTTATTTTCACCACAGTCTCCTCCAGTCCCCAGCTGCTGCTTTCTTCAATGAAAATGACTGAGAGCCATATGGTGTGTGTGTGTGTGTGTGTGTGTGTGTGTGTGTGTGTGTGTGTGTGTGTGTGTGTGTGTGTGTGTGTGTGTGTGTGTGTGACAGAGCACAAAGAACAAGAGAACAAAAGAGAAAGTTCTGTGATTTATTTTCCTTCATGTGCAACCTGGAACTAAAAAAAACTAACAGTGTTGGGGAAGCTACTCTGGAAATAGAGTGTATCAAGCTAGCAATTACTTCACAATGAAAGAAGGTAAGCTACAGCTTCCTTAACTAAATCTACTTTTAAAAAGTACTTCACTACTTCCAAACTACTTTGTGAAAAATTGTCTTGTCTAAATATGAAGTGTCACCGAACGCAAATTGCAATAACAGATCACTCTGGATTCAGATGTTAACAGAATGTGTAATTTAGCCTCTTAATAAAACTCCAAAAACAATGTTTTATGGGAGAATTAGGCAGGTCTGACGCTGAAAAAGAAACGCAAGCATTGCTTACTTCACCCATATTTTTTTATTTTGTTGCGAAACAAAGTTGTGTGTAGTTCCATGAGTTAGCGTCTCTGCTCCATGGCAAGAAGTCATTAACTACTGGAAACACTACCAAGATGTGAATGTATTTGCACTACCTCCAAGCTAATGTGTTTAAATACTATATAGTTTAATTGCATGCAGTTCACTACTCACCAACACTGCTAACTACTTGTGTTAAAATCATTCAGTCACAATAACGGCATGCTTTTAGAGCTCTATGGTAAACATTGACCTTGAATATCATTTGTCCCTCTGCTACTATAGAACTCCAGTGTCCCCTCCCGAGTTGTACATACTCTATTATGCTTGTGTGTCACATTTGGTGAGATGAACGATCAAAACAATATATTCATCCCCACCACAGCCATCCATCAGATGGCAACAGATTCAAGGATAGAGACTCCCTAAAGGTATGCTCACACGGGCTTGTGTCCCAAATAGTACCAGGTTCCCTATATAGTGCACTACTTTAGTAGTGCACTACAAAGGGAATAGGGTGCCATTTGGGATGTAGTACACTCTCCAATACTTCCTCTCAGGAAAACATCAATTCTACCATTCCCCAACACGTATCCAAGACAACCGTCAGGTATACTCTGAATATCCATCAGACATCTGAATGCCGGAGAGAGTGCTCACTGACACTCTCCCATCCTCATTTGTTTGCGGCTTTGTTCAGGAACAAAACCCTAGCCTCTTCTTCTTAGGCACTTCATGTAGATCTGAGGTTGGATACATGGAAATAATATTTTATTAGGTTGAACCTTTATTTTACCAGGTAAGTATGGTTGTAGCTCCACCTTGATAAACCATCAGATGTAACTCTGATGAAGACAGCATAGCTGTCAAAACGTTGGTATCAATTAATTAATTGCATTGCACCGGACCCACACATTATTCACTATTTATTTTATTGTCTAAGTGTGACTGCACCCAGGCACACACACACACACAAACTCTATTTCTCTCTCACACACACACACACACACACACACAAATATTGTTGAATAGAATTCCTGTTTACATGTTGTCACGTTCTGACCTTAGTTCCTTTTTTATGTCTTTGTGTTAGTTTGGTCAGGGTGTGAGTTGGGGTGGGTAGTCTATGTTCTTTTTTCTATGTTGTATTTCTTTGTTTGGCCTGGTATGGTTCTCAATCAGAGGCAGCTGTCGATCGTTGTCTCTGATTGAGAATCATACTTAGGTAGCCTGTTTTCCCCATTTTGGTTGTGGGTGATTAATTTCTGTTTAGTATCTGTTCACTTGTTTAGTTTTCTCTTCATTGTTATTTTGTGTAGTGTTCAGTTTTTCAATTAAAATATGACGAACACTTACCACGCTGCATTTTGGTCCTCCTCTCCTTCCACCAACGAGAATCATTACACATGTATATATTACCATTAGTAAAATGTGTATGGACCATATTAGTGGTCCTTTGTAACTCAGTTGATGGAGCTTGTCATGCCAAGGTAGTGGGTTCGATTCCCGGGACCACCCATATGTAAAAATGTACGTACGCATGACTTGTACGTTTCGTCTGGTAAATGGATTATATTATTAGACCTGAGTATGTACATACGTGTATTCTTGCTACCAGGCACTTTTCAGCACTGTTTACATGTAATCTTACCACCAGTCACGTTTTATGTATAAACCTACTTCAACCACTCGAGTATCCCTGCACATGGAATAAGGTACTGGCACTGACCTGTACAGTGAGGCAAAAAAGTATTTAGTCAGCCACCAATTGTGCAAGTTCTCCCACTTAAAAAGATGAGAGAGGCCTGTAATGTTCATCACAGTCTCATCTTTGGGGTTTGAGGAGAATCAGTGACATAGAGATCTCTCCTGAAAGAGAGCCCTGCGCTGGTGTCTTCTGGCGTGGCAGAGTAGCGTCGCTCTAATGTATGAGCAATGGGCGTGAATCGTGACGGTGACTCAGCGCGCGCGCATGTGCCTGCGTGTGTGTGTACGTGTGTTCTGAGCTGTCTTGTGGGCTTTGTTGTTCCAGTTCCAGCAGTAACACATGGAACACAGGCAGAACCCAGGCGGGGGGAGGCTGAGGCACAACGGGGAGAAGAATCCATCCGCTAGATTCCGACTCCTCACAACGGGAGTGGATCTGAGATCCAGCCAACCTGCTGTGGCTTCAGGCCTCAGGACATGTTGGCTCCAATCAGCGTTACCCATTCCAATCATGGAGTTATGGGCAGTGAGGTGCTACAGAAGAGGAGTTTCTGACATGTAAATAAGGACATGGAACATCAAACGTATTTATTGTTTAAAAGCCATTGTGGCTTCCATGTGTCACGGTGAAGAAAGAGCCGTAAAGATCTCATTGCCACATGTACAGTGGGGCAAAAAATTATTTAGTCAGCCACCAATTGTGCAAGTTCTCCCACTTAAAAAGATGAGAGAGGCCTGTAATTGTCATCATAGGTACACTTCAACTAAGACGGACAAAATGAGAAAAAAAATCCAGAAAATCACATTGTAGGATTTTTAATGAATGTATTTGCAAATTATGGTGGAAAATAAGTATTTGGTCAATAACAAAGGTTTATCTCAATACTTTGTTATATACCCTTTGTTGGCAATGGCAGAGGTCAAACGTTTTCTGTAAGTCTTCACAAAGTTTTCACACACTGTTGCTGGTATTTAGGCCCATTCCTCCATGCAGATCTCCTCTAGAGCAGTGATGTTTTGGGGCTGTTGCTGGGCAACATGGACTTTCAACTCCTTCCAAACATTTTCTATGGCTTTGAGATCTGGAGACTGGCTAGGCCACTCCAGGATCTTGAAATGCTTCTTATGAAGCCACTCCTTCGTTGCCCGGGTGGTGTGTTTGGGATCATTGCCATTCTGAAAGACCCAGCCACGTTTCATCTTCAATGCCCTTGCTGATGGAAGGAGGTTTTCACTCAAAATCTCACGATACATGGCCCCATTCATTCTTTCCTTTACACGGATCAGTCGTCCTGGTCCCTTTGCAGAAAAACAGCCCCAAAGCATGATGTTTCCACCCCCATGCTTCACAGTAGGTATGGTGTTCTTTGGATGCAACTCAGCATTCTTTGTCCTCAAAACACGACGAGTTGAGTTTTTACCAAAAAGTTCTATTTTTTGGTTTCATCTGACCATATGACATTCTCCCAATCTTCTTCTGGATCATCCAAATGCTCTCTAGCAAACTTCAGACGGGCCTAGACATGTACTGGCTTACACAGAGGGACACGTCTGGGCACTGCAGGATTTGAGTTCCTGGCGGCGTAGTGTGTTACTGATGGTAGGCCTTGTTACTTTGGTCCCAGCTCTCTGCAGGTCATTCACTAGGTCCCCCCGTGTGGTTCTGGGATTTTTGCTCACCGTTTTTGTGATAATTTTGACCCCACGGGGTGAGATCATGCGTGGAGCCCCAGATCGAGGGAGATTATCAGTGGTCTTGTATGTCTTCCATTTCCTAATAATTGCTCCCACAGTTGATTTCTTCAAACCAAGCTGCTTACCTATTGCATATTCAGTCTTCCCAGCCTGGTGCAGGTCTACAATTTAGTTTCTGGTGTCCTTTGACAGCTCATAATTTGACAATAAATCATTAAAAATCCTACAATGTGATTTTCTGGATTTTTCTTTTTCATTTTGTCTGTCATAGTTGAAGTGTACCTATGATGAAAATGACAGGCCTTTCTCATCTTTTTAAGTGGGAGAACCTGCACAATTGGTGTATAAAAACATACTTTTCGCATTCTCGCGTTTCTTTAACTCTCATCGCAGCTCTTGTGTTGTTTGTATTCATACTTTTATTTTATATTCTATTTTCAATTATTATCTAAATTATTATTATTGGACAGAGCTCTCAAGTTAAGAATTTCACTGTACTGTTCCACGACTGTTGCATCCTGTGAACGTGGTGAATATACTTTGAAACCTTGGCTGAGTCATTTAGACGAGCAATGTACCCTTGAAAACAACATTCATCACATCTATTGACCCACATTCACTTATTTCCACACCACTCTTCCGAACCCCTATTCCAAGTCTGGCACTCTGGCTAAGAGCAAACTTCTAACAGGTACACAAAGTAGACCAGGCACTGGGTGGTCCAGGGGTATCTAATGCAATGCTCAATACCTTAACATAACATTCTGTCCACAGAGCAAGCGGAGTGGGTTCCTCGCTGTGTCTGTGATTGACAGGACGTGGTCAGAACTCAGAGCAGCCTGACCCTGTAATTTTATCAATTAGATTTGCTCAACCCCTGCGTCTTCTCTCCTCCATCCTCTCACGCCTCCCTTTGAAAAAGGTGCAAGGTAATCAAGAAGAGGCGGCGAGGAGAGTGAACGTGGATGAAAATGTGCTTGTATGAAATGAGAAGCTCCTTCTCCACTTGCCGCCTCCATCTGGCAAATGACATGTACAGGGGTGGATCCCAAAATAAATGTGAAAGGTGATTAAGACAGTTGGGCAAGACATTTAATAGATAAAAGGATAAGCTGATTCAAAGGGTGTGTGGCAGATATAAAAATAAAAAGAACTATTCTGTGGTAGGATACACTTGTGCTTCCTCGCCAAAAGGAGGCCATCAAGGATGGAGTGTATTTCGTTTGCCTACTAAACAATTGACATACTCCTCGATCACTCCACCGCTTATTGTTTTCCCGGTCACGGAGGAGAGAAGGCGAAGAACGGACTTTTGCCCAAATGAGAGAAGGCCCCTCATTGGTCAGAAAGCATCACTCACCCGAGTCGTCAAACGCTATGACTGTCTGAAACTCTGAAACTCTAAAATGCAAAAAGAGGAAAAGCAGTCAAAGGAGCTTAGACATTTTAATGGACTACTTGAATTTAACGTGGAGGGATTTCAGTGGAAGTGTTACGTAAGAAAAAGCATTAAAACTTCAGAAAGTGAGAGATTTGCGTCAGGGGTATTAAGTTGGAACTGACAGAGTCATACAGCAAGTGTAAATACAGGGAGAAGAAATGGATATGAATTGAGTTTTTAAGCTTTTTATTCGTCAAGTTTAGTAGTTCAGCTCTCAGCAAGCTATCCGGAGAGTGGCAAACTCCTGTTGAGACTTTATACAGAATGAGAATTGGTGATTTTTCAGCAAACAAGAAAAAAACTAGAGCTCCTATGGAAACAAGGTTTTGGAACAATATATCTACCGTCTATTCAGAATAGAGTAAGAAATTACTGGGAGGAGGTATGAATGAGAGTTATTCATGGGTAAATGTTTTCATTTCATATGCACACATACAGTAAAATGCCTTTCTTGCAAACTCAACTGTGTTTAATGTACATCCTTAAAAAAAAGTATGTGATGAAACGAATTGCTTTTTCTGTATGCAAAGAACATTTATGTGAACAACAGACAATACAGTATATCTAATCTAATGTTTGTGATTTGTTAGATTGGCAATATGCTTCTGAAATATTGTGGTTGTCTGTACAGTCTCCATATTAGGACTGTCTCAGCAGAAGTTCTTCCAATCTTGGCAAGAGTTTCCATAGTCTCAGCAGGAGTTCTTCCAATCTTAGCAAGAGTTTCCATAGTCTCAGCAGGAGTTCTTCCAATCTTAGCAAGAGTTTCCATAGTCTCAGCAGAAGTTCTTCCAATCTTGGCAAGAGAGTTTCAGCAGGAGTTAGTCTCAAGCAGGAGTTCTTCCAATCTTAGCAAGAGTTTCCATAGTCTCAGCAGGAGTTCTTCCAATCTTAGCAAGAGTTTCCATAGTCTCAGCAGGAGTTCTTTCAGTCTTAGCAAGAGTTTCCATAGTCTCAGCAGGTTCTTCCAATCTTGGCAAGAGTTTCTTCTCAGCAATTATTTCTTCTTTCTTCCAGCAAGAGTTTCCATAGTCTCAGCAGGAGTTCTTCCAAGTTCTTCCAATCTTGGCAAGAGTTTCCATAGTCTCAGCAGGAGTTCTTCCAATCTTAGCAAGAGTTTCCATAGTCTCAGCAGGAGTTATTTCAGTTCTTTCCAAGTCTCAGCAGGAGTTATTTCAGGCAAGAGTTTCCATAGTCTCAGCAGAAGTTCTTCCAATCTTGGCAAGAGTTTCCATAGTCTCAGCAGGAGTTCTTCCAATCTTAGCAAGAGTTTCCATAGTCTCAGCAGGAGTTCTTCCAATCTTAGCAAGAGTTTCCATAGTCTCAGCAGAAGTTCTTCCAATCTTGGCAAGAGTTTCCATAGTCTCAGCAGGAGTTCTTCCAATCTTAGCAAGAGTTTCCATAGTCTCAGCAGGAGTTATTTCAGTCTTAGCAAGAGTTTCCATAGTCTCAGCAGGAGTTATTTCAGTCTGCGTGACATGTGAGATGTTCTGTATGATATACAGGGATACACTACTGTTCAAAAGTTTGGGGACACTTAGAAATGCCATTGTTTCTGAAAGAAAAGCTTTTTTTGTCCATTAAATACCATGAAATTGATCAGAAATACAGTGTAGACATTGTTGTTGTTGTAAATGACTATTGTAGCTGGAAACGGCACATTTTTTTATGGAGCATCTACATAGGCGTACAGAGGCTAATTATCCGCAACCATCACTCCTGTGATCCAATGGCACATTGTGATAGCTAATCCAAGTTTATCACTTTGAAAGGCTAATTGATCATTAGAAAACCCTTTTGCAATTACTGTATGTTAGCACAGCTGAAAACTGTTGTGCTGATTAAAGAAGCAAAACAACTGGACTTCTTTTGACTAGTTGAGTATCTCGAGCATCAGCATTTGTGGGTTCGATTACAGGCTCAAAATGGCCAGAAACAAAGAACTTTCTTCTGGAACTCGTCAGTCTATTCGTGTTCTGAGAAATGCAGGCTATTCCATGCGAGAAATTGCCAAGAAACTGAAGATCTCGTACAACGCTGTGTGATACTCCCTTCACAGAACAGCGCAAACTGGCCCTAACCAGAATAGAAAGAGGAGTGGGAGGCCCCGGTGCATAACTGAGCAAGAGGACAAGCACAGTAGAGTGTCTAGTTTGAGAAACAGACGTCTCACAGGTCCTTAACTGATAGCTTCATTAAATAGTACCCATTAAGTAGACACTGGACAGAGGAACTCTGCCTGAAAGGCCTAGAAGGCAATTCCATGATAATGGGCCTCTGTACTTCTATGTAGATAGTCCATTAAAAACCAGCTGTTTCCATCTACAATAATAATTTACAACATTAACAATGTCTACACTGTATTTCTGATCAATGTGATGTTAGTTTAATGGACAAAAAAACAATTTCTTTCAAAAACAAAGACATTTCTAAGTGACCCCAAACTTTTGAACGGAAGTGTATATACAGTTGAAGACAGAAGTTTACTAACACTTAGGTTGGAGTCATTAAAAGTAGTTTTTCAACCACTACACACATTTCTTGTTAACAAACTATAGTTTTGGCAAGTCGGTTAGGACATCTACTTTGTGCATGACACAAGTCCTTTTTCCAACAATTGTTTACAGACAGATTATTTCACTTATAATTCACTGTATCACAATTCCAGTGGGTCAGAAGATTTACATACACTAAATTGACTGTGCCTAAACAGCTTGGAAAATTCCAGAAAATGATGGCCATGGCTTTAGAAGCTTCTGATCGGCTAATTGACATCATTTGAGTCAATTGGAGGTGTGGATGCATTTCAAGGTCTATCTTCAAACTCAGTGCCTCTTTGCTTGACATTATGGGAAAATCAAAAGGGAATGTGGTGAAATAAATATTCTTTAAAAAAGTGTTGATCCTAACTGACCTAAGACAGGGATTTTTACTAGGAATAAATGTATAAATGTAATAAATGTATTTGGCTAAGGTGTATGTAAACTTCCGACTTCAACTGTATATATACAGCACCACTCAAAAGTTTGGACACACCTACTCATTCAAGGGTTTTTCTTTATTTTGACTATTTTCTACATTGTAGGATAATAGTGAAGACATAAAAACTATGAAATAACACATGGAATCATGTACTAACCAAAAAAGTGTTTAACAAATCAAAATAGATTTTATATTTTTGATATTTTCTTCAAAGTAGCCGCCCTTTGCCTTGATGACAGCATTGTACATTTGGTATTCTCTCAACCAGCTTCATCTGGAATGCTTTTCCAACAGTCTTTAAGGAATTCCCACATATGCTGAGCACTTGTTGGATGCATTTCCTTCACGCTGCTCTCCAACTCATCCCAAACCATCTCAATTCGGTTGAGTTCGGGTCATTGTGGAGGCCAGGTCATCTGATGCAGCACTCCATCACTCTACTTCTTGGTCAAATAGCCTTACACAGCCTGGAGGTGTTTTGGGTCATTGCCCTGTTGAAAAACAAATGATAGTCCCACTAGGCGCAAAGCAGAATGCAGAATGCTGTGGTAGCCATGCTGGTTAAGAGTACCTTGAATTCTAAAAAAAATCACTGACAGTGTCACCATCAAAGCACCCGCACACCATCACACCTCCTTCTCCATGCTTCACGGTGGGAATCACACATGCAGAGATTGTCCGTTCATCTACTCTGCATCTCACAAAGACACGGCGGTTGGAACCAAAAATCTAAAATTTGGATTTCCACTGTTCTATTGTCCGTTGCTCGTGTTTCTTGGCCCAATAAAGTCTGTTATTTTTATTGGTGTCCTTTAGTACTGGTTTCTTGGCAGCAATCGACCTTGAGACTGCTCTTCAGAGGAGACTGCTTGAATCAGATTCAAGCAGTCTCCTCTGAAGAGCAGTCTCAAGCGTTCTCCTCTGATGTTGAGACGTGTCTGTTACTTGAACTCTGTGAAGCATTTATTTGAGCTGCAATTTCTGAGACTGATAACTCTAATGAACTTATTCTCTGCAGCAGAGGTAACTCTGGGTCTTCCTTTCCTGTGGCGGTCCTCATGAGAGGCAGTTCCATTATAGCGGTTGAAGGTTTTTGCGACTGCACTTGAAGAAACTTCCAAAGTTCTTGATATTTTCCATATTGATTGAACTTCATGTCTTAAAGTAATGATGGACTGTCATTTCTCTTTGCTTATTTGAGTTGTTCTTGCCATAATATGGACTTGGGCTATCTTCTGTATACCACCCCAACCTTGTCACAACACAACTGATTGGCTCAAACGCATTAAGAAGGAAAGAAATTCCACAAATGTACTTTTAACAAGGCACATCTGTTAATTGAAATGCACTCCAGGTGACTACCTCATGAAGCTGGTTGAGAGAATGCCAAGATTGTGCAAAGCTCATCAAGGCAAAGGGTGGCTACTTTGACGAATCTCAAACATAAAATATATTTTGATTTGTTTAACACTTTTTTGGTTACTACATAATTCCATCTGTGTTATTTCATAGTTTTGATGTCTTCCCTGTTATTCTAGAATGTAGAAAATAGTAAAAAATTAAGAAAAGCCCTTGAATGACTGGTACTGTATATAAAAAATATAAAAATCTAGCGACCCAAATCAAATCAAATTTATTTATATAGCCCTTCGTACATCAGCTGATATCTCAAAGTGCTGTACAGAAACCCAGCCTAAAACCCCAAACAGCAAGCAATGCAGGTGTTGAAGCACGTTGGCTAGGAAAAACTCCCTAGAAAGGCCAAACCCTAGGAAGAAACCTAGAGAGGAACCAGGCTATGAGGGGTGGCCAGTCCTCTTCTGGCTGTGTCGGGTGGAGATTATAACAGAACATGGCCAAGATGTTCAAATGTTCATAAATGACCAGCATGGTCAAATAATAGGTCTGGGACAGGTAGCACGTCCGGTGAACAGGTCAGGATTCCATAGCCGCAGGCATAACATTTGAAACTGGAGCAGCAGCACGGCCAGACCTGTGCTCAACTTTGAGGCCGAAGAGGCAGGGTTGGCTTAAATTGCTTTCAAAATATAGAAATCATCCCTGTATGATGCATTTATCATGAAATGATGATGCATCGTACGGAATGTTTTCTTTATTTAGAAATGTTCATATCTTGAATGAGTAGACGTGTCCAAACTTTTGACTGGTACTGTATATACAGGGAGGTCCAACTGTGGTATTGTATTTTTGAACAGTGACCTCACCCCCAAGCCATTTTTTGCAGGTCAACACACAGACCCTGCTAGTCCACATTATGACTCACTTTGCCTTTCCAGATCTGATGCTACTAATATGCGCTGGTATGTGTCTACTGGACTGAATTGAATCCATGTTAAACAAAGACCTGAAGGAGAGGAGGGGCGAGGCAGAAGGAGAGAGAAAAAGAGAGAGAGCGCAAGAGAGAGAGAGGGGGGGGGACAGTAACAGAGGTGAATAGAATGAAGAGAATGAAAAAAAAGAGAGACAGAGAACAGAGAGAGAAAGGGAAGGACCGAAAAGAGAATGTGTCTGATATCAGGGGGATAGAAGGGAAGGAATCCGGTCTTTGGACCACTCTTTTTGTGTGTGTTGAATATATATATATAGAACCAGTCAAACAATGTGGCTGCCACTCATCCGGGAGAGAAATGTTCCCTCGCTGACCCATAATGGAAGGGCAAGGAGTCTCGTTTTTGCTGCTGCAGGCGAATAAGATATATCACTTTACATAGGCATGGGATGTCTCCCAAATGACACTCTCTTCCCTATATATTGCACTACTTTTCAGAAGGGCTCATAGGGCTCTAGTCCAAAGTAGTGCACTCATATAAATCAAATCAAACTGTATTTGTCACATGTGCCGAATATAACAAGTGTAGACCTTACCGTAAAATACTTACTTACAAGCCCTTAACCAAAAGTTCAGTTTGAGAAAGAGTAAAGATAAGAAAATATTTACCAAATAAACTAAAGTAAAAAGTTATCAAAAGTAATACAATAAAATAACAATAATGAGAATATTTACAGGGGGTTCCGGTACCAAGTGCGGGGATACAGGGTAGTCAAGATATTTTGCCTACGGATTCTCAGAATGCAGCCCGACCTCCGTCCCCTTTTTCTCTGTCTTTTCTTCAGCAAATGACAGGGATTTGGGCCTGTTCCAGAGAAAGTAGTAAATCCTTCGCGTCAGACTCGGCAGGCTCGTTAAAGGAAAAAGCTTCTTTCAGATCGAGTTGAGTAATCTCTGTTCTGATGTCCAGAAGTTATTTTATGTCATAAGAGATAGCAGCAGCAACACTATGTACAAAATAAGTTACAAACATAGGGTGTAGGGTACCATATGGGATTCCCCCATTGTATGAGCAGACTGCAGTAGACGGCAAGTTGCCATTTCAACAGATGCCAGACAGTGAAATGTTGGAGTCAATGGTGACGGAGGAAATGTCCGACAATGTACAAACTGCACATAATGCACACTATGTCCTAGAATTCAATATGCACCTACACCGAAGCATTCATAACTCTCTTTTCATAGCACCTGCCCGATAACGCAATATTCATTCAATTATAATTGCATATAATGTGGGGCTGGTTGTTACAAGTTGACAAGGCCTGTTCAAGCCTATAAAGTATTTTCATTTCGACATAAAACATTATTTTACTCTTATTTTACCAGGTAAATTGACTGAGAACATATTCTCATTTACAGCAACGACCTGGGGAATAGTTACAGGGATGAATGAGCCGATTGTAAGCTGGGGATGATTAGTTGGCCATGATGGTATGCAGGCCAGATTGGGAATTTAGCCAGGACACCAGGGTAAACACCCCTACTCTTACGGTAAGTGCCATGGGATCTTTAGTGACAACAGAAAGTCAGGACACCTGTTTAGCATCCAATCCTAAAGACAGCACCCTACATAGAGCAATGTCCCCAATCACTGCCCTGGGGCATTGGGAAATGTTTTTTAGATGAGAGGGTGCCTCCTTCTAGCCCACTTCCAGCAGAATCTGGTCTCCCATCCAGGAACAGACCAGGACCAGGCCTGCATTGCTTAGAAGCAAGCCAGCAGTTGGATGCAGGGTGGTATGCTGCTTGTCAATAAACAATGCCGTGAAAAAATATAGACATTTCAACATGAACTCCTGTCTTTTTTCAATTAATGAATAGAGGCTGAATAAAATTGGCAAAAAAAAATTGAACTGTTGAGAACCAGACTTGTTCTCCACTACTGTATACTCTGATACACAAGGATTCGGATTCAACAAGTGGCAGCATTTTGTTTTAAAACAGCTTATTTTCAACCCCCAGGAAGCCATTTCTCTGTGATGATGACTACCTTGATATGTCCCAGACAAGGATTCTGGGACCGTGATAAAAAGAGGGAAGTTCTGAGGGAAGTTCTGCTGATCTAGGATCAGGTCCCATCTGACCATTCAATGTAATTTAAAAGGCTAAACTGATTCTAGATCAGGACTCCTGCTTCATGAACATGGGCCCTACAGTGGTTCAGTATGACTATGAGGCTGGGAAATACCTGGTTTGGTGAGAAAGTCATAAACTTCCACCACTGGGGCACTCTGAACCAGTGAACTCCATTCAGAGGAAGGGGAAATGTCACTGGCCTCCGGCACACCATTCTACAGAGGAACCTGGTCTGTTTCAACATAACCCTAAATACTGAGCTATACAGTACAACCCCAGGGAGAGAGGGAGAAGGGCACAGATGCACACACAAACACACGTGCGATAGGAAATAAATAATAAATCCACGATAATCGAGAATTTCAATAAGCATTTCTCTACGGCTGGCTATGCTTTCCACCTGGCTACCCCAACCCCGGCCAACAGCTCTGCCCCCCACATCAACTGGCCCAAGCCCCCCACCCCCCGCTTCTCCTTCACCTAAATCCAGACAGCTGATGTTCTGTAAGAGCTGCAAAATCTGGATCCCTGTAAATCAGCTGGGCTAGACAATCTGGACCTTCTCTTTCTAAAATTATCCACCGCAATTGTTGCAACCCCTATTACTAGTCTGTTCAACCTTTCTTTCGTCTGAGATTCCTAAAGATTGGAAAGCGGCCGCGGTCATTCTTTATTTAACTGGCCTACCTGGTTAAATAAAGGTCAAATTTAAAAATGAATAAAAAATGTGTGCGAATTCATTTAACTTGATGTCTTAAAACTCCCTCAAACACATTAAAACTGTTTTCAAACACGTCCACCAGTTGATTTCATGATATTTTAGTCACAAAGCAGATGGCGACGGCCAGTTTATAAGATGGCATTGAGAACTAGAAATAAATGAAAATATCACTCATTTGAATTGGACTTTTTACGTCTTAAATGTAGTTTTGTTTGTGCCAGTGGTCAAATATCAAATCATGAGCGTTAAAACATTGTGACCTTCACATTACAGTAGAATCCATGTGCGGCCGTTTTAATAGAAATCAGGCAATGACATGCAATGGCATATAGTTAGTAAGATGTCTCCAATAATTGGCTCCTTGGGGGAGTTCATGAAACACAGTTATCCTATCGTAAATCTAAGAGAATCATGTGCTCATGCATAATCACAAGGCACTGAAGGACTTTCAAATGAATTATGTGTAAAATAAGCTAATTCTTGTGCATTTTGTGCTACAAATGTACATAATTGTGACCTCTCAGTCTCTCTGCTATGTACAAGATGACCTATGTGCAAGGTTGTTTGAACTTTTATAGGTTACTTTAAGGTTTTTCTGCTATTGCCATGCAGACTGTACACATACTGTAATACAGCTTCTACATAAATACTACAGAATACAGAATACTACTACAGTGTGTATCCATCAGCGATGTAGTGGTAAGAAAAATATGCGGTTAAATGCTGGCCGCCGTTCATGGTGAGTAAAGTAACGCCCCCTATATATTCAATGCATTTTTCTGAACGAACTCATTAATTCATTCGACAAAGATGAGCCTTCGACTAGCATCAGCTGTTTGGGATGATAAAGATTTGTCTCTGTAAAAACATATGTATACAATAAATGACTCAAATAATTCTGCCTCCTTAGAATAGGAACAAAAAAAGACATGGATTTTTCAGAAAACGAAAAATCCCCCCGTGGTTTGTTAGTGTTGCAGCTCTTTTTCCAATGTTTTTCAGACCCAGGGGAGGATACTAGTTGACCTTCGGAGGGAAATAATATGAGAAGTCAAAACACAGAGGTTGTATCCTCTGTGTATTCTCTAATAAGACACAGTACTGAAGGGCATTCTCTCAGGACAAACCAAGTGAGTGTGAGTGTGAGAGTGAGAGAGAGAGAGCAATTTCTTCGAAGACTACCGCAACACAGAAGATGCAAAACAAGCCGTCACACACAGATACAGATGGAGATCAGCGTGTTCCCAGTGCGATCATGTGCTCGATGCGTTTCATGCTCCCGTACATTCCTGAGGTAATTTCTGCGTGTATTAATAGTCTCGTTTGTCCCCTGACGATGACAGCAGGCCACGGAAGAAGAGTGACGTGAACCTCTGATGTGAGGTTGTGTTGGGTTACACAAAACAGACACAACTGGGTTTGTTTAAATGGAAACGCGCTGAACATGTCATTTGTTGAATTACGGAATAAGGAAGGACATATACCTCAGGACAGCCACACGTCCGTGGAAGTTTAGAAATGTTTAACCATTTATAAAATGGTCTTTTCACTTTGACATTATGGTGTATGATGTTGAAATCCCACTTTGTGACACAACAACAAGTGAAAAAGTCAAAGGGGGTGAATACTTATCATATGCTCTGCACATGTCCTAATATGGACACTGTATAGATGAACGTCTGATGTGAGGTTGTACGTATACAGACATTGAAATGTCGGGCTTGTTGATATAATGGAAACCAGAGGTGTAGTAGAGGGTGAATGCACATCAACACTGTTGACTTTACGTTTTTAATTTGCTCTAGCGTTTTAGCCACCTTTTTCAGATTAGTGTGCTCGTTGTGATGAATGTGTCAGTTTAGGGAATATGCATGTGTTTGCTTATAAGTAGTACGTAATTGTCTTATTTACCTAAGGGTGATGATCCAGATGCTTTGAGAAAAATCTGAATGGCACAGAGGTATACTGTACAAGCATATTTATAGTGGACAAAGAAGGAAAGAATTTGATTAAAACATGCTGTTGGTATCCTCTTATGTTAAGATAAGGAAGGAGGGAGGGAGGGAGGGAAAGAGGTCCTTTTATCTATAACATGTCTAGTACAACTAGCTACACTTCTTTCTACCACTACACAATACACATGTATTTTGGGATTCCACCCCTGGAAAATTCCACAGTAACATAATTGTGCTGAGATTTTTTCACATAAAATGTATGCCAAACAAAAAAAAACATTAATTTCAAAGTTTAACAAACCATGAAACTCATGCACAAGCACTACTTTTAATAATTTAACCTGAACATTTTACAAAGACACACTTACTCGAAGAACTGTGAGGATGCAAAGTTTGGTAACAGAATTGAGTTTTTTTTTATGTTTCCACGTTTTCCAAAAACTATGTTAAATATCTGCTCTGAATTAAGATTCAACGATGTCTGCAGAAAGAATGGGGTGTCAGCTATCACATGACGCCTTGACTTTGAAAAAAATATATTTTGGTTATTGAACTACAGTAAGTGAAGTTGATTTACACCCAGGAAACAGAATTGCAGTAACTGAATTTCATCATGGGTCCCCGATCTGTGCTACACAGAAATGCATAATTATGCATATGAATGTCATTCTCTCAGGGAGAGAAGCACAAGAGAGAATTTCTTCTAAAATAAACAATTTCTCTGTCAGACTAGGGACGCCCATCATCCAAGAGAACATCAAGGTAGAAAGAGACGATTCAAGCAGTTCTCATAAACAAACCCGCTTTTTCTCAATTTGTAGTCATTTTTAGTCATTTTGTATTTCAAAATGAAATCTGTTTAAACTGCCACTCATGAACAAAACACAAATAACAGAGCTCCCCTTGGCTTTACAAAGTTCATTTAATATCTGAACAGCTTCCATTTCAGACTCGGACCCGAGCTTGTGGTACAGGTCAAGGCCCACAGAAAATGGAGGTAATTGACTTAAATAGCCGTTCCAGCCTTGCAATTTATGGAGACACTCCCAGGGAAAATATGCACTCGTTGGTCTGTACTGTACAATTCATAGCTCCACGACACGCTTTTCTTCAGCCAATTACCTCAAGACATTGACAGCAAAGGCGGTAGCTGCGTTCCATCATACTGTAGGTGAGACGCATCCTACAAAAGCTGGAGGTAAATAGTGTCATTTAAACGTACAATGTCCATATTAGGACTGGCTCATTCTCAGCAGGATTTGGATACCGCATACTTGAACATTCTTAGTAAAAAAATATATCTAAAAAACAATTTACAGGTGTGCGTTTTAATTGCCCTATGCCCGCCTACGCAAATATTCACTTCCCCCACCTCACCTGTCAATCATTGGAGAGCTCAGTGGGTTACTCTCATTGTTCAAGAAACAGCGATTGAGTTAAGTACCATGTGACTAAGTCAATGAAGTCTATTAGAAGCTGTTAAGGGCCACCAGAAATCACTCCAGTGGGTGAAATTCAGGGTCATTACAATTATTTCTCAGCCATTAGGCAGAAAATACACATTGGAGCGAGCCCTATGTTTTTTTTGAGAACCTACAGTCCCTTCCCATGCAGTGATAATGAAACATTCAGAGCCACGTCACTCAGTCCTCAGATATAATGGGTGACATTAGGTGTCCATTTTGGCTCTTTCCCCAGTTATATGCTATTTTTCACTGTCAGCCCTGTCACACATGGGTGACCCAAAGCTTATTCTCAGAACTAGTGTGGAGACTGTGGACTTAATTCTGGATTGGTCCTATTCAAGCTTATTCAGGTGGCTGTCAGGCACTTTTGAACTGAGTAATCTCTACCTTGGAACTGATGGATGGATGGCTGGATGGGAGCCTGCGCTAAATGGGCACAGAGCCAAAATATGTCTCTGGTGGTTCAGGGAGAAAAAAAGGCATCATTGTTGTTTCATTCTAGTCTCCCACAGTGGTGGGTTCTGGGTCTGATCCATGGCTAGTGCTGGGCTATTCAGCTCTCTGGCTCCGAGGTCTGACACACACATCTCAGCAGCAGAGGCTCCAGAAGTGCTTGGGACACAGGGGTTTCTTTTGTGCTTCTCCTCAGGGGTCTGCTCTCGTCTGTACCTGTGGCTTGTTCCTTTGTTGCCGATGGGAAACATATGGGGAAGAGTCCAATGTACTCACATGACATTCATTTTTAGTGTTGCATTATGGGGAGAATGTCAAGGTGCACAGTACTGGGAGAGGAGAAAATACAAATGTAAAAAAACAAATGAAAATGAACAATGCTGCAAATAGGGGAGTTGTTTTTTCTCTGGCTTAACCCCTGTTTCTTCATGACATTTGACCTACATTTCACTGACATTTTAGTAGTTCTCAAAGTTTTGTGGAAATGTACACAATTTGTCATCTGGCAGGTTTCCAACTCTGCGGGATCAGTGAGGCTCTCCTGAGAATGTCATGAACATATCCGAGACTATGAAACCAGTTTAAAGATGCTGCTTTGCATGCATGCACTCCAATTATGACAATGCAAATAGGACCAATGGGATGGTAAATGAGAAGCGAGTGAGAAGAAAAAGGTTTGTGAAACTAGAAAGTAAAAGTTTGGAAACACCTAAGCAATCTTTATGTAACAGTAGTGGTTCGGTGAATCGCAGTTGTGATGCATTGGCTTTAGCTCAGTGGACAAACACAGTCTGGGTGGTATGTGCCTTGGCTTAAGCTCAGCTGGCTAATACAGTCTGGCGGTGGGTTCTTGGGTAATGTACTGCTTTCTACCATAACATCCTGTCAGACCATTGGAGAACAGTGTTGTTGCTGCAGGAAGCAGACGTTCATTTACACCGCAGCCGAGAGCCAGAGAAGCAATTGATGATTTAAAAAAAAACAGTGACGCCTTATCAAGGTTGTAGAAAATTATTTTGTACCTGGACCAGGAATTCTAGACTTTGTCTGTTCCATGACGACAACAAGTGCTATTTTCAACCTTGCTGTTATTTTGATGGTTTACCACTAATAGTGTGTCTAGATGGTTTCTGTGAGGAACGAGCAGAATTACGCATTAGGTTTTGCTTGAAAAAAGGTTAATTGACATTCCTCTCGGATTTGACTGTTTTCACATGTGGATTTGATGGCTTTCAAGTGAATCCCAGTTCTTCTTTCAATCCTTTGCAAAGGTGTTAGAGTTGAAGTGTCATCTTCTGTCATGCCGACAACGACTGCGATTCCCATAAACGTCTTGTAAAGTGACAGCTACAGATTGTTATATTCATTTCGCTTTTCAATACAAAACAAACACTTCATAACATCAAAAATAACCCCACTGCATCTGACCATAAAACTTAACAGTCCTTTGATGAACATTCAGTATAATATGCCTTACTGTTTCAGCTATTCATCTAGTGCCATAATGAGAACTGACAATCTGTACGAGAGCTGAAATGAGACACATCAGAGAAAGGTGCCATTTCCCTCTGCAGTGATTCTGTGATTGGTGGGCTGTGAAGCGTGACCTTACTGGAGCTTTGTGACCCTAACAGTTCGCCCTGATAAACCATCTGGGGCTGCAGCGCTGCCCCATCCACAACTACACTCTGGGAAGGCAGGGAACCGAACCGTGAGCATGTCGCCTCACGTTGCCTTTCTGCAACTCCATCAATCATCAGTAAACAAAAACACATTTGCACCTGAAGCTACACATTGGAAATCAAGAGTTTTTGTCAGAAATTCATGTTTACTTGTGTAACACAGAAGATTTAGGAGGTCAACTCTGGAGCATGTTGAGCGGACGAATCGCCATTCAATAAACATAATGGGGCGGTATTTGTCTTGGTAAACTTTCACACATTTCTCTCTCAGTTTTGGTTCCGCAGGTAGTCGGAAAATATGACATTTCTGACGTTCCCTCAGTGTCCTGTTTATAAAAAAGAAACAATGTGACCTTAAGACATTCTAGGACTGAGTTCTGCACAGGTTTAAACCCTCTGAACTACTTCTTGGGGGTCAAAATATGCAAATGCAACAAAAGAGGCAGAGAAGATACCAGGAGAATTGGGAGCATTCAAACAGTGGTCAACTGAAATGAACCACATTTATTGAAAAGACAACCCAACCATTTTCAGGGGCTTGTGCGCATGCTCCTGCATTGCCTTGAAAGGGCCGACTCTCTCTCAAACCCTGTGTGCGGTGGCTCGTTCAGAGATAATTGTCCGGTGAAAAACAACCACTTAAAACAGAGAAGTCCACACAGTGGCCGCTCAGATTATTCATCAGCACGTTAAAAAGCCCGGTGCCGCTGCATTGATTACTAGCCCACTTCACACTATACCCCCATTGTTTTCTTCCCCCGTTGTGGAACATTTCTGAGAAGCACCGACCTTGCTATATGAAACAATGAGGGCTCAAATTGTGTAACATTTACACTCCCATCCATACTGTATGTCTGATCTACATAAGTGTGAAACAGGAAGTGTAAATAGATAAGGAATAGCAAACTACTTTTCTTAGACACAACAAATGGAGACTGCCAATCAGAGAACAAGCAACAATGGCACAGAAGACTATCGCACACATGTATGTATACCGGTATGGCACGTACGGCATGCCAATAAATAAGGAATAGTATACTACTTTTTTCAGACGCAATAAAATGGAGACTGAAAAGAGTGTTTCCAGTCTGTAAAGCTGAAGCGTTACAGATTCCACCATAGAAATGTGAAGGTCATTTCCGATTGAGCCGGAGTTCGGAGTTCACCCTGAATGCAGTGTCAGCTAAAGCAGGAACCGTTGCCTTTCAAATTTGACTCACGCTGTAAAGCTGAACCTCCATGGTGCAGATTGAATAGATCCCTGAGAGAACCAGCAACAATGGCACTTGAAGACTATCGCTCATACGGCATCCCAGTGTGACATGTACAGTATCCCGTTAGATTAGGAATAGTGCAGTGAACAGCTTTTTTTTTCAAATGCAACAACGTCAAGAACATGGAGACTAAAGTAGAGAACAAACAAACATCATTGGCCACAGGAAATGTACACATGTTCTGGAAGAAAACAGAAAGCACTCTATTTATTACAGGTTACTGAACCAATTGCAAATGTTTTCTTTCATTTTCTTGACTTTGTCAGCTAACCCATTCATAGGTTGCGTCCCAAATGGCATCCTATTCCCTATGTAGTGTACTATTTTGGGCCATAGCCCTATGGGAATAGGGCGCCATTTGGGATGTCGTATAAGTCTTCAGTGATAAAAAGGAATATGTTTTTCCAATGATAATCATAACAATCATATCTTAAATTGACCATTTGTTTTACTGTATGTTGCAAATGTGGCCCTTTCTTTTGAAGGGTTTAAAGGAATATTCCACCCAAAAACTATCTTTTGGTATTTGTTTCATTAGTCAATTGTTGACATAGTCCCAAAACGTTTTGCTTGTCAGCAATAAAGTTTGAAAAATAGGTCATTTTCAAAATACAGAAAACATTCCGTATGGTGTTTCATCATATGATGCTAAATGCATCATATGGGGAAGATTTCTATGTTTTGAAAGTGATCTAAGCCAGCCCCTCATTCAAGGGTTTTTCTTAATTTTTTACTATTTTCTACATTGTAGAATAATAGTGAAGACCTCAAAACTATGAAATAACACATATGGAATCATGCAGTAACCCAAAAATGTTTTAACAAATCAAAATATATTTTGGATTTTTCAAAGGATCCTCCCTTTGCCTTGATAACAGCTTTGCACACTGTTGGTGTTCTCTCAACTAGCTTCACCTGGAATGCTTTTCCAACAGTCTTGAAGGAGTTCCCACATATGCTGAGCACTTGTTAGATGCTTTTTCATCACTCTGCAGTCCAACTCATTCCAAATCTCAGTTAGGTTGAGTTTAGATGATTGTGAAGGCCAGGTCATCTGATGCAGCACTCCATCACGCTCCTTCTTGGTCAAATAGCCCTTACACAGCCTGGAGCTGTGTTGGGTCATTGTCCTGTTGAAAAACAAATCATACTCCCATTAAGTGCAAACCAGATGGGATTGCATTTCGCTGATGAATGCTATGGTAGCCATGCTGGTTAAGTTAGACTTGAATTCTAAATAAAATCACTGACAGTGTCACCAGGAAAGCACCCCCACAGCATCACACCTCCTCCTCCATGCTTCACGGTGGGAAACAGACATCATCCCTTCACCTACTCTGCGTCTCACAAAGACATGGCAGTTGGAATCAAACATCTCACATTTGGACTCAGACAGATTTCCACCGGTCTAATTTCCATTGCTCGTGTTTCTTGGCCCAAGCAAGTCTCTTCTTATTATTGTGTCCTTCAGTAGTGGTTTCTTTGCAGCAATCTGACCATGAATGCCTGATTCATGCAGTCTCCTCTGAATAGTTGATGTTGAGATGTGTCTGTTACTTAAACTCTGTGAAGCATTTATTTGGGCTGCAATTTCTGAGGCTCTACTGAACTTATCCTCTGCAGCAGAGGTAACTCTGGGTCTTCCTTTCCTGTGGCGGTCCTCATGAGAACCACTTTCATCATAGCGTTTGATGGGTTTTGCGACTGCACTTGAAGAAACTTTCAAAGTTCTTGATATTTTGACTGCTTTGACTGACCTTCATGTCTTAAAGTAATGATGGACTGTCGTGTCTCTTTGGTTATTTGAGCTGTTCTTGCAATAATATGGACTTTGTCTTTTACCAAGTAGGGCTACCTTCTGTATACCAACTCGACCTTGTCACAACACAACTGATTGGCTCAAACGAATTAAGAAGGAAATAAAATTCACAAATGATATTTTAACAAGGCACACATGTCAATTGAAATGCCTTCCAGGTGACTACCTCAAAAGCTGGTTGAGAGAATGCCAAGAGTGTGCAAAGCTGTCATCAAGGCAAATGGTGGCTGCTTTGACAAATCTCAAATATAAAATATATTTTGATTTGTTTAACACTTTTTTTGCTTACTATATGATTCCATGTGTGTAATTTCATGGTTTTGATGTCTTCCCTGTTATTCTAGAACTTAGAAAATAGAAAAAATAAAGAAAAACCATGAATGAGTAGGTGTGTCCAAACTTTTGACAATTTCAAAGTATATACTGAACCAAAAAATATAAATGCAACATGCAACAATTTCAAAGATTTTACTGAGTTATAGTTCATATACGTAAATCAGTTAATTGAAATAAATTCATTAGGCCCTAATCTAACCGAATGGTTGCTGGATCGAATCCCTGAGCTGACAAGGTAAACAACCATGTTGTTCTGGCCCTGAGCAAGGCAGTTAACCCTCTTTGCCCCAGGCAACGATGACGTGGACGTCGATTAAGGCAGCCCCCCCGTAACTCTCTGATTCAGAGGGGTTGGGTTAAATGTGGAAGAATGCATTCAGTAGTACAACTAACTAGGATATCCCCCTTTCCCTATTACAGACAAAAAATACTCCTCAGAACCCTCCCTGTCCTCACCCGCTAACCCCTCTTTTACGCTACTGCTTCTCTGTTTATCATACATACATAGTCACTTTAACCATACCTACAAGTACATACTACCTCAATTAGCCTGACTAACCGGTGCCTGTATATAGCCTCGCTACTGTTGTAGCCTCGCTACTATATATAGCCTCGCTACTGTATGTAGCCTCGATACTGTATATAGCCTCGCTACTGTATATAGCCTCGCTACTATTATTTTTCACTGTCTTTTTACTGTTTTTATTTCTTTACTTATCTATTGTTCATCTAATACCTATTTTTTACTTAAAAATTGCACTGTTGGTTAGGGCCTGTAAGTTAGCATTTCACTGTAATGTCTACCTGTTGTGTTCGGCACACGTGACAAACTTTGATTTGATTTGATGATACCGCAGGGGAAGAAGCCAGATGTGGAGGTCCGGGGCTGGCCTGGTTACATGTGGTCTGTGGTTGTGAGGCTGGTTGGACGATTTCTCTAAAATGACGTTGGAGGTGGCTTATGGTAGAGAAATTAGGAGTCAATTATCTCTGGCGGACATTCCTGCAGTCAGCATGTCAATTGCATGCCCCCTCAAAATTAAATACATGTGTGGCATTGTGTTGTGTGACAAAACAGAACACTTTAGAGTGACCTTTTATTGTCCCCAGCAGAAGTTGCACTTTTGTAATGACCGTGCTGTTTAATCAGCTTCTTCATATGCCACACCTGTCAGGTGGATGGATTATCTTGGCAAAAGAGAAATGCTCATTAACCGGGATGTAAATAATGTTGTGCACAGAATTTCAGAGAAATAAGCTTTCAGCCCTTGAAACATGGGACCAACACTTTACATGTTGCGTTTATATTTTTGTTCAGCATACATACACTACATGACTAAAAGTAAGTGGACACCTGCTCGTCGAACATCCCATTCCAAAATCATGGGCATTAATATGGAGTTGGTCCCCCCTTTGCTGCTATAACAGCCTCCACTTTTCTGGGAAGGCTTTCCACAAGACGTTGGAACATTGCTCCAGGGATTTGTTCCATTCAGCCACAAGAGCATTAGTGAGGTCTGGCACTGATGTTGGGAGGCTGGGCCTGGCTCGCAGTCAACGTTCCAATTCATACCAAATGTGTTTGATGGGGTTAAGGTCAGGGCTCTGTGCAGGCCAGTCAAGTTCTTCCACACCTATCTCAACAAACCATTTTTGTATGGAACTCGCTTTGTGCACGGGGGCATTGTCATGCTGAAACAAGAAAGGGCCTTCCCCAAACTGTTGTCATAAAGTTGGAAGCACAGAATCGTCTAGAATGTATTTTTATGTTGTAAGATTTCCCCTCACTGGAACTAAGGGGCCTAGCCCGATCCATGAAAAACAGCCCTAGACGATTTTTCCTCCTCCACCAAACTTTACAGTTGGAGGTATGCATGCATGCAGGTAGCGTTCTCCTGGCATCCGCCAAACCCATATTCGTCCGTCAAACTGCCAGATGGTGAAGCTGATTCATAATTTAAAGGAATGCATTTCCACTGCTCCAGAGTCTAATGTCAGCGAGCTTTACACCACACCAGCCGACTCTTGGAATTGTACATGGTGATTTTAGGCTTATGTAGCTGCTCAGCCATGGAAAACCATTTCCTGAAGCTCCCGACGAACAGTTGTTGTGCTCATGTTGCCTCCATAGGCAGCTTGGAACTTGGTAGTGAGTGTTACAACCCGTGGTCCCGTTCTGTGAGCTTGTGTGGCCTACCACTTCGCGGCTAAGTCGTTGTTGCTCCTAGACGTTTCCACTTCACAATAACAGCACTTACAGTTGACCGGGGCAGCTCCAACAGGGCAGAAATTTGACGAACTGACTTGTTGTAAGGTGGCATCCTATGACGATGCCACGTTGAAAGTCACTGAGCTCTTCAGTAAGGCCATTATACCGGCAATGTTTGTCTATGGAGATTGCATGGGTGTGTGATCGATTTTAGAAAGCTGTCAGCAACAGGTATGACTGAAATAGCCAAATCCACTCATTTTAACGGGTGTCCACATACTTTTGTATAAGTATATTATTAGCATTTTTTTTAGGGGCTAAACAACCAATCCGTCTAGGAGTCAGCCCATTAAGTACAGTTCCAATATCCACAGCATCTCTCCACTGGGTGATTATCTCTGTAACAAATGACCCTCTTGGGCATAAATCAGCAGAACTCTTCCTCAGCCCCAGACCACACTCAGCCTCCCCCATAATCCACTCATCGTAAAAGGGGAGAAAGGGGGGCTGAATAAAAGGAATAAATCTTGTGGAAAATAGAAATAAACCATACACACAGACACACACACATACTGTACATAGGCACTACAGTGTGAGAGGACTAACTCATGAGAAGCAATGAGAAGAAATGAATACATTCTGAATAATGAACTATCTGAATAATGAACACTCTGAATAATCTCTTACCTTTAGTGGTTTAAATTGGTAGTAAAAGTTTTTCGCAAGATTAAAGTGGAGATCATGTGTCTGGTGTCTTTTTCCACCCAGTTTCCACAATTCACACTAACCTGAACCTTATTATTACTCTAAGGCTGAGTATCAAATGTCACCTTTCTCCATTAAATAGTGCACTACTTTTGGATCACACATTATAGGGAATAGGTTGCCATTTGGGATGCATCCTTTAATTTCAGTGCATACAGTATTTAATTGATATTGATGTGAACGTTTGGTCCAGCTGTATATGACAGTACATTAGTGAATTATGCAGAATGAGCCTTTGGTCATATATCAAGACCGGTTAGAGCTCTCTCATTGTTCCTCAGCAGCTATAAGTCATTAATTAAGCCTTATCTTTTGAATATTACACAAATGAAACTGCACTTTTGGTGAACCACATATTTTAACGACAAGAATACTGCTGAGTGTAAGAATTTCTCCTTTGATCATTCATACATGAGCTTTTGAACAATATTCCACCATCTGCAACTTTAGTGTTTTGGCCACTCTCTAGACATGCTGGCCCCATAAGATTAACATTTGACGGTAAAAAAAAAAATTGATAGATTTTTTTTATTTAACCTTTATTAAATGGACTGTATGTGGCAAGACACAGACGGCGTTATCTCCCTTGATGTTTTTAAATGAGTGAAAGTCAGAGCAGGGTTTGATAAAGTGATGAATGCTATCTGTTAAAAACTTCTTGGTGACAGGGGGCAGTATTTTCACGTCCGGATGAAATGTATGTCCATATTCAACTGCCTGCTACTCATCCCCAGAAGATAAGATATGCATATTATAGTAGATTTGGATAGAAAACACTGAAGTTTCTAAAACTGTTTGAATCATGTCTGTGAGTATAACAGAACTTATGTAGGCGAAACCCCGAGGAAAAACCATTCCGATTTTTTTTTTGAGGTCACTCTCTTTTCAATGAATTTTCATTGGGAATCCAGATTTCTGCAGTTCCTACCGCTTCCACTGGATGTCACCAGTCTTTAGAAATTGGTTGAGGTTTTTCCTTTGTGTAATAAAGAAGTAGCCCTGTTCAAAACGAGGGTAACTTCAAGTGTACTGTTTGCTAGAGGCGCGTGACCAGAAAGGTAGCATCAGTTTGTTTTCTTCCTGTATTGAACACAGATCATCCCGTCTTCAATTTTATAGATTATTTACTTTAAATACCTAAAGCTGTATTACAAAAGTAGTTTGAAATGTTTTGGCAAAGTTTACAGGTAACTTTGAGATATTTTGTAGTCACGTTGCACAAGTTGGAACCTGTGTTTTTCTGGATCAAACGCGCCAAATAAATGGACATTTTGGATATATATCGACGTAATTAATCAAACAAAGGGACCATTTCTGATGTTTATGGGACATATTGGAGTGCCAACAAAAGAAGCTCGTCAAAGGTAAGGCATGATTTATATTTTTATTTCTGTGTTTTGTGTCGCGCCTGCAGGGTTGAAATATGTTTTCTCTCTTTTGTTTACGGAGGTGCTATCCTCAGATAATCGTTTGCTTTCGCCGAAAAGCCTTTTTGAAATCTGACATGTTGGCTGGATTCACAACACGTGTATCTTTAATTTGATATCTTACATGTGTGATTTCATGAAAGTTTGATTTTATAGTAATTTATTGACTCTGTCAATCACCGTATTCCTATCGGCAGACTCAACAGCCTTGGCTTCTCAAATGACTGCCTAGCCTTGTTCACCAACTACTTCTCAGACAGAGTTCAGTGTGTCAAATCGGAGGGCCTGTTGTCCGGATCTCTGGCAGTCTCTATGGGGGTACCACAGGGTTCAATTCTCAGGCCAACTCTTTTCTCTGTATATCGAATGGCAGGCAAAATTCTGGATCATTGTTACTCCGCAAAGCATACAAAGCCCTCCCTTGCCCAGACGGCATCCCTAGCCGCGTCCTCAGAGCATGCACAGACCAGCTGGCTGGTGTGTTTATGGACATATTCAATCAATCCCTATACCAGTCTGCTGTACCCACATGCTTCAAATCAAATCAAAGTGTATTTGTCACGTGCGGCGAATACAACAGGTGTAGACCTTACAGTGAAATGCTTACTTACAGGCTCTAACCAATAGCGCAAAAATGGTGTTAGGTGAACAATACGTAAGTAAAGAAATAAAACAACAGCAAAAAGACAGGCTATATACAGCAGAGGCTTTAAAAGTAGCGAGGCCACATACAGACACCGGTTAGTCAGGCTGATTGAGGTAGTATGTACATGTAGATATGGTTAAAGTGACTATGCATATATGATGAACAGAGAGTAGCAGTAGCGTAAAAGAGGGGTTGGCGGGTGGTGGGTGACGGGTGACGGGATACAATGCAGATAGCCCGGTTAGCCAATGTGCGGGAGAACTGGTTGGTCGGCCCAATTAAGGTAGTATGTACATGAATGTATAGTTAAAGTGACTATTCATATATGATGAACAGAGAGTAGCAGCAGCGTAAAAAGAGGGGTTGGGAGGGTTGTGGGGGCACACAATGCAAATAGTCTGGGTAGCCATTTGATTACCTGTTCAGGAGTCTTATGGCTTTGGGGGTAAAAACTGTTGAGAAGCCTTTATGTCCTAGACTTGGCACTCCGGTACCGCTTGCCATGCGGTAGTAGAGAGAACAGTCTATGACTGGGGTGGCTGGGGTCTTTTAGGGACTTCCTCTGACACCGCCTGGTGTAGAGGTCCTGAATGGCAGGCAGCTTAGTGATGTGCGATGGGACAGTAGTGAAGAAGGTGGAAAGTTTTAAGTTCCTTGGCGTACACATCAAGGACAAACTGAAATGGTCCACCCACACAGACAGCGTGGTGAAGAAGGCGCAACAGCAACTCTTCAACCTCAGGAGGCTGAAGAAATTTGGCTTGTCACCAAAACCACTCACAAAAGTTTACAGATGCGCAATCGAGAGCATCCTGTCGGGCTGTATCACTGCCTTTTACAGCAACTGCTCCGCCCACAACCGTAAGGCTCTCCAGAGGGTGGTGCAGTCTGCGCAACGCATAACCGGGGGCAAACTACCTGCCCTCCAGGACACCTACACCACCCGATGTCACAGGAAGGCCAAAAAGATCAAGGACAACAACCACTCAAGCCACTGCCTGTTCACCCAGCTATCATCCAGAAGGCGAGGTCAGTACAGTTGCATCAAAGCTGGGACCGAGAGACTTAAAACAGCTTCTTTCTCAAGGCCATCAGACTGTTAAACAGCCATCACTAACATTGAGTGGCTGCTGCCAACATACTGACTCAAATCTCAAATAAATGTATCACTAGTCACTTTAAACAATGCCACTTTATGTAATGTTTAAATACCCTACATTACTCATCTCATATGTATATACTGTACTCTATACCAGCTATTGCATCTTGCCTATGCCGTTCTGTCATCGCTCATCCATATATTTATATGTACATATTCTTATTAATTCCTTTACAGTGGTGGGTAAAAGGTAGTTGTTGTGAAAATGTAAGATTACTTGTAAGATATTACTGCATGGTCGGATCTAGAAGCACAAGCATTTCGTTACACTCGCATTTACATCTGCTAATCATGTGTATGTGACCAATATAATTTGATTTGATTTGACATCAATGATGTCGCTCTTGCTGCTGGTGATTCTCTAATCCACCTCTACGCAGACGACACCATTCTGTATAATTCTGGCCCTTCTTTGGACACTGTGTTAACAAACCTCCAAACGAGCTTCAATGCCATACAACTCTCCTTCCGTGGCCTCCAACTGCTCTTAAATGCTAGTAAAATGAAATGCATGCTCTTCAACCAATCGCTGCCAGCACCTGCCTGCCCGTCCAGCATCACTACTCTGAACGGTTCTGACCACATTAAGCATCTCCAATCCAAAATTAAATCTAGAATCGGCTTCCTATTTCGTAAACAAAGCATCCTTCACTTATGCTGCCAAACATACCCTGGTAAAACTGACTATCCTACCGATCCTTGACTTCGGCGATATTATTTACAAAATAGCCCCCAACACTCCACTCAGCAAATTCGATCGCAGTCCATCACAGTGCCGTCCGCTTCCATCACTGAAGCTGGAAGGAAGCTGGAGACTCATATCTCCTTTTGTTCCCTTTGCAGTCGTCTTAAGATGAAGGCACTAACTGTAAGTCGCTCTGAAAAAGAGTGTCTGCTAAATTACTCAAATGTGAAATGTTCAGCCGTGTCCAGGTTCATTATTAACACAATGACAAAAAAAAGCTACAGTTTATCTTTCCAGGCATCAGAGCTGATGATGTTTTTCATAAAACGGGCGCCTGCCAGAATAATATGCTAGGTGTCCCACACTGACAACCAGCACAAACAAAAGTCTCTCTTTTGTAGGTTATCTTAATTGCATCCCTCTTTCACAGAGTGCGCCCACTCAGTTCGCCATGTCAGGGGTAATGTCATTCACCCTCATGTTATTAATTCAAACTCCCTCTTCTATTTCAATGAGTGTCATTGACTATTCATGGTTTCTGACAAAGGAATATCTTTTTATCTCTGCAAAAAAAATGGCTGCATTTCAAATATAATTAATTTTCTTTGCAATACCGAGTCTATAGTTGACAAACAAAGGTTCGTATGGCAATGGTCTTTTTTGTCCTATTTGTCAAAATCATATATTTTTCTCTCATCACAACACACTTTTTGGTGTATACTGTTTCTATACTCGGATGAATGTATTAGCCAGCCTATTGTGAACACCACCAAGATTATTTGCATGCACTCTAGTGTTTGATGTGGTGACCCAATGGCCACCCTTGTGGACTGGCACATGAGGATATTTCCACAATGGCAGCAGAGTACATTAAATCTGTGGAAGGTGAAGCCCTCTACGATAGAGATAGAGAAGGCCCGTGTGGCCATGGGAGGTTTGACTGTACGAGGCCTTCGTTGAATCCTTTGAGTTTCCAGCCTGCACATAGAGATGGAAAGAGGGCACACCTCCTATCGTTACCATTGATCGCCTTTGACCGCCTCTGTGACAGCATGGGCAACACCACTGAGGGCTACCCATAGAATTACAGGATCTCTATGGGGCTATCTCCATTTCCTGCTAAAACAGTGTTTGTGGGAAGTGTGTCCTCTATCCATCTCTATGGGCAGGCTGGAAACTCAAAAGCTTCTCTCTCCCCAGTCTTATCTGGCTGCTCCTTTTGACGAGGGGAGAGTGGGGGGGGGGTGTTGTCTGAAGGTCACCTCTGGGAACCAACCAGGGGACTGATAAGGGTTGAACAGCAGGCATTCCCAGGGGAGGAAGCCTTTGGTCTCAAACCACCCAGATCTGGGTTACAGTACTTGTTTGCTTTAAACGCTTGAATGAGCCTGCCTGGAGTTCCTTTGAATCTTGGCATGATTCCATTGGTTCCATTGCACCAGGCAAGCTCAATTAAGCACAGACAGACTTTTGAAAAACAAATATATATACACTGCTCAAGAAAATAAAGGGAACACTTAAACAACACAATGTAACTCCAAGTCAATCACACTTCTGTGAAATCAAACTGTCCACTTAGAAAGCAACACTGATTGACAATAAATGTCACATGCTGTTGTGCAAATGGGATAGACAACAGGTGGAAATTATAGGCAATTAGCAAGACATTCCCAATAAAGGAGTGGTTCTGCAGGTGGTGACCATAGACCACTTCTCAGTTCCTATGCTTCCTGGCTGATGTTTTGGTCACTTGTGAATGCTGGCGGTGCTTTCACTCTAGTGGTAGCATGAGACGGAGTCTACAACCCACACAAGTGGCTCAGGTAGTGCAGCTCATCCAGGATTGCACATCAATGCGAGCTGTGGCAAGGTTTGCTGTGTCTGTCAGTGTAGTGTCCAGAGCATGGAGGCGCTACCAGGAGACAGGCCAGTACATCAGTGGACGTGGAGGAGGCCGTAGGAGGGCAACACCCCAGCAGCAGGACCGTTACGCAAGCAGTGAGCAGGAGGAGCACTGCCAGAGCCCTGCAAAATGACCTCCAGCAGGCCTCAAATGTGCATGTGTCTGTTCAAATGGTCAGAAACAGACTCCATGAGGGCCCGATGTCCACAGGTGGGGGTTGTGCTTACAGCCCAACACCGTGCAGGACGTTTGGCATTTGCCAGAGAACACCAAGATTGGCAAATTCGCCACTGGTGCCCTGTGCTCTTCACAGATGAAAGCAGGTTCACACTGAGCACGTGACAGACGTTGCAGAGTCTGGAGACGCCGTGGAGAACGTTCTGCTGCCTGCAACATCCTCCAGCATGACCGGTTTGGCCGTGGGTCAGTCATGGTGTGGGGTGGCATTTCTTTGGGGGGGGGGCCACACAGCCCTCCGTGTGCTCGCTAGAGGTAGCCTGACTGCCATTAGGTACCGAGATGAGATCCTCAGACCCCTTGTGAGACCATATGCTGGTGCAGTTGGCCCTGGGTTCCTACTAATGCAAGACAATGCTGTACCTCATGTGGCTGGAGTGTGTCAGCAGTTCCTGCAAGAGGAAGGCATTGATGCTATGGACCGCCAATTCCCCAGACCTGAATCCAATTGAGCACATCTGGGACATCATGTCTCGCTCCATCCACCAACGCCACGTTGCACCACAGACTGTCCAGGAGTTGGTGGATGCTTTAGTCCAGGTCTGGGAGGAGATCCCTCAGGAGACCATCCGCCACCTCATCAGGAGCATGCCCAGGCATTGTAGGGAGGTCATACAGGCACGTGGAGGCCACACACACTACTGAGCCTCATTTTGACTTGTTTTAAGGACTGGATCAGCCTGTAGCGTGGTTTTCCACTTTAATTTTGAGTGTGACTCCAAATCCAGACCTCTATGGGTTGATACATTTGATTCCCATTGATCATTTTGTGTGATTTTGTTGTCAGCACATTCAACTATGTAAAGAAAAAAGTATTTAATAAGAATATTTCATTCATTCAGATCTAGGATCTAGTGTTATTTTAGTGTTCCCTTTATTTTTTTGAGCAGTGTATATATTTGAACCGAGGTCTATCAATACAAATTTGGATCATCTGAGGCTGTTTTGAGCACATCACGTCGAAGCCACAACATTAACCATAACTTCAGAGGAAATGTGCAGTGCTAAGGGGTAGTCTCGTTGATGCTGGCTGTGTGTGTGTGTGTGTGCGTTTTTGTGCACATGTGTGTGCACGTGAGTGCCTGTGTGTTTCTATGCCTGCATCCATGTGTGTCATGTGCTGTTTGCCAAACTCTTCCACTGTTTGTCGCTTGCGGGGCAAACTTTTCCTTCCACACCGCCACTATGGCCAAAATCCCCCCCACCTCCCCCCTGTTGCCAGCACCACCGCCACAACCACAGCTGGATCAATCTTGTCAAACCAGCAGGTGCCACCATCCACCGTCAGCCCGTCCTGAGCAGCGCCCATACCCCCCCTTTCTCCCTCTTATTTACGGCTACGCAGAGTGGAACTGACATGGTGGCGAGGAGATGTAAAGTCCGGGAGTTAAAGAGCTCAACGCACAACCACACGGAAAAGCCACCGCTGTTGATCTGTGAGGATCTCAAAGAAGGAAATGGAGCTTGGTGTCTTCAGGGCCTGTAGTGACAAAGCGTCTCAGAGTAGGAGTGCTGATCTATAGGTATCAGGTCTTTCTTGTTTTCATAGTCTTATTCAAGAACGACCTGAAAGAGAAAACTGATCCGAGATCAGCACTCCTACTCTGAGATGATTTCTCAATATGTAACCCAGGTCTTTGTCTTGAAGCTTAGGCTTCTAAAGCGATTCATCTACTGCTAAAGCCGAACTGCGCTCAGCAGGTTCGTTATCTCTATTGATTTGTTTAAGTGGGAGACACGTTGCATTACCCGATACGCACATCTCACATGTCATAGACAGGATAGAGTGCTTACCGTATGTGTGTATGGTATATCGTTTACTGTTCCTTGCACTGTTTTGTTTACACGTTCTGACAGATCTACTGCCTCAACCCACTGTGCAAAGATGTCAATTCAGCCTCTATTCCACGTTGGTTCAATGTAATTTCGTCAAATGATGTGGAAACAACGTGAATCACCAGAGTGCGCCTGGTTGGGGGGGGCTTGATTGAAAAAAACATCTTAAATTGTTGATGTTGAAAAGAAAAGCAGTACACTAGCATGGCTCTCATTAACGTGATGAATGCCAACATTTTGACAGCTAAGCCTAAATCGGGGTTTCAAAGATATTGACATCCATTTATCTTGTAAAGCTATGAAATATTGTCGCTGTGTATTTTTTCTCTCTTGATTACAATGGAAATTGCAAGGCGCTCGGCCTTACATTGTGTGCTTTTCCTCCATTTACATAAGGTTTTATTGGCTTTATTCAGCAAATGACGCGTCACGCTTAAAATGACTCATAAGTGCTGAGCAATGAGCCTACGCAACATTTCGCACACCGAAATTCACTTTTGGATGACATTGGTAGGCTTTTTTGCTGCTTTGTGTGTTTCTAAAGGTTGTACGTGTACCGTGAGTGCAAATCTCCGAAGATCAGCAGACAATTACAAAATATCTCCTTTTCACTGTAGTTTTCCTATAATAAACCAAGTAAAGTATGTGGCTCTGTGGATAAGATAAGAAGTACTATACCAGTCTATTTTCTATCTGCTTTTCACACTCCTTTGTCGTAACCTAAACAAAGAGCTTGTGCTGTTTTGGGGTCGGAAAGGTGTAAAACATCCACATTTTCACTCACATAGCATTGGCATGTTTCACTGAGGTGGAACCATTTCAATTATGAGGCATGGCATATTTTGTCTGTCATTTACCAATGATTATGTTTATAATACAATTGAATTAATAAAATGGTTGTCGTCTTTGTGAGACCAGTGTGAAAGAGGCAAAACTAGGATGTATTCTTCTACGGAAATTAAGTATCCATTTTTTTTTTACCATATGTATCGGCACAATGACAAGTCCACCGGAACAAATCATGTCTAAATTGGAAAAGTAGCCTGTCATTCAACGCTCATTGTAAACCGATTCAAAGATATATTCTAAGCAGCTGTGTTCAAGTGATAAGAGATCGGAGAAAATAAAAGTTCTATGGTTTCGGGCTTCCTTCTAACACAAAACATGATTTGTGTTCCTTTTGATTATATTTAACATTTTGTTATAGCATATCATTCCATTTTTATTAAACTGATTCAATTGGCCCATCAGACTGTCAGTGTGAAGCTTTGTGAGAAAAACAGGAGTCATTTCTTTACATTTCTTTCTATAGGGCTTAAAGTGAAACATTTTCAGAAATGAAATGACCTAAATCGTGTCGCATTTCCCTGCACGCATTCCAATGCGTATCTAAATAAATCACCAACATGTTCATTGTAATGACCCATGCAGTATCATTTGTTATTTTCCCAAAGTATCATGTGAGAAGACAGGTCCTATGGAACGTAGTGCACTATGTAGGTAATAGTGTGCCAGTTTGGAAGTGTCTTATAATGTTGGCCTCATGGGATTTTTGGACTGGACTTAACTTTGTTTTTGAAGACCCAGTCTCTTATATTTGATTTACATTACATTTTGTATTTAATTCAATTGATTTATGTCACCTTTATTTAGCCAGGTAGGCCAGTTGAGAGCCAGGTAGGCCAGCTCGTTTACAACTGCGACCTGGCCAAGATAAAGCAAAGCAGTGCGACAAACAACAGCAGCACAGAGTTAAACATAAACAAACGTACAATCAATAGAAAAACAAATAGAAAAATCTATGTGCAGTGTGTGCAAATTCTTCTGACCAGTGCTCTACGGGCCTGTAAAGTCGTTAAGTCAGAGACCCCATTGTGCAAAGACTCATCCAAAGCACCTCTAGTACGCACTGTAAACTATATTTAAGCAAATAAGGCCCGAGGGGGTGTGGTATATGGCTAATATACCACTGCTAAGGGCTGTCTGTATGTACGATGCAACGCCGAGTGCCTGGACACAGAACTTAGCCCCCGAGATGCCTTATTGCTATTAGTAACTGTTTACCAATGTAATTAGAGCAGTAAAAACATAAATGTTTTGTCAGACCCGTGGTGTACGGTCTGATATACCATGGCTGTCAAGCAAATCAGCATTCAGGGCTTGAACCACCCAGTTTATTATAAGCAATATATCACATAATCATAACCCATGGTGAAGCATTGACAGCCATAAGCATAAAATATATTTTTTTAAATATAAGAGTCCTTAAAATGATTACGTGCTTTGTTAAAGCACCTACGTACAACATGCTGTTTTTAATCATTGTAATTATCCCATCACATTAGTTCAATTATGCCCTCAAAGTACAGGATATGTTCGAACAGGTTCAATCTACAGAATGCACTTTAGAATAAATGTTTTTATTGTTAAAAGCGATTCGGTACTCTGACAATTTTCGATTCAGTAATGGGACATAATTCAGACATGTCGTTTTATGGCACCAATTTTTGACCTCGCTGTTGGACATTTGTTATTTACGGCATGTCAAATTTCTATACTTCTTTCTGAAGGTTCAGTTTCCAAACAAACAATATTCATACAAAACATATAGCGTGCCTCGTTGTGTCCACTCAGTCACTGTAACTCTCCCACAAATAGAAACTTTTGTTGATTGAAAAGCATGAAAACCATTGACAACAGAAAACAAAGAAGTCTTCACATGGATTGTCTGGGTAGTCTTTTGCAGGTGGGCAGCAGTTGGTGTATCCGGGAAAGTAGCACAGGCCCCACCGGTCAGATAAAATTCAAAAGTCAACAAGTTTGCCGGATCGGTCCTTAAAAGCTTTGGAAAAAAGCTAAGACAGGATACACGACAGTATCGCTGAGGTCGAATGATGACGCTGTATATCTGTCTTCCTACTTTGGGACTGCGTTGGTTCGCTGGAGTGTTGAACAGAGAGTTGACAGAACAATGATGACGTTTGAGTTCTCCTCTTGAGTCTCTTCTCGATCTCTTCTTGGCCACATTGTATACTCCAGGCAAAAAAAAAAGTGTCAGAGTAGTTTCCACATGATCTCAACTTACTTTATCAATGTTATCACCAGGGGTGAAAGCAAGGTGGTACTGCCTGGTATGGCGTCCTGGCAAAATAAATAGTGGGGGTTCTCTGTACCGGTAAAATGTGAGCCTATCACAATTAATAAAATGCCTAAAAAACTAAAGGTTATTACACCATTATTTATTATTACTGCATGTCAGCCGCATTAAAAATTTGCAAATTGACTGGAAACCGGGTGATACATGCCTCAAATATCCAAACTGCATTGTGGTTTGAGGAAAATACTTACATTTTGTCAAGGTGGAGATGAGTGGCCGAGACACTTATGGACAAGGCGGAGATGAGTGGCCTAGACCGAGGCGCATGGACAACAGTGGATGCATCAATTCAGGCTACAAGTCTAGGCCTAATGACAATCACAAAATGTCATTACACTACATATAGGTGTTTTGTAACAAATGTCTCTTTCCAACCATAAAATTGCAGGTGCACAGTGCACTGTTGGGATTTGGATGTTGAGATGATTTTGTGTGTGGACGAATGTGCGCGGGCAGCCTACAGGAGCCACATTAAAAGGCATAGGTGGCGTGTCCATAAGGCTAAGGGAAGCCAAGCTTTCCCGAAAGTAACCTGAATTAAATTGCCAAAATGATATAGCCTAATTAGCTCACTCCTGTCTACAGAAATAAATACAATCATTCAAAATAGGCTACTACAGCTTAAAGCATGATTTGGCCACGGAGGATCATTTGCTTCTTAAAAACAACAACCTGTGGATTGTTTTACATCGCATAGCCTACAAAAACAACCATTGAATGAATCAACATGGCTAGTTGGTTGACTTTGGTTTCAAAATCAAATTCATTTCAGCCCATAATAGGGTTTCAAGGTCTGATCAAAAGTCCCAAAGTAAATGTTCATCTGAACTGGTTGTAGATCGTTTTTTATCTCGCGTCTCTCAGAAGATGTATTATTAAAAACAGCAATGAAAAGTTATTTTCAATCAATTCGAACTATATCGTTCTTACCCATGCACTCTCTAAAACCTCCCTTGCCGTTTCCCCCACGCTGTCTGATGGAATTAGAATGGATTCATTGATCGCTGGTCCATATTCATCCAGGTTTGTAGTGCACAGTAGTTATGATGGAGTTTTAGCTGCAATTGCAGATTTGTGCTCCAGAGACACTGACTGTGTAGATAGATAATGACCCTAATATGGATCTGCTGATGGGGAGATGATGCCCCTGCGATAATTAAAGAGATACTATCTGTCATTTTCATCTTCTCTACCGGAGGCCTTATTGAGTATCATGGAGAGTCTGGTTTCTAACGTGGTGGGACCGTGTCGACCTCCAATCTGAAGTCAGCCAGTATGGAGACCATGTTAAGCAATACGGGGCCTCATTGAGTTCTGATCTGATCCGAAGAGTGTAGTATTATTCATGTCATTAACATGAACTCATTAACAGTCCCATAGCGGGTTTGAGTTCTTGAGGCACAGACACACACACACACACACACACACACACACACACACCCTTCATCTGCAGTGTGCACTAGGAATACAATGATGCCCACAGCAAGAGTGCACACACACCCCGTTCTCTGGTAGTGGTGATAACTGAGGCCTCTCTCCAACCCCTCATCCTCTGTATGAGTCTTCTGCTCCACCACTGATCCTCCACATTTTTCACACGGCCTGACGGTAGGCGGCAGGCGCGGGAGAAACGCTTGGCCGCTGGGTTTGTGCCAGAGACCCATTAGGCAACTCATTCATTACCAGTTAAAGGCCTTATACGGAGAGGGGAGGAGACCACCAATGAGACCACCAATGAGCCCTGGCCTGACAGAAGCCTGAGCCCGGGTCTCATCTCATTTCACTGGACCTCTCTGAAAGGAACTATCCCTCTGCCATCATCTGGCCAGGGATCCCCTGATCTGAGACAAAAGAGAGAGAAAGAAAGACAGACGTTTACCCAGCACATGCTCTGGTCCATTGGTCCATTATGAGAAAGACAAAGAAGCGGAAGAGTTGAAACAAGTGTCACAGTGGAGACGGATCAGATGGTCAATATTGATTTCCACTCAAAGGGGCCAAAATTGGCCCTTCTGATTGCCTTGAACCTGGCTATTGGAACACAGGGACACAGATTTGCACAGTTCCGCAGCCAGTATCAAAATCTGTGTCCCAGCTTTAAGGTACAGTTACAGGGACACAATGATTACCAGGAAGTAGAGTTAACTTTGTTTTTACAAGGAATTCGAATTAAAATGTCTTGTTCACAATCAAAACATTTAATGGAATTAGATGCCTTTGAGATCTAGGGTTTTGGCAACATGATTTATTCTACAACTCTTGGAGAACACTACAGTAATTTGAATAAATTGTATGCCTTTTTTAATTTGTCCTCTGCTAAAGGACATATTATACCGTTCAATACCCAACCTGGATTCAAATACTACTTAAAATAATTTCAAATACTTTATCTGGGCTTGATTGAGCTTGCCTGGCACAATGGAGCCAACATAATATTTTTTAAAGTGTAAACCCGGCCCATTTTGCACTCCAGGCAGACTAAAGAAAACATTCAAATTTACAGGAACATTTCAACTAGTATGTGAACCCACAAGGCCATTGCTTCCCTTGGTGGAGTTTCCTTCATTTCTCCTTTGTTTCTCCTGGTTTGATCTGACATTTAGAAGGTGAACACTCTTTAATGTGACCAGAAGGAGAGGGGGAAACTTTAATAAGAGCCTCTCATTAGGAATGACCCAAGGTAGGGGGAGAGGAGGAGGAAAAGAAGGAGGAGGAGGAGGAGGGAGGCTGCCCTCAGTTTCTATCAACAGGGTCTGAGAGAGAAGGAGGTTGGAGGGAGAGAGACAAGAGAGGGAGAGCGCAAATAAGAGAGAGAACAAAACAAAAAATTGTGATAAAGACATAAACAGAGGTATAAACTCATCCCATCATTCACTCTGTTGTTTAGTAGAGAATGCAGTGACACGAGAGGGAGATAAAGAGAGATACCTGTGGAGAAAGACACTCAGTGACAAAGAAAGAGAAGGGGGAACTGAAACGCTTTCACCTCAAACAAACCCTGATGGATATAATACAAACATACAGGCAGATAGAGAGGCAGCAACACAATTATGGGCGGCAGGATAGCCTAGTGGTTAGAGCGTTGGACTAGTAACCGGAAGGTTGTAAGTTCAAACCCCCGAGCTGACAAGGTACAAATCTGTCGTTCTGCCCCTGAACAGTCATTGAAAATAAGAATTTGACTGACTTGCCTGGTTAAATAAAGATTAAAAAAAACAAAAAAACATTTGACCCAACCAAATCATGAGAAAACAAAAATATAATTACTTGACACATTGAAAAGAATTAAACAAAGCAAACTGGAATGCTATTTGGTCCTAAACAGAGAGTACACAGTGGCAGAATATCTGACCCTAAATTAAGGAAAGCTTTGACTATGTACAGACTCAGTGACCATAGCCTTGCTATTGAGAGAGGACACCAAAGGCAGCCCTGGCTCTCAAGAAAAGACATGCTAAGTGCACACTGCCTACAAAATGAGGTGGAACCTAGGCTGCACTCCCTAACCTCCTGCTAAATGCATGACCATATTAGAGACACATGTTTCCCTCAGATTACACAGCACAGACCCACAAAGAATTTGAAAATCAAATTTTGATAAACTCCCGAATCTATTAGGTGAAATACCGAGGTGTGCCGTCACAGCACCAAGATTTGTGACCTGTTGCCACAAGAAAAGGGCAACCGATGAAGAACAAACACCATTGTAAATACAACTGATATTTTTGTTCATTTATTTCCCCTTTCGTACTTGTAACTATTTGCACATCATTATAACAGTGTACATAGCAATAATATGACATTTGAAATGTCTCTATTCCTTTGAAATTTTTGTGAGTGTAATGTTTACTGTTCATTTTTGATTGTTTATGTCACTTTTGTTTATTATTTACTTCACTTGCTTTGGCAATGTAAACATATGCTTCCCATGCCAATAAAGCCCTTTAGAGAGAGAGAGAGAGAGAGAGAGAGAGAGGGAGAGAGAATACAGTGCTAGTAGAAGTATAGTGGGCAGTGCGTCGTGAGGAGGGAGAGTGTCGTCGTTAATCAGTTCATCCATCCTGATGAACGATAGACAGCTGCTGAAGGATGGATGGAACCGAATGATAAATAACAGCAGGAGTAGAGCAGGGGCATGATTGATTGACAGATGGCAGATGAGCAGTGGAGGCTAGCCCATAAGTCATGCCTAAGTTGGAGTCCATCATTACAGTTTGAGATTTATTTGTCAGAAATGAATATGCGGAGTCGCTGTGCCAGACAGAGTGGGCTGCTGTGCAAGCCACTCAAAATAGACAGAGACAGACTGGACTGTCAAACGTATCCAAACATGCCTAGTTGATATCTGCTTATTCTGAACACTTTTACCCTACATTTGGACTATTGTTTTAATATGCTTATGAAATACACAGGAATACAGATAGGCTTTCAATATTACTCATAAATGCTTTCTTGCTTATGAATGTTCAAAAATGCTGCAATACTAATTTATTAATAACACATACTAATTGTGTGGTTAGTCGTGACCCAAACAAGTTATTAAGAAATGTGGGTGTATTGGTAAGCGTTGATACGTTTGTGTGCATGTATGCCATCAGTAACTATTACTACCAAAGGCCCCACATGTACGGCTGCATAAGAGACTTCAGGCGATTACAACGGTTGATCTGTAGGATGAAGGGCAGTCTAGGCTTTTAAACTGTTTTACACTGAGCTAACCTGCAATTATTTGATTCATGGCTGAACACATGGTTTGCATCTGAAATTACACCTGGGTTAAGTTAATCTTAGAACCATAGGAACCTATGGTAGGAACCCATAGGAACCTATGGTTCAAACATGAACTTAACCTTGAAGATGCTTTTGGGAAAATGGTCCGAGAGCCTTATCGGTCAAAAGTAGAGCATATTGGTCAAAAGTAGTGCATATTGGTCAAAAGTAGTGCATATTGGTTAAAAGTAGTGCATACCGATCAAAAGTAGTGCATATTGGTCAAAAGTAGTGCTTATTGGTCAAAAGTAGTGCTTATTGGTCAAAAGTAGTGCATATTGGTCAAAAGTAGTGCATATTGGTCAAAAGTAGTGCACTGTATAGGGTATAGGGTGCAATTTCATACGCAAACATGGTGTTATTCAGACTTCCTGTCTTTTTAGCAATTTCATATCCTGTCACAGTAGGTGGCAATTCAAAAAGGAGTAAAGCGGACATGAAAAGTACTTCAGATAAGTTAACTATTTTATCGAGAAGAAAGTAGATCTGGTACTTTCACATCAAGTTAGTGAAATGGATCACTTGATCCTTAAAACTATAAAAGTAGGACAAACATGCATCGTTCGTAAACATCTGCCTGTGCGTGTACCCTGGAGGAATCTAAAGATAACTGATGGTAGCTGACCCTTAATGCAGGTACAGAGATTGGAGTGAATCATACATATTAAAAATGAATCTTTAAAGGCCCAGTGCGGTCAAAAACTCAATTTACCTTTGTTTTATATATACATTTGAAGTAGGAAGTTTACATAAACCTCAGCCACGGATTATTTTATTAACTGACAACACAAACTCCAAAACCAAAGTCCATAATGAAATAAATGTGGGTACAAGAACCCGTCGCACACCAATCCATAAAACATGAACATAACAATAAACAATCTCTGACAAGGACATGAGGGGATTCAGAACATACACACCTGGTTCCAATGGGATTGGAACCAGGTGTGTAAGAAGACCATAGAAAACCAATGGAAAATGAAACATAGATTGATGATGGCTAGAAGACCGGTGACGTCGATCGCCGAGCACCGCCCGAACAAGGAGAGGCATCGACTTCGGCAGATGTCATGACGGGATAGTTGGGTATTTTGGCAATTTGCGAGACACTGTTTAATTAGCGTTAGCGCTAGCAGTGCAAAGATGTCTTTGGGTACAGCACGATAGCGCTAAGTTAGTTAGCATTGGCTCCCAAAACACCCTCTGGCTTCCTTCCTGCCGGTCACAGAGACATAAAAATGGTAACCAATGAGTTCATCTGACTCTGGGGAAGAAGATAAAGCGCTTCATTGTCAAAATCCATAACTATTCCCTTAACCACACTACAGTGTATAAGTTGTAAACAGAATGATTATGTCAAAGTAGGGGAAGCACACTTAAATGAAATTAGCGCATTTACTTGTTTCGAACAACTATTATTGGACTGTACACTTTTATGTATTGCTTTGTTGTTACCTAGAAACCACCATGGAAACTGCTAAATCTTACCAACTAGAAAACAATATACTGTAGATGACCTGTACTGCCTAACAACACAGCAAAGAGTAGTAAAAGTGTAAACATATATGTCATGTGTTATGTGTTCGCTGTGGAATAACAGTTTGAGGTTTAGGTGTGTGTGTGTGTGTATGTCCATGTTAGTACTTAAAGAGTTGATACCTTCTGTAACCAAATAGTTAAGCACTTAAACCCTGCCCTTTTCTGTGAAAACAGCCGCACTGACTCCTGTACTAACAAAGCAAACTGCTCACACGGCCCTCATTAATCATATGTCAATCAAACTAAGTCACCACCCCAACAGGAAGTGCCCATACAGTGTCATGATTAGTGACCCATTCGACAGCATGTAAACAGGAATTGGTTGCTTCATTGGCCATATATGTTGCCTTCTGATCGAACCACTTAAGTTCAATGCTTTATAATCATAGAGCTCATGGTACTGAGGTGAGTAGTGTCTCTAAATTACTTTTATATAGCTAGGCCAAGCCAGGTGGCAAGCTAGTGTGAGACATAAGTATGGGAGTTATATTAACATTTATATAATGTTTGCTGCATTATAACACTCTGTCACAAGTATATTCACTTGGAACATAACAAAACATTATTCTCAGCAAATGACACTCTCTCACCCTGTGTTTACACCCCAACCTCCTTATTACGCAACTCGGCAGCTGAGGAGCACAGACACCTCCCAGGAGATGGAGAAGTGCTCATTGTTCTGCCTCAGAAAGAAAGGAAGGTTTGTCAGGAGAAACGTGTGTCCACACACACAAACGCACACACACTGACCACTGAAGTTACCAACAGGCTAATTGTTTTACTAAACAGACTTAAGGTGAGCCATTTGATCTGGTTGTTGTGGCAGTTTGTTGGCTAAGGTTACTCCAAGACCTTCAGTAAGTGTTGGCTAATCTCCAAGCATAAGACCCCAGATACCCTAATATCTCAATGTGTAATTGTTATGAAAAGTAAAACATGTTGGCTGCCAAAGTGATATTTGAAATATGTTGCAATGTGGATTAGGAATAATTTTTTGGGATTAGGATTAATTGGGAGTAATTCTACATTGTTTTCATTGATTCTCTGTGAACTTTCACTCACCAAACTGAACTTCGAGAATTGTGTGTTTGTGTGTGTGTGTGTGTGTGTGTGTGTGTGTGTGTGTGTGTGTGTGTGTGTGTGTGTGCGCGCATGCACGCATGTGTATGTGTATGTGTGTGTGTCCCTCCTCCTAGCTCCTGTCGATCTGTCTGTCCTGCCATTTCCAGTGTGTTGCTTTGGCAGGAGGAGGAACCGAAGTGCTGCTCTGGTAAATGGCTCAAATGTTTTTAGCTGCAAATCTGTCTCCCTGGGCGTAGAACCGCAAGGAAATAGATTATCCCCCTGGCTCTGCAGACTGTGCTATTCCACTGGGCACAGATCCTATAGAAATACATCTGTAGCTGGAGAGAGGACAGATTCTATAGAAATATAGCTGAAGAGTGGAGGGAGACACTCCTTCCAAGCCTCACTATACCCAGACCTAATAGTAGTGTTCTCTGCTATGAGTGGTGCCTTTTTGGTACAGTAGCACCTAGTGCATCTCCAGGGGTCCAATTTGTTAGCGAGTCAATTTGTTATGAAATTGTCAAGTCGTGTGAATCCTGTTTCTGGTGTATTCCTGCTATATTTACGCAGTCATTTTCAGTTTTTATAAATTCATAGAATGTTTGGGAATACCGTATAGTAAGGCATTTGAGAAAATTCTATAGCAATATTGAGTGGGAAAGCGGACATACGATTGGACAGTTATTAGACACTGCAGTGAATAAAACATCTATCTTGTCCAAGACCACCGCGGCGCAATAGCCAATCAGAGCTATAGAAGGCCTTAATGCAAATAAGCCATTCGCCACACAGGCCTGCCATCATTCACTTTGAACTCGCAAAAAGTCAAAAAATACATCTGAATGAATTTACGCAAATACAGTATGCAAATACCACCGGAGTCCTTTTACATTTGGGAACTTTACAGTCCTATTGATCAAACAACCATGAAAAGGTAGGCTCTCTCGCCCTCAGTTCTGCACATCAACAACAACAAGATCAACAACTAATTCTAGCCAGAGTGAGATGAGCTAAAATCTAACGACGAGAAATCTCTTGGGAGGTAATATGGCTGGCATTTGATTGTAAGGAATTCTAGGTCAGGCGAACAGAAGGACTTGAGTTGCTGTATGTTGTTATTATTGCTCCTTGAATCATTAATCATGAAGCATACACCCCCGCCCTTCCTCTTCCCAGAGAGGTGTTCATCTCTGTCGGCATGATGCATGGAGAAACCGGGGGTTGAACCGATTCCGACAACTTATCCCGAGAGAGCAGTGGCGTGCCGTGGGCCTGGGGCCTGGGCCTTCAGTGAGGTCCTACACAGTCCCACCCGAATTAATCCACCTCTTATTACCATCATTATGATGCCATGGTTCTGGACACTATACATATAGACAGAAACGCAGTATAACCAGGCGTTGCGTCGCACCCAAAGCAGTTTCATCGTGATGATAAAGACACATAACTATTCACTGAAAATAAAAGAAAGAAAACAAATCATTTGCAACATAGGCTATTTGCCATTTTATTTTGTTAATATATAGGCTATTTAATATTAATGAAATAAAATGCGAAACATACAAAAAAAAAAATGCATTGTATGCCTACTCACCAAAGACTGATTATTTGAACACAAAATCCATCCTCCTTTCTTTCCTCAAGAAGACTTCAATGACTCTGTTGTGCAGTCTATCTGTGCGTTTTAGTTCCACCAATAAGTCCTTTTCTATCGACATGGAGGCTAATGCTGAAAGCTGAGTCTGTCCAGTAGCATTTCTGGAATATATTTTGATTCGCTTTAAGGCCGAGAATGACCGCTGGACAGAAGCCGTGGACACAGGGATAGTCACTGTCACACATGCCAAAGTGTAAAGTTGCCCCATGTCCTCATTCAGATTTTTCTGCTTAAGGAAATCAAGGAGATCAGAGGGACGTTTCCCTTCAAAATCAGTCATAGCATACATTACAGTCAGTTCTGTTTTTAGATCAGTGTTCCGTGACTCTCTGTTATGCTGGAGAAGGCTGTTTGCCCTGAAAGTGCTGGGGGTCCAGGAGGGATATTTTTCGCTTGAAATCTGTTTCGTATCTGGCAAAGAATGTTGTCCAGAATATTGCTGTGGAGTTGTTGGTAGTATGTGCGAGGGTCTCCTTGTGCTGGGCCTCTGCGTGTGCTGGGTGAACTTGAGATGCGCGCTGTGTCATCGTAGATTTGACTGAACCCGCGCCTCTCTCGCTCAATTGTCGTAATAGGCATTCCCAGCAGTGCAGTTTGCAGTGCTTCTCGGAGCCTGTGAGCCATTGATAGCGCTCGTAGTTGGAACTTTGAAAGTGGCGAACGAACCACTTTCCCGCCTGTGACAGGCTTTGTAGCATCGGCGTCGGGCGACCTCTCCTTACAATGTCTAACTTTTCTTGAAAAGTTCATCTTGAGAATGGCGTTATAATTATATCCTCGAACAAATCGATATCTTCTCCTCCTTCCACCATTGTGGGTTGAAAAAACAGCTTAGTAGTACGCGAATCAATTCGTTTATCAAATTCAGTTTCCTAGTTCTGAGGTTCTGCATAGACCTGCCCATAAAACCTGTCTCTCAATATTGGTAATCCAATCAAAAGACGAGCACGCACTACGCCTGCTAGCTGGCTCCTGTGTAATACTGGAGCCAGCCAGCAGCATACAATAGTCAACTCTAAAGCTGATAGGTTGACACTAAATTTTAATTTCCATTCACTTTAAGCTACAAGCGCCCGCACTGTTGATTCTGAAGGCCTGAGGGCAGATTTTAGACCCCTGGCAACACATGATGGCTGAATATGATTGGATAAAAGATCTAACATAAAGACCAGCCCTCCAAATCTCAACCTGGGGCTGGAAGCAGTGCAACCAAGAGGTAAGCTATGAAATGAAGAGTATAACTCTTACTCTGGGGAATAATTTAATACATATTTGTGGGGAAATATATTTAAAAAAAATTATATTCTGATGATGTTTAGGTCAGCAGAGAAGGCCTTGCTGGCCCTGACGGCCCACCACTGCGAGAGAGCCATGTTTCCGTGAAACAGAGGATGTTACAATCTCTGGTGTCTCTCTGGAAGGCAACCCTTGCTTGAATTTCGTCTCCCTTGTTGTCTAGAGACTGGACACTGGCAAGTAGTATACTCGAGAGCGGTGGGCAATGTGCACGTCTATGGAGCCTGACCAGGAGGCTGCTCCGTACCCCTTCTGCGGGGCCGTTGTTTCGGGTTGACTTCTGGGATTAGATCCATTGTCCTGGGTGATGGTCCAAACAGAGTATCCGCTTCTGGAAAGTCTTATTCCTGGTCATAATGTTGGTAAATTGACGTTGCTCTTATATCCAATAGTTATTCCCTGCTGTATGTAATAAGACTTAAGATTTCCTGGGGTAACAATGTAAAAAAAAAATACATAAAAAAGCCAAATACTGCATAGTTTCCTAAGGACTCGAATCGAGGTGACTATATCTGCTGGCGCCATCTTGCTATCCCTAACCTTAGTTAGTGCATCCGTAAATTTCCTACAGTGTGTCAGAATGCGCTCTGGGTCATTTGTAAATGCAGGTCGTTGTCAGGTTGTCTGTTTGTAAATTCTGAGTGTGTCGCTCTCCGAGCGCTCTGAGAGGACACTGCACTATTGACACTGGACTCTCTGTCTGAGGAGCAGGGTTGATCTGAGCGTTCCTCACAATGGTAGTTAATCACCGAAGCTAACTGGCTAAAAATGAGAGAACACCTCACTCGCCCTAGCAGAGCTGGTCAGGCTGTTTACATGTTATCTAGAGCATTAGTGACTAACTTTGCTGCTGACAGCAATTTAATAACTTTACTGATACCGGTAATATTCAGAGTGTGTTGCGCTTTTGTAAATTTGTCAGTTATTCTGCGCTCTGGCACACTCAGACAAGAGTGCTTTGAAATCGGAGTAGATAGCCAAAGTGAATTTATGAAGGCAAAATATATGTTAACTGGAAACTGTCGTTCAAGTTCAACATAACTCAATTATGCTTGCTAGGTAACCAAATAACACCTGCATATCTAGCTGTAGCCACTGAAAAATTAGATGAAGGGGAAAAGTCGGTGACTCACCCACTCCTCCAATGGCATGACATCCTCCCAGCAGCTAGCTAGCTAATGTTAGGCTCTGTATTTTTTACTTGCTAAATAAATAGCTACTGTATACTGAACAAAAATATAAATGCAATGTGCAACAATTAATGCTGTTACTGAGTTACAGTTCATATCAGGAAATCAGTCAATTGAAATAAATTAGGCCCTAAACTATGGATTTCACATGACTGCGCAGGGGCACAGGTATGGGTGGGCCTGGGAGGGCACTTGGGAGCCAGGTACACCCACTGAGAGGCCAGGCTCAGCAATCAGACTGAGCTTTTCTCCACAAAAGGGCTTTATTACAGACAGAAATACTCTTCAGTCTATTCAGCTGTCCGGGTGGCTGGTCTCAGACAATCCCGCAGGTGAAGAAGCTGGATGTGGAGGGCTGGGTTGTGAGGCCATGTGGATGTCCTGCCAAATTCTTTAAAACAATGTTGGGGGAAGCTTATGGTAGAGAAAATGAACATTAAATTCTCTGGCAACAGTTCTGGTGGACATCCCTGCAGTCAGAATGCCAATTGCATGCTCCCTGCTGTTTAATCAACTTCTTGATATGCCACACCTGTCAGGTGGATGGATTATCTTTATGAAGGATGAATGCTCACTAACAGGGATGTAAACAAATTTGTAGCAAAAATGTGAAATAAATAATATTTTTGTGCCTATATATATATATATACATACAGTGGGACAAAAAAGTATTTAGTCAGCCACCAATTGTGCAAGTTCTCCCACTTAAAAAGATGAGAGAGGCCTGTAATTTTCATCATAGGTACACTTCAACTATGACGGACAAAATGAGAAAAAAAATCCAGAAAATCACATTGTGGGATTTTTTATGAATTTATTTGCAAATTATGGTGGAAAATAAGTATTTGGTCAATAACAAAAGTTTATCTCACTACTTTGTTATATACCCTTTGTTGGCAATGACAGAGGTCAAACGTTTTCTGTAAGTCTTCACAAGGTTTTCATACACTGTTGATGGTATTTTGGCCCATTCCTCCATGCAGATCTCCTCTAGAGCAGTGATGTTTTGGGGCTGTTGCTGGGCAACACGGAATTTCAACTCCCTCCAAAGAATTTCTATGGGGTTGAGATCTGGAGACTGGCTAGGCCACTCCAGGACCTTGAAATGCTTCTTACGAAGCCACTCCTTCGTTGCCCGGGCGGTGTGTTTGGGATCATTGTCATGCTGACAGACCCAACCATGTTTCATCTTCAATGCCCTTGCTGATGGAAGGAGGTTTTCCCTCAAAATCTCACGATACATGGCCCCATTCATTCTTTCCTTTACACGGATCAGTCGTCCTGGTCCCTTTGCAGAAAAACAGCCCCGAAGCATTATGTTTCCACCACCATGCTTCACAGTAGGTATGGTGTTCTTTGGCTGCAACTCAGCATTCTTTGTCCTCCAAACACGACGAGTTGAGTTTTTACCAAAAGGTTATATTTTGGTTTCATCTGACCATATGACATTCTCCCAATCTTCTTCTGGATCATCCAAATGCTCTCTAGCAAACTTCAGACGGGCCTGGACATGTACTGGCTTAAGCAGGGAAAAATGAGCGAGAAAGATCACATCGCATAAGCAGTGTTTTGCATGCGCAACAGCTTGGAGCAGCCATTTTCTCTTTCTCTCCTATTGAAGAAGGTACAGTCCCAGTTGATATATTACCGATTATATATTGTAAAAACCACCTGAGGATTGATTATAAAAAACTTTGACATGTTTCTACGAACATTACGGACACTATTTGGAATTTTCGTCTCCGATGTCGTGACCGCTAGAGCCTGTGGATTTCTGAACATAACGCACCAACCAAATGGAGGTATTTTGCATTTAAAAATAATCTTTATGAAACAAAATAAACATTTATTGTGTAACTGGGAGTCTCGTGAGTGCAAACATCCAAAGATCATCTAAGGTAAGCGATTTCATTTATTGCTTTTCTGACTTTTGTGACCTATCTACTTGGCTGCTAGCTGTTTGTAATATTTTGTCTACTGAGAGAGATGCCCTTACATAAACGCTTGGTATGCTTTTGCCGAAAAGCTTTATTGAAATCTGACACGCCAGGTGGATTAACAACAAGCTCAACAGTGTTTTGCTATATTGCACTTGTGATATCATGAAAATAAAATATTTTTAGTAATTTAATTCGAATTTGGCGCTCTGCAATTCCGCAGATTTTGATGAAAATGATCCCGCTAAAGGGATGGGTGCGCCAAGAAGTTAATGCAACCGCTGTGTCAGATTTCAAATAAGCTTTACCGAAAAAACACACCATGTAATAATCTGAGTACAGTGCTCAGACAATAAAACAAGCCATACAGATATCAGCCATGTTGTGGAGTCAACAGAAGTCAGAAATAGCATTATAAATATTCACTTACCTTTGATGATCTTCATCAGAATGCACTCCCAGGAATCCCAGTTCCACAATAAATGTTTGAATTGTTCGATAAAGTCCATCATTTATGTCCAAATACCTTCTTTTTGTTTGCACGTTTAGAACACAAGCCAAACTCACAAGTTCAGGCGAAAGTTCAGACGAAAAGTAATTTTACAGTTCGTAGAAACATGTCAAACGAAGTAAAGAATCAATCTTTATGATGTTTTTATCATAAATCTTCAATAATGTTCCAACCGGAGAATTGCTTTGTCTGTAGAAATGCATTGGAACGAAGCTAACTCTCACAAGAGCGCGTGATCAGCTCATGGCACTCTGGCAGAGCCCTGACTCATTCAGCTCTCATTTCCCCTCCTTCACAGTAGAAGCATCCAAAAAGGTTCTAAAGACTGTTGACATCTAGTGGAAACCTTAGGAAGTGCAATATGACCCCATAAACACTGTATCTTCCATAGGCAACAATTTGAAAAACTACAAACCTCAGATTTCCCACCTCCTGGTTGGATTTTTTTCTCAGGTTTTTGCCTATCATATGAGTTCTGTTATACTCACAGACATCATTCAAACTGTTTTAGAACCTTCAGAGTGTTTTATATAATATGCATATAGTAGCAACTGGACCTGAGTAGCAGGCAGTTTACTCTGGGCACCTTGTTCATCCAAGCTACTCAATACTGCCCCCAGCCATAAAAAGTTAAAACGCTGTCAGTTCCACTTTAAACTTCAGTGGATGATGGATGATTCCATGAAACCAAGTGATGTTTGCATGTATTGCTCAACTTAAGATGCTGTTGCAGTTGCTCTGCTTTCAAATGATCTTGAACGCTCCTCCAATCTATTCAGCCCAACTCTCCCTCTGAGATCCCTGTTCCAATACAATGAGACAATTACACTGCCGATAATCTTCTTTGCCACAGAATAGGTGGGCATCAATTACACTTGTTTATTGGCAGTAAGTCGGCCTGGAAAACAATGGTGGGGGTTGTGCCACTTTAGAATGAGTCTGAACGACGTCCCGCAAGACCCAACAGGCCCTCTTTTTTTGTCAGGAGCTAAACGAGTGATTACGGAAACGAATTCAAGGGATCTGGATGCACCGTCTCTAAGGATATGCATTGGTCATTCACACTGAGATTTTAAAAGGATAGTAAGGGATTGCATTTATATTGTGCTTCTTGCTAGGGCCTCGATTCATTCAGCCCTGCATTGACACATTTCAACAGTTTCATATATACATACCTTTTACCATTTGACCTTTTTTAGTTGTTGCAGAATTGTTTGGGGCACATACCCTGGACTGCTAAATGATTATGGCCCAAACACTTGTCACATACCACTTGGAATTACGTTCCAGAAGTGGGCCTGGTTGCCATACCATCTTCCAGGCAAGGTGGATGTATCCCTCATTTAGTGGACCAGCAACTAGGGGACCACATAGCTCAATAAAGGGCCGGCCCATAAGCAAAGGCCCAACCCTTCAGTTTCGGACCAGATCTGGGTCATCAAATCAAATCAAATCAAATCAAATTTATTTATATAGCCCTTCGTACATCAGCTGATATCTCAAAGTGCTGTACAGAAACCCAGCCTAAAACCCCAAACAGCAAGCAATGCAGGTGTAGAAGCACGGTGGCTAGGAAAAACTCCCTAGAAAATGGTCATATGTTGCGTGGTAAGATCTGACCCACAGTCTGGGTACTAGTAGACTCCCCTCACAGGTAGATGCTTCCTGTATACAAAATAGCTCAAGAAAATCGTGACCCCCAATGAACGGATATGAAAACATTGATTTCATGCTGTTTTTTCTGTAGATTTCTCTCAGTGCACATTGTCATCTCTCTTTAGTGCATGTGTGTGTGTATCTCTCTCTCTCTTTCTCTCTCTCTCTCTAGTGTGTGTGTGTGTGTGTGTGTGTGTGTTTGTGTGTGTGTGTGTGTCTGTATCTCTCTCTCGAGTGGACGTTTTTAACTAGACCAGAAGTCCCCACAAGAATGGTAAACAAACATTTTATCAACTGGTGATATTTTTTTTGTCCCCACATAGTCAATGCTTTAAGGTTAGGGTTAGAATTAGGTTTAGGGTTATGGTTAGGAGGTAGGGTTAGTTTTAGTGTTAGGAGCTAGGTTTAGGTTTGGGATTAAGGTTAGGTGTTAGGGTTAAGGTTAGGGTAAGGTTTAGAGTAAGGGTTAGGTTTAGGGTTAGGGAAAATAGGATTTTGAATGGGACAGTCTAGTACAAGACAATGTGTGTGTGTGTGTTTAGTTTTATTATCCTTGTGGGATCCAGATGTCCTCACAAGGATAGTAAAACAAGGAAAATTCAACATTTTGCTGGTCTCCACAAGGAAAAAGGCTATTTTAGGTTTAGGGGTTAGGTTTAGGGTAACAATTAGGGTTAGGGGTTTGGGGTCAAGGTTAGGTTTAGGGTTAAGCATAGGGTTAAGGTTAGGTTTGGGTTAGGTTAGGTTAAGGCTTAGGGTTAGGGGTTAGGGAAAATATAATTTTGAATGGGAATGAATAGCTTTTTCCCAGCAAATACAGTAAAACAATTGTGTGTGTGAGTGTGTGCGTGTGTCTGTGAGTAGTACCAGTGTTTGTCTATTTGACCTACAAAGTGTGTGTGTGTTCGCTAGAGTTTCAGTGTGTGTGTAGTGTGTATACTGATCCGCAGATGAATAGAGGTCAGTGGCGATGTCCTCTAGTGGTTTTTCACAGGTCACTGTCTCGTACACAAGCCAAACTTCTGCATCCTGCTCTCTCTAACACTTTCTGGTGATTCTCAAAGTTGTACTACTGAAAGCCACACACACACACACACACACCATAACGAAAGGCAAAAGAGCTACTCGTTATCACCTAGCATTGCTGATGAGTGTTTCTTTCCTCAAAACTGATTACAGATCAGCTATTTCTACCTGGATCAGTTTCTATGAGCCACAAAGCACCCCTACCAAATGCCTGTATCTCCTTTCCCTCTCCCCTCTCAACTCAGCTTTACTATGATAACTTGTCAGGCAGCTTTACTATGATGACTTGTCAGGCAGCTTTACTATGATGACTTGTCAGGCAGCTTTACTATGATGACTTGTCAGGCAGCTTTACTATGATGACTTTGTCAGGCAGCTTTACTATGATGACTTGTCAGGCAGCTTTACTATGATGACTTGTCAGGCAGCTTTACTATGATGACCTGTCAGGCAGCTTTACTATGATGACCGGTCAGGCAGCTTTACTATGATGACTTGTCAGGCAGCTTTACTATGATGACTTGTCAGGCAGCTTTACTATGATGACCTGTCAGGCAGCTTTACTATGATGACCGATCAGGCAGCTTTGCTATGATGACCTGTCAGACAGCTTTACTATGATGACCTGTTAGGCAGCTTTACTATAATGACCGATCAGGCAGCTTTACTATGATGACCCGTTAGGCAGCTTTACTATAATGACCTATCAGGCAGCTTTACTATAATGACCTATCAGGCAGCTTCACTATGATGACCTATCAGGCAGCTTTACTATGATGACCTGTCAGGCAGCTTTACTATGATGACCCGCGGCAAGAATCAGTCATGAAAAAAGCCATGCAAGCAGAATAGGCCTTGGTGGCAGACTTTTACTGCATCCCAAATAGCACTATTCCCTATTCCCCATAGGGCTCTGGTCAAAAGTAGTGCACTATGTATGGAAAAGGGTATCATTTGGGACACAGCCTATAGCTGTGGGGGATATGAGAGATTACAGCTGTGGTCATGGACACATGGGTAGTGCCGCTATGCTAGTAATGGGAAGCAGGGTGCTTTACTGCCTCTTTGTTGCCCTGCTGTGCTGTAAAGTATTTTATGTGTGTGCTAGCAATGGTCCCATCCTCCCTCATATACAGCCTATTTTCTCTCTCTTTAAATTCCCTTGCCACATCCACATTCACTCTCGGACACACAAATGTGTGTGTGTGTGTGTGTGTGTGCAGACACGAAAGCAAGACCACAGACACGCACACACACACAAAGTTGCATATGGGCACAGACGCAGGCACAACACACACACACATGCATGCGCACGCACGCGCGCACACGCACGCACACACACGCACACACACACACACACACACACACACACACACACACACACACACACACACACACACACACACACACACACACACACACACACACACATACACACACACAGAGTATAGCCAGCTGTCCTTCGGTCTCACCCTCCATGTGTCTTGTCGGTAGATGATGGATTTGAGGAGATTATGTCCGTAAGAATGTAACTTTATTCAAACGCAATAACATTCACAGTTCACATGCTGTAACAGCACTCTGGCGGACATGTTCGCCCCTTTTTTTAGGTCTATTCTCCATTTTTCTCATGTCTCAATAAATTCACTGTGTCGTGTTCGCTTGCTCTTTGAAGAGACATATTAGGCTCCATTGCCCGGGGGGTTGGCGGGTGGTCTATGTACTTTAGCCAAAGCTCTCCCCCTCTGTTTTATCTATCTCTCAATCTGAAGAGAAATTCTGCAGCACAAGGTCCTCCCCCAAACCTTTCATCTCACAAACATTGTTTTCACTCATAAATACTCATCGCCTGGTCTGAATTGACTTCAGAACAGACCCGAACTCCCTTCTTTTGAAGGCGGAGAAAGCTGAATCTCTGTTCAGTGTCAAGGAAAATCTGGCTCACCACTCACCGGTTTGAGTGAGTGAAGGAAACACACCCGCTGATTTCGGGCTCTTTTTCTTCAGTTGCCTACCTAGGAGATGAACTGTTTTATTACAGTAGCCGCCGCAGCTGTGGAAGTATCAGATGACTCCAGCCTTTCAGGGGGCCGCGGTGAAGCTTTCCTTCCAGTGGCACTCACCCACTCACAGACACCGGTTGACCTTTCCGTCAGTTAACCAGTCCATGAGGGTGAGTGATTCACCAGGATAGTGGCACGGGGGGGGGGGGGTCAATAGCGGATAACGTTGACGTACCTGTCACCTTGGAGAAGGGGACAACTGGTCCATGAGGTCAGGAAGAAGCTGTCATTAACCCCCCGTTGGCAGTCTAGGTCATTCTGGGTGGTCCCTCCATCTATCCAGAAACTTCTTCTCCGTGAACCTCCATTACCTATAAACAGGTTTGCAAAAGAGCTGCCACAGTGAGTCATAAAGACGGAGACAAAGAGGACTAGGTTGAAGAGCTATAAAAACAAATGCAACCCCTAATAGGTGGTACGGTTTAATGTGGGTGTTCACATTTAATTCCCATCAATCCAGAAGCTTCTCCCATTTAACCCCCCGTTATCTATAAACATTGTTTTAAACATGGCTGTCACAGTGAGTCGAGAAGACAGATATAAAACAGTTACAGGCTTATAAAAACAAATCTAACCCCTCTAAGGTGGTATGATTTCATGTGGGTATTTCCCGTTTTAGCTTTATGGCGGTTCAATCCGAGCTAAGATACCGTGTATACATCCTTTACCTGTAAGGGTCATGCGATATTCACGTAGAAAGAGCTGGCCCAGGGCAAAAGTCCCACTAAGTTGTAAGATGGTCGTTTTTAAAGATAAATGTCCAATGCTAGCTCCACAAAATCAATTCTATGAATTTGTCTCCTTCGGGTGCAAAAATAGTCCCCATGCTACGCCCACATGCTTCTTGTGATTAGCGACAAAACCGATCAATGGAAAATAAGCGAAGAAGATTAAAAATAGATTTATAGAGGGAAGGGTCTGGTTGGAGAATGAATGAGTCTGAGAAAGAAAGCACGTATCTTTTGGGAGTCAAGAAATGTTCTATACGTGGGTGAATGTATGTATGCATGTTGGGGTTGGCAGCAGTGTAATTGCATCAGTATTTTGTACCGGGGAGATTTCATGCTGTGGAAAGCAAACAACACTAATCTTGTCTCCCGGAAATGGAGCAATTCGCTATAGATTTCATTTGAGATTCTTATCGGGTGATACTGTGGGAAACTCTAATAGCACGAACATTTCACTTCCTAGATAGTGCAGACATAATTTAGGTGAAGTAATCTTGATAAAACCTTGCCCTTTAAATCTCGTTTTAGAGTAAACAAATTATTTTTAAAGGCACCTCAGTGCGAATGAAAATATTTTAGGGAACTTTTATTTTGCGGTCAGTGGGATAATACATCACTGATAGGGTAGCAGATTACTTTGTACTAAAGGCATTTTGTGATGTCCCAGATAGATTTTTTACTTTGAATTACTAATAAGAGTTGGGAGAAGATAGATGAGAGGGAGAAAGAGGCAACATGGGAATAGAATAAACGGTCCTAGACCACCAATCCTCACAGAATACCTCCATTTACGGCAATTCAAATTGCTGTGGGATGTGTTTTTCCACAGTACACTTTCATTGAGTCCCCTATACAAGTCACCAATTGTCACGAAAGCTAGGAGTGGTGGGTGTGGAGTCAGGCGCAGAGAGCAAAGCTTCCAATGTAGATGTATTTATTCAGCTGGGTCTAGCCAACATACAGGCACAATAACCAATAAACAGTTTAAGTCCCCCAAAACAAGGGAAAATAACGAACAGCAAAAATACGTATAAGCAAAACAAAAATCTACCACTGACAGAGAGGAATAAGCCCGCACAAAAGCAGGCGGGCCCTGAAAGTTTAAATAGCCCCGAAGTACCAACAAATAAGCTACAGGTGAAAACAATCAAGACAAAACCAACAGAAAAGAAAAAGGAATTGGTAGCAGCTAGTAGACCGGTGACGACGACCGCCGAGAGCCGCTCGAACAGGGAGAGGAGCCACCTTCGGTGGAAGTCGTGACACCAACACTATTTTGTCACTACTCTGTCTTAGTACTCTCTCATTGGCTTGGAGAAATGGTCAACACAACACTTTTCTCCGCTGCTCAGTTATTATGTAAACATTCTCAAGGGCTTTTCATGTACAGTCATATGGCATATGGCCTAACATATGACATTGACTATGAACTAACCTCACCTTGACTTCTGGGTCATTGGAGATACGAGCATCTGTGAAATGAATAAATGTATATGCAATTTCCACATAATTGTCTCAGCGTGCACCTGCAACCCCCTGTCGTACACCCTTGGTCCTTTTATGATACGCCATAAGACGACTCTCGTCGGCGAGCTAAGTACGGCCGAGCTATTCTCGCATTAGAAGGACTATAGGCGTATACATGGCCGTGTACATGGCTGAGTCAACATGCGGTGCTTTGTTGGTCTTTCCTTGTCTTTCCTGGTCCCTCCCTTATCAACTTAAATCTCTAATCTGCAAACCAGACGCACGATACTTCTGAAGGATTAAATTACATTGACTCTCGATGTGAGGGGAAATTGTGTGTGTGTGTGTGTGTGTGTGTTTCACTGACTAGGAACCTTCTGAGCTTTGTTTGGAGCCCGTTACCCCACTTCCATCACTCTTAAAGATACTGTACACTATGCAAAAATCGCTCCACCATTTCCTGGTTGCTAAAATTCAATCATTTCAGTTTACGTGACAAAACAAACAAGTAGAGTGTAGAGAGTCATTGTACCATCTAAACCGCAGTGAAATATCTTTTCCATAACCCCAAATATTGTATTTTCAGCTGTTTGAGAAACCGAAAGTCAAAGATGCAAAAACAAAACATAAGCGGGAAGCATAGAAATAGCAAACATAGAACAGATCTACCATATCTTAGACTTGCTTTCTATGAGAATGACAGATCTATAACATATATATTTCTATATTAATTTGGTCAGGTCTCTCTTCTCTGTATACATCAATGATGTCGCTCTTGCTGCTGGTGATTCTCTGATCCACCTCTACGCAGACGACACCATTCTGTATACTTCTGGCCCTTCTTTGGACACTGTGTTAACTAACCTCCAGACGAGCTTCAATGCCATTCGACTCTCCTTCCGTGGCCTCCAACTGCTCTTAAATGCAAGTAAAACTAAATGCATGCTCTTCAACCGATCGCTGCCCGCACATGCCCGCCCATCCAGCATCACTACTCTGGACGGTTCTGACCTAGAATATGTGGACAACTACAAATACCTAGGTGTCTGGTTAGACTCTAAACTCTCCTTCCAGACTCACATTAAGCATCTCCAATCCGCGGCCTCCCGGGTGACGCAGTGGCTACTTCCTATTTCGCAACAAAGCATCCTTCACTCATGCTGCCAAACATACCCTCGTAAACTGACCATCCTACCGATCCTCGACTTCGACGATGTCATTTAGAAAATAGCCTCCAACACTCTACTCAACAAATTGGATGCAGTCTATCACAGTGCCATCAGTTTTGTCACTAAAGCCCCATATACTACCCACCACAGCGACCTGTATGCTCTCGTTTCATACTCGTCGCCAAACCCACTGGCTCCAGGTCATCTACAAGTCTTTGCTAGGTAAAGCCCCGCCTTATCTCAGCTCACTGGTCACCATAGCAGCACCCACCCGTAGCACTCGCTCCAGCAGGTATATCTCACTGGTCACGTCCAAAGCCAATTCCTCCTTTGGCCGCCTTTCCTTCCAGTTCTCTGTTGCCAATGACTGGAACGAACTGCAAAAATCACTGAGCTGGAGACACATATCTCCCTCACTAGCTTTAAGCACCAGCTATCAGAGCAGCTCACAGATCGCTGCACCTGTACATAGCCCATCTGTAAATAGCCCATCCAACTACCTCATCCCCATACTGTATTTATTTATTTATCTTTCTCCTTTGCACCCCAGTATCTCTACTTGCAAATTCATTTTCTGCACATCTATCACTCCAGTGTTTAATTGGTATATTGTAATTACTTCGCCACCATGGCCTATTTATTGCCTTACCTCCCTTATCTTACCTCATTTGCACACACTGTATATAGACTTGTTCTACTGTATTATTGACTGTATGTTTGTTTATTCCATGTCTCGAACTGCTTTGCGTTATCTTGGCCAGGTCGCAGTTGTAAATGAGAACATGTTCTTAACTAGCCTACCCGGTTAAATAAAGGTGAAATACAAAAATAAAAAATAAAGGTCTCCCAAAAAGTTACACGTTGCAGCTTTAAGGGAGACATCCTATCAGCAACACTACCTAACTATATTTACTGCTGATAGGACTGCACATTTCAGGTCTTTTCCCCTCAGGTAAAATATAACATTATCAGATCTCTCTGGTGAAACACTATCAATCGACTGCTTATAGCTCTTTGGGAATACACTGTCACGACACGATCTACTGTTGATTTTCAGGTACTGCTGATATCTCCTCAACATGGCATACAGTACTGATATCCCTTGGCCCAAGTGGCCTACACTACTTTGGCCTACACTACTTGGCCTACACTACTTGGCCTACACTCCCTTGGCCTACACTACTACACTACTGTAAATCTACTGCTAAGTTATATTTGTGAAAACTCTAACAATGTACTGTTCATGTCTTGAGCTGTATATTTATAGTAGTATAGTAGGATACTCTAGCCTAAATTATGGGATGTCAGTAGTACTGCTCCGATATAGTACTTCTGATATCTCCTCCATACTAGAAATCTACTGCTGAAATCTCCTCGATGGTAGAATTGTACTGATCAATACAGTATGTACTACTGACGTATCATAATTTAGGCTATAGTATCCTACTATACCACTGTAAATATACAGCTCATTTCTATTGTTGCTATCACTGTTGCCATCTCTGCTGTTGGAATTGTACTGATATCCACTTTCTATGATGCATCTACTGATCGTATCTTCTCCAGTTGTGGTCCTGGGCTCCTTCAATATCTCTTCATTTGCAGCAGACCAACAGTCCAGAGATGATTTGACCCTGATGCTCCTGTGATATTTACGGCTCTATTGAATTTCCCTCCTCCAGGAACTCTCCTCTTCTCTAACGCCAATGACACATCGCTAAACAAGTTCTGTCTTGGTCTTCACTCCAATCCAATATTCTGCTATTGACATTGTCTTTCTTTTTTTCTCCTTCTTCCGAGGAGAAAGGATGAGGGGTACTGGCGTCTTTCGAGGGAAAACAAGATGACGAGGAGTGGAAACATTGTTGTTGTTATTTGCGGCGGCCTGGGAGATAGAAAACTAAGCGTTGCTCTGTTAAATTGAGAGAAATTGCTTTGGCAATGTAAACATATGTTTCCCATGCCAATACAGCCCATTGAATTGAAGTGAAATACAGAGTGGTCTTCCACAGCAGGGAGTTGACTGTCACAACCCCTTGACGTTGGCAGTACTAGCACAGAGCACCATGCAGGTACACACACACACACACACAAATTAATACAGAGCCCCATACAGAGAAGTCAGCCCTGAAAGTGCAGCACCTCAACAATTATGAAGCTTTGCTACACAGAGACAAAACCCAGAGATTGCATTTACTCTCATGGAGTGAAGAGCTTGTTTAGTTCAGAGTGTTGTTGTCCTCTAAGAGCCTCTGCCTGAACACAAGCTCACGTTACTCTACTGTGTGTGTGTCCTTAACCATGTGCGTGCGCTACGTAAGTGGTGCACTACATGCAATCCAGTGAACAGAAATATCTTATAAGATCATACATCTTTAACCTTCTGTTGATGAGCAATCTATCAATCCCAATCCATCTCACTGGATAAAAACCTTCTTCAGAGCCTTTGAGATGAATCCCTCATGCATTCTACATTTGATTTACGTTTAAGTCATTTAGCAGAGCAACTTACAAGAGCAATTGAGGTTAAGTGCTTTGTTCAGATTTTTACCTAGACAGCTCAGGATTTGAACCACCAACCTTCCGGTTACTGGCCCGATGCTCTTAACCACTAGGCTACCTGCCGATTTGCTGCAGATTTATATGCCCTTGCATATAACGCCGCAGTATGAATTATCTGAGCTCTACTGTTCTACCTATCTACTTATGTCCAATCATAGTTTTATCCGTTTCAGCCAGGAATTCTCCTTGGTCAGATATATTAGATCCTTTATGAAAATATTGATTTTAGATATCACTGAGGCGCCCACATGTCAAAGTATGATTTTAGTATGCAGTGCAAACACAAATCATGTTGAGAGGGTTCCACTCTCTTTCTAATTTTCTCCCTACATCCCTGCAACACTCATCCCTCTCTCTTTTCCCTCTCACTGTCTCCCACATTTATCTCTCTCTCTCTCTCTCACCTCTTCCTGTTCTTCTCCTCCCCCACTCACTCTCTCTTTAATACACTCGTACACAGGAAAGCACACAAACATTTCACATCGCCTTATCTAGCTACATGATGGTTTATGGTAATGAGTTACTAAATGAGATTTCATGTCATGCTACAGTTTCTATCAATATAAATAGATTGGGCTTTGATTAGATCTTAAAATAGATGGGAGTAGATGGGAGCTATAGTGTATGTAGTTGGTCCCAGGTCTTCATCTTCATCTGCCTACAGCCACACCAGCACACACTCAGTTGCACCTCTCTTTTTTCTCTCTCTCTTTCTTCGTCTCTCTTTCTCTCTCTCTCTCTCTCTCTCTCTCTCTCTTTTTCCACATCTGATAGCCCTGTGTTTGTCTTTCTATCTGCCTTTATTTCTACATCTCTCTCTTTCCTCTCTCTGTGTGTCATACTTCTTGTTCTCGCTTTCCCCCTCCATCCTTCTCCTCTCTCTCTCTCTCTCTCCCTTCTCTCTCTTGCTTTCTATCCCAACCCCTCAACCCCAATCTCTCTCCGAACAAGTTCCTCTCCAGATGAATCCATCTACCCCTGTGGCAGCTGAGGACCCAGCCATCCAGACAGCAGCCAGGCCAGATAAAGGACCAGTTAGAACTGCTCCACTCTGGGGAGACGAGAGCTGCCTCCCTGATACACAACAGAGTAAATACATATTAACAGTCTGAGCTGAGATTACAAGAGAGCACAGAGGAACAGAGATTCTGTACAGATTGCCAGATAGCAAAAAAATGTACATGTGAAGGGGTGACCTGGATATGCCTTCTATGACTATTGTACTGAGGAGGGGGAATCGTTCCAGACAGGTTTGGAGATGCCTTTAAATGTAGTTATATACAATAGGTTAGAAATGCCTCTGATATGGTTCCAGGGCTTTGGGGTTAGTTAGAGCATGTTGGTGGCAACACCAGGCTTGTGGGTTGGATTCCCCCATGGCCCACACATATTAAATACACTGTAAGTTATTTAAGTCGCTTTGGATAAAAGTGGTTGCTAAATTAACTTATAGAAATGGCTACAACTGAACATTATCTAATGGGAATATAGTGTTCTAAGTCGACAAACCCATAGCTTTAATTACAGGAGAGAAATAAAGTTTGTTGACGTTAGAAGTATATCATTACATAGCATGCCAAATGTTAAACCTATAATCATTGATTTTTCTATGACCCTGCCCTATGAACCATGCCAGGCAGAGATGAGATCCTTGCTTGTGTTCCTAAGTGCACACCGTAACAAACGTTTTGCAGCAGAACATTTGCACAAGTTGAGAGAGTTTTCTCCTGTGTTGTGTCTAATGAACATGGTTTTTCAGATGGCTAGGTTATATTAGTACATCTAGTTCCCGGGTGCAGTCATACACCAGTGGAGGCTGCTGAGGGGAGGACGGCTCATAATAATGGCTGGAACGGAGCGCATGGAATGGCATCAAACACCTGGAAACAATGTGTTTGATGTTGTTGATACCTGTCCACCTATCCCGCTCCAGCCATTACCACATACCCGTCCTCCCCAAATAAGATGCCACCAACCTCCTGTGTCATACACAGAGCTGAAGAGATTAATCCTTAGCCTTCATTCTCCTCACAGTTCAATGGCTTTCGCTGTTACCACTTTCTCCACAGTGACTCAGCTGTGGTGTTTTGTACACAAACCCCTGAGAGGGCTGTGCTGGCGGGCAGTTTGCTTTGCACCAGGCACATTCTCTAGGCCTTCAAAGGGGAGCCGACCGTTCCCCGATAGAGCTGTGTTTGGACATGTCTCTTTGAGGAAGGATAATGTAGGTGAACCTTATGATGGGGTGGGTGCAGTGCAAACACACTCTATCACACACATCCAAACACATCCACACTCACTCACACACAAACACACACACACACACTAACAGGTTAATTGAGATAGAAAGAGGCACAGAGAGAGAGAGTGTGATAGAGAGAGACGGGCGAGAGTAAAGAGAGAGTACAGTACTTAAAGATGTCCCCACTCGATCTATCTGCGGTGGAAAGGACAGGGGCCAGCTCTCTCATCCTATCAGTAACAGGGAGAGTCTATTGACCTTTCTGAGTGAGAGACGCTACAGCGTAAAGTAAACAGTAGTTTGTTTGCAGTTTCATGGGCAAGTATGTATCGATTTCGGGCCGTCAGAAGAAGGTTGCATGCTTGACAGTTCAGGTAATTCTTATTAGGCACATAGAGAAAACACAATTAACTTTCATCCATGAAGAGAGAAGGCAAATAAATGAAAGCTTAATTAGGTTGGCTTATCGCTATTATGCTGTTGTTTATATTGCATTTTACATTTTATAAATTTAGCAGCACCTGCTCTTCTCCAGAGAAACTTAAATGGATACTTCGGGATTTTGCCAATGAGGCCATTTATCTACTTCTCCAGAGTCAGATGAACTCATGGATAGCATGTTTATGTCTCTGTGTCTAGTATGAAGGAAGTTAGAGGTAATTTTGCCATCCAATGCTAACTAGCATTAGCACAAGCTAGCAGATACGCGTAGGCTTCCAGTCATTGTGCTAATGCTAGTTAACAATTGCTCTAGTTAGCAACTTCCTTCAAACTGCACTCAGAGACAAAAATGGCATCCACGATTTCATCTGACTCTGGGAAAGTAGATAAAGGGATTCATTACCAAAATCCTGAAGTATCCCTTTAAAGTCTGTGAAGTCAGCTAAGCTGAGTAAAAAAAATGATTTTATTGCAAGTAAAACCTTCAAAATGCTCTCTGCAGAAATCAGTACCAGAAAAGTGTAAGTAAAAACAAATATAAATATATTAGAAATTATGCTATTAATGCACAAACACGTCTCGTAAAAGTAATGATGTGTTTGTTTGATTAGCTTTTGGAAATTGTAGAAATAAACATTTTACATCAGAAGTAGCTAGGCTGTTACGTGGGGGGGGGAGCAGGTGAACCCAAGTGCAGACTCAGATGAGGAGACTGGGATAAGGCAACCAAAGTATTTATTGAAAAGCTGGGGGGGAGATTGGTAAGCAGGTCCGGAGCGGAATCCAAGGAAGGAGTAGAGCGGGGGTCCAGGGCAAGGAAGCAGTACTGACGAGATGAGGGACTGGCAACAGGGATCAGAGTCAGAGTGGACGGAACTGTGGCGGAGAGAAAAGCAGCGTCAGGCTAGGGAAAACAGGCACCAAAGGATAACAAGATCTATGCAGGAACAACTAGGTTAGGAATGCTGTGTAGCACGTGTAGTGCAAAATCTTACGTGGCGTCATTACCTCATGTACCTACTGTATATAGGTATGCACTTCAGCTTTGACATCGGTTTTGTACATCGGCGTTAACCTAGACATCGGGCCGATACCGATGTTAGCATTTTTAGCTAATATCGTCCGATTCCGATATGTTCACGATATATTGTGCATCCCTGCTATTTTGTTAGTCACCATTTCCCCGGCGTTAGCCCTTCCAACATCTCCCAACAGTCGAAGTGCGTTGCAGACCACAGTAGCATCAGGTTGTAAACAGGAAGTAAGGAGCCCACACATGTTAGATCTAACATATTTGTAGGTATGTAGTTAACTCAAGCCAGCCCTGTAACTGACACGTAGTCAGAAAGAACTTACAGGTCACCAATTTCCACAAAGTTCCCACTTCAAGTACAAATATATCATAATTTGACTAAAATGATGACTTATTTACTTAAATCGTTGTGCAACATCATGGTCTTTCAGCTAAAACAAGTGAATTTTCGCTCGTGTGAGAGTTTAACACTGATGAAGGCAGTTTTTAATGGCTGCTGATTTGCAAATAGGAGCCCATAGTCGAGACGCCACATGGGAGACAGGTGTGGGATCAGAGTGTCTCTCTCTCTCCAATCTGTCAGTCCACATGTCAACCGCATAACATTAGCGTCCTGAAAGGTTTCAGACAAGAGAGCAATGGACAAGGGAGATGACGGGAAGAGATGGATGGAGGGAGAGAAAGAGCAACAGACAATTAACTCATAAATATGAGATGAGTCCGTCTGTGTTGGTTGTCCCTGACGTCTCCGATGTGAACAACAGATGGAAAAATCACTGAGGTATGCTGTTATGTTGCTAGGTAAGGTAATGTTGCTAGGTAAGGTAAAGTTGCACTTAGACTTTCTAGAAGCTGATCTAAGGTCAGTTTTTCCTTTTGCCCGTAATGGTTATGGTTAGGATTTGGGGTTGGTTAGCTGATCAATGGGAAACTTCTATGCTCCGGGGTGAAGTTTCCCTTAGGTACAGATCTAGGATCAGCTTACCCTCCCCTAATCAAAATCTTTACCATTAGTGGGGGAAATACAAAACTGGCCCAATATCAGTGACTAGGGGCAACCATAGCCTATTATGAAATAAATAATTAATCAAACCTGTAGTGTCCTGCTGTCTGATCACATCTGAATGTTAATTAGAGTTGTGCTCACACATAATGGACACTGACCCTCACGCTGGGCTTTGATTGGCTCCCTCTGGCCCTCTGGGTGTTCTCTGAGCAAGGTCTATTTATGACTCATCCCTCTAAAGGGACATTTCACCAACATGTTGCAATTGTATTATGTAATTCTGCATATGAATATGTCTTGTCATATGTTTAACCATAAGAACAATTAGAGCAAGTTGGCAATTATGTATGCTGTTTAGCAGCTTGGGTTGGAGTGGTCCTACTCTAACGGAGGTGTTCAGTGAATCTTGTCTGACATCTGAACATTTGAGTTAGTTCCTTGATATTAACCATTGAATACAATACGGCCTGAAGTCAATCGATTGCATATAAAGGAAAACCACACTGCAGCTTCATGTACATTTTTGTCGCCAAGCACAGGTGTGGTTTTGCATCAATATACAATGACAATGTCTGCAAGCGGAACAGCTTGTGTGTTGATTTGAATTGGGACCTTATGGTTGAGCTATGTGATGTGAAACACTTTTGTATATGAATAGATTTAATTATAATTTATCTGAAAGAATTGAAACATTTTTTTTTTTAGGTAGATTGGTCGATGGTGCGTGCGACAGAACAGCAGATGTGTGTGAATGTGTCAGGTGTGTGTGTGTGTGTGTGTGTGTGTGTGTGTGTGTGTGTGTGTGTGTGTGTGTGTGTGTGTGTGTGTGTGTGTGTGTGTGACAGACAGACAGAAAGAGAGGCAGAAAAAAAGACAAGAAAGAGCAGTATGTGTGTGTCTTCTGACTCCCATTCATTTCTCTGTGCATCTCAGTGTACTTCTCTGTGCATCTCAGTGTACTTCTCTGTGCATCTCAGTGTACTTCTCTGTGCATCTCACTGTACTGTGGTCTCCACAGTGTGCTGGCTGCTGGCTGGGAGTGAGGCCCATCTATAATTGATGAATGCCACCGTCTCTATACTGCTCCACTGATTTGTCTCTCTGTCCCCGCTGTGATTTCTAGCTGTGGGTCATATACTGGGACTTGTCCCTTCCACTGCACGCATTTTAAAGTGACTGACTCTCGCGCCGTTGACTGGCATTACTACTGTTAAGGACCACTATTGTAGAGACATCACTGAGTATCCTTATACATACTCTACTGAATGAGGGACAGACTGGGCCCCAAGGAATTTCTAACACACCAGCCCCAATTGGTCCTCAAGGCCCCCACATCGGGCCATTCTTTCCTACGAGGCCAAATAAATAATAATTCTAGACAAATATATATGATCATTCTGTGAAAAACAACCCAATTTAGACAGGCCCAGTGGGCTAAAGATGGACCAGCTCTTCTGGCATTTGCCCTAACAGTCCGTTTTTTCTTACAATGTATACAGAAGGGTGCTCAGTTTTATGTTTTCAAAGGTGGTGAATCATTTTCAAGGATTTGGAATCCCAACTGAATCCAGACATTAGCCCTTAATCTAGGCTAACCAGTGCTTTGGAAAATACTGTGTAATGCCAATGTGCTGCTTGTCTTTAATCTAGCTGATGAAAAAAGGTGCGATCTAGAACCTTAAAGTGATCTTGGGCTGTCCTTATAGGAGTCCCCTTAAAAATAACCCTTTTTGGTTCTACCTGGAACCAAAAAGGGTTCTCCTATGGGGACAGCCAAATAACTAAGAGTGTAGTACTATCTGGACCTACAGGCATTAAGGACTAAAACACACACATCTGTATTGTCTCTGCAATGGCCATTCAGAGCCTTTTCTCTCTGAGCCTCAAAGCTGCAGTTTGGGATTAGTGCGTTCTTTATTTATTTGAGAGGGGTTACATTTCCCCAGACCCATCTCTCAGTGATATACAAAAACAAGTGGTGGAGCTACCATTTTGCGGTGTTTCGAATTCCAGACTGTAACTTCTTGTGTAGGGGGCAGTAGTTTTGTTTTTGTCTAAAAAACGTACCAATTTGAAACTGCCTATTTCTCAGGCCCAGAAATTAGAATATGCATATAATTGTCAGATTAAAGTTTCCAAAACTGTCAAAATATTGTCTGTGAGTTTAACAGAACTGATATTGCAGGCGAAAACCTGAGGAAAATCCAACAAGGAAGTGCTGTTTTTCCTGAAAGCTCTCTGTTCCATTGGATGCCTTGCCTCCATTTAAAGGTATATCAACCAGATTCCTTTTCCTATGGCTTCCTCAAGGTGTGAACAGTCTTTAGACATATTTTCAGGCTTTTATTTTGAAAAAATGAGCGAAAAAGAACCCATCGCGTCAGTGGATGGCTGGGTGCCACCAGAGTTTTTCATGCGCAACAACCATTTTCTTTCTCTCTCCTATAGAAGAAGCTACATTCAGGTTGACATATTATCGATTATATATTGTAAAAACAACCTAAGGATTGATTATAAAAAACATTTGACATTTTACTTTCTACGCACTTTACGGATACTATTTGGAATTTTCGTCTGCGATGTCGTGACCGCTCGAGCCTGTGGATTTCTGAACATAACGCGCCAAACAAATGGAGGTATTTTGGATATAAAAATAATCTTTATGGAACAAAAGGAACATTTAATGTGTAACTGTCTCGTAAGTGCAAACATCCGAAGATCATCAAAGGTAAGCAATTGAATTTATCTCTTTTCTGACTTTCGTGACCAATCTACTTGGCTGCTAGCTGTTTGTAATATTTTATCTACTGAGAGAGATGTTCTTTCATAAACGCTTGGTATGCTTTCGCCGAAAAGCTTTATTGAAATCTGACATACCAGGTGGATTAACAACAAGCAAAATTGTGTTTTGCTATATTGCACTTGTGATTTCATGAAAATTTAATATTTTTAGTAATTTAATTCAAATTTGGCGCTCTGCAATTCAACGGATGTTGATGTAAATGATCCCGCTAATGGGATGTGTGTGTCAAGATTAAGGAACACCAAGCCTCTCCATGTCGAGCTACGAGACGGGAGTCGTCGCCTAGAGCCTCTGAGTATCTTCCCATTCCCAGGAGCGATGTGACATCATGGGCCAGATCTGAGGATTTAGAACCAGGCAAGGCCCAGGGGCGTTCTCTTCCCTAAGCTTCCTAAATAACAGACGATACGCTCCTATTAGATAAGCAAATGTGTGCGGAGATACATAATACATGATCGCCCAGAGGACTACTGTATGTTTGGCTTGTTTTTGTCAAAGAAAAGGAGGAAGGAGGAGTGAAGTGGAAGAGGAGGAGAATAGAATATCATGTTCTGTTATGCAACATTTGCTGCAATATGTGAAAGGAAACATGTAGGCAGGTTGAGAATCAACTGGATATGTGGAACTATGTGTAGTGCTTAAAGGCTCAAAGAATGCACAATCCACTGTATCTCTCTACTCTCACTTCTTAAATCCTGTGATGCAAATTGATGAACACAGAGGAGGTGTCTGTTGTTGACTGTTGAGAGTCAAGTATTTGATACACTGCCGATATTGCAGGTTTTCCTACTTGCAAAGCATGTAGAGGTCTGTAATTTTTATCATAGGTACCCTTCAACTATGAGAGACGGAATCTAAAACAAAAATCTAGAAAATCACACGGTATGATTTTTAAGTAATTAATTTGCATTCAATTGCATGACATATGTATTTGATCACCTACCAACCAGTAAGAATTCCGGCTCTCACAGACCTGTTAGTTTTTCTTTCAGAAGCCCTCCTGTTCTCCACTCATTACCTGTATTAACTGCACCTGTTTGAACTCGTTACCTGTATAAAAGACACCTGTCCACACATTCAATCAAACAGACTCCAACCTCTCCACAACGGCCAAGACCAGACAGCTGTGTAAGGACATCAGGGATCAATTGTAGACCTGCACAAGGCTGGGATGGGCTACAGGACAATAGGCAAGCAGCTTGGTGAGAAGGCAACAACTGTTGGCGCAATTATTAGAAAATGGAAGAAGTTCAAGATGGTGGTCAATCACCCTCGGTCTGGGGCTCTATGCAAGATCTCACCTCGTGAGGGATCAGCCCAGAACTACACGGCAGGACCTGGTCAATGAACATAAGAGAGCTGGGACCACAGCCTCAAAGCAAACCATTAGTAACACGCCGTCATGGATTAAAATCCTGCAGTGCATGCAAGGTCCCCCTGCTCAAGCCAGTGCATGTCCAGGCCCGTCTGAAGTTTGCCCATGACCATCTGGATGATCCAGAGGAGGAATGGGAGAAGGTCATGTGGTCTGATGAGACAAAAATAGAGCTTTTTGGTCTAAACTCCACTCGCCGTGTTTGGAGGAAGAAGAAGGATGAGTACAACCCCAAGAACACCATCCCAACCGTGAAGCATGGAGGTGGAAACATCATTCTTTGGGGATGCTTTTCTGCAAGGGGACAGGACGACTGCACCGTATTGAGGGGAGGATGGATGGGGCCATGTATCGCAAGATCTTGGCCAACAGCCTCCTTCCCCCAGTAAGAGCATTCAAGATGGGTCGTGGCTGGGTATTCCAGCATGACAACGACCCGAAACACACAGCCAGGACATCTAAGTAGTGGCTCCGTAAGAAGCATCTCAAGGTCCTGGAGTGGCTTTGCCAGTCTCCAGACCTGAACCCAATAGAAAATCTTTGGAGAGAGCTGATAGTCCGTATTGCCCAGCGACAGCTCCGAAACCTGAAGGATCTGGAGAAGGTCTGTATGGTGGAGTGGGCCAAAATCCCTGCTCCAGTGTGTGCAAACCTGGTCAAGAACTACAGGAAACGTATGATCTCTGTAATTGCAAACAAAGGTTTCTGTACCAAATATTAAGTTCTACTTTTCTGATGTATCAAATAATTATGTCATGCAATAAAATGCAAGTTAATTACTTAAAAATCATACAATGTGAGTTTATGGATTTTTGTTTTAGATTCCGTCTCTCACAGTTGAAGTGTACATATGATAAAAAATTACAGACCTCTACATGCTTTGTAAGTAGGAAAACCTGCAAAATCGGCAGTGTGTCAAATACTTGTTCTCCCCACTGTAGCTACTGAATGACTCCTCCTCAAGCGATGTGTAGCAATCACTTGTGTAATGCTTCTTTTGCTGCCCTTATGGGTGCTAAAAGTAAACCTCAAAAGCTTAATTAAAAGCACACCACACACCAGTCCAGAGTATTATGATCTCCTTACTACGAGGGAGCCCTCTCTCATCACCACATGGCAGTTCACTCACGGCCATGGCTGAGTGAAGAAGCCGATGCTGCTGTGACCATAATGCATCTTTTGTTTGATTGCTAACAGTCAGCTAGTTAGCCAAGCGAGCCAAACAAATCAACTAAGTATGTACAATATTTACAGGAGCTCTCAGCCTATGCTGCCATTGCTGGGTCCTGTACTTTTGAACAATATTGACTTGTCTGCACTTGTATGCCGATGATACTGTTGTGTATGCTATTGCCCCACGGTTGACCAGGCTCTATCTGAACTACAGTCTGCCTTCATTGCATTACAGAAACACTTTATTGACCTGAAATATGAATATTTAATGCAGGTAAAACTAAGTATATCTTGTTCTCTAGAGTGCAAAAAAAATACTCTAGAATATTAAGCATATGCACTTTGGATGATGTCTATATTGATTCTGTCCCTGCTTACAAATATCTGTGCATCTCGATAGATGGAAAAGCTGTCTTTTAAAAATCATATCGATGAGTTAGTTCTGAAGCTGAGAATAAAAATGGGCTTCTATAGAAATAGGTCCTGTCTCTCGCTAAATAGTAGAAAGCAGATGATTCAGTCGACGTTCCTATCGGTCCTAGACTACGGCGACTTCGTCAGTATGAACGCAACTGACACTTTATTAAAGCCGTTAGATGCAGTGTAGTGCATTCTCTACCAGAAAGTTGGTTGGCTCTCGTTTGATGTCACGTAGGTTGATACATCACTATGTTTTCATTTTTAAAGCCCTTTTACAAAAAGTCACACTGTACCTAACATCATTACTAAACTTCAGACATACGAGTTACCACACCTGGTCTCAGGGATGGTTAACTCTGGAAATTCCTTTGGTCTCTACTGGAATTTTCCAAGCTTGATGACAGCTTTGCATACTCTTGGCATTCTCTCAACCAGCTTCATGAGGTAGTCACCTGGAATGCATTTCAATGAACAAGTGTGCCTCGTTAATTTGTGGAAATTCTCTCCTTAATGCATTTGAGCCAATCAGTTGTGTTGTGACAAGGTAGGGGTGTGTCACGCCCTGACCATAGAGAGCCTTTTTATTCTCTATTTTGGTTAGGTCGGGGTGTGACTAGGGTGGGTAATCTAGGTTGTTCTATTTCTATGTTGGCTTGCTATGGTTCCCAATCAGAGGCAGCTGTTTAGCATTGTCTTTGGGGATCATATTTAGGCAGCCATTTCCCCACTGTTTTTTTTTGTGGGATCTTGTTTATGTGTAGTTGCCTGTATGCACTCCATAGCTTCATGTGTTGTTTGCTCTTTATTGTTTTTTGCGTTTCACAAATAAAAAGATGTGGAACCCATATCACGCTGCGCCTTGGTCCGAATGTTATTTCGATGATCGTGACAGGGTGGTATATAGAAGATAGCCCTTTTTGGTAAAAGACTAAGTCTATATTATGGCAAGAACAGGTCAGATAAGCAAAGAGAAACTACAGTCCACCATTACTTTAAGACATGAAGGTGAGTCAATACAGAACATTTCAATAACTTTTAAACTTTCTTCAAACTCCACTAATTAGAGTAAACTAATGAACAATAACACTTAGACTTCTACTTCCAGCTTATACATATTATATACATTTTAAGGACACACTTTATTTTACAACATTTATAATTTGTTTGTTTTTTGTCCTGGCCTTCCTCTATTTCTGATGTCCATCCAGTTTGATTCATGCTTGCCCTATATTTGTAACTGGGCTATTTCACATTAGTTCTGAACCTATATACATTTTACAGACCCTGTAAGCTTTACGTTTGTTATCCTGTTATTAGTCCCACCCTTCAGCTCCATTCAACCCCTCCCGTCTATCTCATAACGCCATACATTTTTTAACTGTGCTGTAATGCTTCACAAAAGTTTGGAAAATGTCTATTCTCATAGTTTTTACAGATTGTAAGAAACATTTTTTGCTAAAATAATTATTATATTATTGATCGCTTGACTATGACTTTTCAAATCCCCCAGTATTGTGATCTGCAGCGTTAGCTCTAGGTAAATGTTACAAATCTTCAGCCATTCCTGGGCCTGTGACCAAAAACGAGCTACATATGGACAGTACCAAAATAAATGACCTTATGACTTATAACTCTGCCTCCTCGCAGCAAATTCTGCAGAGCTGGGAAGGTTTTATCTCCCACATACAGTTGAAGTCCGAAGTTTACATATACTTAGGTTGGAGTCATTAAAACTCGTTTTTCAACCACTCCACAAATTTCTTGTTAACAAACTATAGTTTTGGCAAGTTGGTTAGGACATCTACTTTCTGCATGACACTTGTAGTTTTTCCAACAATTGTTTACAGACAGATTATTTCACTTATAATTGTATCACAATTCCAGTGGGTCAGAAGTTTACATACACTAAGTTGACTGTAACTTTAAGCTTGGAAAATTCCAGAAAATGGCTTCTGATAGGCTAATTGCCATCATTTGAATCAATTAGAGGTGTATCTGTGGGTGGATTTCAAGGTCTACATTCAAACTTAGTGCCTCTTTGCTTGACATCATGGGAAAATCAAAAGAAATCAGCCAAGACCTCAGAAAAAAAATTGTAGACCTCCACAAGTCTGATTCATCCTTGGGAGCAATTTCCAAAGCCTGAAGGTACCACGTTGATCTGGACAAACAACAGTATGCAAGTATAAACACCATGGGACCACGCAGCCATCATACCGCCCAGGAAGGAGACGCGTTCTGTCTCCTAGAGATGAGCATACTTTGGTGCGAAAAGTGCAAATCAATCCCAGAACAACAGCAACATCTTCCTTGTGAAGATTCTGGAGAAAACAGGTACAAAAGTATCTATATCCACAGTAAAACAAGTCCTTAATCAACATATCCTAAAAGGCTGCTTAGAAAGGAAGAAGCCACTGCTCCAAAACCACCATAAAAAAGCCAGACTATGGTTTGCAACTGCACATGGGGACAAAGATCGTACTTTTTGGAGAAATGTCCACTGGTCTGATAAAACAAAAATATAACTGTTTGGCCATAATGACCATCGTTATGTTTGGAGGAAAATGGGGGATGCTTGCAAGATGAAGAACACCATCCCAACCGTGAAGCAGGGGGTGGCAGCATCATGATGTGGGGGTGCTTTGCTGCAGGAGGGACTGGTGCACTTCAAAAACTAGATAGCACCATGAGGTGGGAAAATTATGTGGATATATTGAAGCAACATCTCAAGACATCAGTAAGGATGTTAAAGCTTGGTCGATCTTCCAAATGGACAATGACTCTAAGCATACTTCCAAAGTTGTGGCAAAATGGTTTAAGGACATCAAAGTCAAGGTATTGGAGTGGCCATCACAAAGCCCTGACCTCAATCCCATAGATAATGTGTGGGCAGAACTGAAAAAGCATGTGCGAGCAAGGATGCCTTCCACCAGCTCTGTCAGGAGGAATGGGCCAAAATCACCCAACTTTTTGTGGGAAGTTTGTGGAAGGCTACCCAAAACATTTGACCCAAGTTAAACATTTTAAAGGCAATGCTACCAAATACTAATTGAGTGTCTGAACCCCTGAGAATGTGATGAAACAAATAAAAGCTGAAATAAATAATTCTCTACTATTATTCCGACATTTCACATTCTTAACATAAAGTGTTGACCCTAACTGACCTTAAACAGGGAATTTTTACTAGGATTAAATGTCAGGAATTGTGAAAGACTGAGTTTAAATGTATTTGGCTAAGGTGTATGTAAACTTCCGACTTCAACTGTACGGTATATAACATTCTATAGGTTGCAAGAATTTTGTATAATCATTTAAATTGAAAAATTCGAAGTTTTGAATCTGGCGTCGTTTGCGTGTCAATTCATAAACCATGTGCCATGGAATTGTTACATCGAAAATCTCTTCCCAACTATTTTTCAATTCATCTACCCAATATTGAAAGCAGGGTTGATAATGGTTGCAATGGTGCAGTGGGTTAGAGAAGTGCTAGCAATTCCAGGGTTGTGGGTTTGATTCTGGCATGGGCCACATACTGTATATTAAATATGTGTCATATGAACTGCAAGTCACTTTGGATGCTAAAGGACAATACATCATGTTATGTAGTGAGCTAGTTCCTATCCTATGCTCCCATCACTCTCATATTTAAATACATGTACCTGCAGTAGATCCAATGTTTTTCATTGACACTCTATTATAATAGCGTGGTTATATCTACCTCCACCATCCCATTACCTTTCACACCACACCCCTCTCTTTGTCTTTCTGATTCTTTGAGTATATATAATTAATTGAGCTTTCTCTCTCTCTCTCTCTCTCTCTTGAGCTTCTCTCTCTCTCTCTCTCCCTCTCTCTCTCTCTCTCTCTTTCTCTCTCTTCTTTCTCTCTCTCTATATATAATTCTCTCTCTCTCTCTCTCTCTCTCTCTCTCTCTCTCTCTCTCCTTTTGTGTGTTTAACTCTTCCTGCCCTCACGCTTGATGGCTCACCTCCACTGACCTCGTTTCTTTCTGCAGAGCCGATGACAATGCACCTCAGAGAATGCCTCAAAAAGACTAGGCACCACACGGCTAAAGATGAACCATTGATTTGCTAATTGGGATCTATATTGTGGTTTAGAAGGCTGGACTCATTTGGTTTGCAGGTGGATAGTCTGAAATGTTGAGGGTCTGACGGGTCCTGTCAAGTTTGCCAGAGGGGTATGTCACAAAACAAATTTTCAGAGTTTAATGAGGCTGTGCCGGCTTGTTTATGAAGCTAATGGATCCATTCCAATGTTCCATTGTGATCCACCTGGGACAACCAGACTGAACACTGCATTAACCATTGTTTCACAGCATTCAGTCTGGTTCAACCAGGATAAATGTTTCTGGGTAGTAGTAGGTCCACTGAATAGCAGTGATCCTCAACATACAACAACTTCTGAGTCAAAGGTATTCTAAGATCAGATTTCATTGGATGTTCAATTATTTCTCAGAGCCAACTGAACAGCAATGGTCTTCATCAAACAACAACTTCTGTTCTGAGTCAAACGGGCAGATATAAAGGTTATGAGCTATACATTTATTTTCAGAGAGCATGTGTGGATATTTATAAGACGGACAGACATAGAAGAAGTCTGGAGGAAAGAAGTGCATTATTCCAGACACTGCCATGGCAAACACATATGTGTTTGCTTAAAGGCCCAATGCGGTCAAAATGTGGTTTTCCTGTGTTTTATATCATATTGTACAACAGTTTATGAAATCAACACTTTAAAAGTGTGCAAAAATTAGATCAGTGTTATTTTCTGATTGTTGCTGGTTGAAAATACTATCTATTCAGGACCTTCTAATCAGCAGGTTTGCATGGGCGGCAGTTTCGGCTTTTCATGGTGACATCACCATGCGGTAAATTTGTTAATAGACCAATAACAAAGAGAGTTCCAAACCTCTCTGCCTATAACAGCTAGTTTTCCCCTTCCCACTCAGACCACTCCCAGACAGTCTTAGCAAAATGTTTGCTTGAGAAATATTTTTTTGCAAAAAAAAACATTTTTTCCCATTTTAATGGAAATGTATTACAGTAGGGTACTTAATGGAATTATTTGATATTGATATAAAAACGGCTGTATTGGGCCTTTAAAGCAAGCAAGCTGCGATCCCCATACAAAATGACCCTATGGACAGTGTTGTGTCTGACGCAGATATAAAATAATGCATAATGTATACCCTGACTGTCAATTCTCATAGCAGTTTGTTTAAAATGTTGAGAGCGCGGTTATGTACTATCATTTTTGCTGGGTAATTACAAGTAGAGCTCCAACCATGAGGATTTGTCTTCTTGCCCCACTCAAGGGAGAAGAGGGAATTTGTATTTGGCGCACAGCAGTCGTTCACACTACCTGCAGAAGGAAAAACTTTGCACTTTTATTATTCCCCATAAACGCTTATGAAATTGTTGTTAAAATTGCCGTTGTTGCTTATTATTAAAGAGCAGCGATACTATCATGAGCAGTGTGCGGGTTTCTCATTTTATTGAACTGTTACCTTACACCTGGAAAAAAGATAGGTCAGATGTGCGAGTGCCTTTTGAATTTTTAACTATATTTTCCTAAAACTGCATTGTTGGTTAGGGGCTTGTAAGTAGGCATTTCACAGTAAGGTCTACACCTGTAGCATTCGGTGCATTTGACAAATACAATTTGAAAGTTTTTTATTTTTTAGCTAGGAGACACAAATCACAGGGAACTACATTGCTGAAGGCATGGTAAGAGCGATCTTGTCATTGTCATGGCCGTTGAAAGAAGTGGACCAAAGTGCAGCGTGGTGAGCGTACATTCTCCCTTTCATTTAAAAATGTCGCCAACAAAACAACAAACGAATAACCAACCGTGAAGCTTGCAGGGCTATAGTGCCACTAACAAAAGTCACTACACACCCTGAAAGGAGGGAAAAAGGGCTACCTAAGTATGATTCCCAATCAGAGACAACGATAGACAGCTGTCCCTGATTGAGAACCATACCCGGCCAAAACAAAGAAATACCAAAACATAGAAAAATAGAACATAGAATGCCTACCCAAATCACACCCTGACCAAACCAAAATAGAGACATAAAAAGCTCTCTAAGGTCAGGGCATGACAGTCATGGTCCGTGTCGAGTGACAAGCTAGAGGGTAGATACTACAATTTAAAGCATAAGTTAAAGTGGGGTTTGAGCACCCTAACCACAACTCTTCTCAAGTCCCAGGGTGGCAGGGTAGCCTAGTGGTTAGAGCATTGGCCTAGTAGCCGGAAGGTTGCAAGTTCAAATTCCCAAGCTGACAAGGTACAAATCTGTCATTCTGCCCCTGAACATGCAGTTAACCCACTGTTCCTAGGCTGTCATTGAAAACAAGAGTTTTTTTCTTAACTGACTTGCATGGTTAAATAAAGAAAAAAATCCCTGATATGTCTGTCAATAGCCAACTGTCAATCATCCTTTTCACCAAAGAATGTAGGTTGAAACCCCAATGTAGATAACAAACATTACCCCCACAAGCTGATCTTCACTCCTCCATTTAATAGTCATGGTTGGGATTGGATAATCTCTCACACAGAGAGAGAGAGAGAGAGAGAGAGAGAGAGAGAGAGAGAGAGAGAGAGAGAGAGAGAGAGATGCGCACGCAATCAGAGCAACAAGATTTGTGGCTGTTGCCATGTGAAAAGGGCAACCAGTGGAGCACAAACAGCATTGTAAATACCACCAATATTATCTTCCCCTACTATTCATACTACAACTATTTTCACATTGCTAAAACACTGTACATAGCTGGTAATACAGGACGAACACTTGAAATATTTACTGTTAAATTATAATATTTTTTTGATTAATGTTGTTTAATGAGGTATTGGTGAATGGACATAGGACTGGGATCAGCATGCACCGGATGACTGGTTCGCATCACACTCAAAGGTGCACTTGAGGGTGTGTTAGTTTGTGGCTGACCTGCACACAGCATGGGGTTAGCTTCTGGTATGTGGCTGTGACTTGCACTGTGGAATAGTAGTCTGTGTTTGCGTTTTCCACTTTCATGCATGTTGACCCTATATATAAAGGGTATATAACATATTTTCCATAGATTGCATTTGACAGTCATTTCATGAGTTCATGCAGACATTTGCAGCCTTATGCAACCATATAACATAAATGATAGCCTACACAACCTTAGTTTATGTTCAACAGGGAAAGTCATTGTTATGGTCCTGTAGCAAAGCAATTGAGCATTACCAACGAGTGAATAATTTTGGCTATTTTATTCTTTCAGGCTCCTAGTCACTTTGCTTTCTAGTTGAACTTGTATGGGAATCAGCAAGGAAAGCAACGAAGGCGTGTGAGCCTCGTTACGTCACTGCTTCCTAAAACCGAGGCATCCCGGTAGAAACAGTAGGCTACACTGCTGTTAAACCGAGGTTGCAGCCGAAGTGCACGCAGATGAAAGATTGTGGACTCCAAAGTGCCATACACGCTTGATGAAAATGTCGCTTTTACGGATTTCGGAGGAGTTGAAAATGTAAATAATGTGGAATAACCGGTGTCGGATTGCTTCCTGTGTTTCACTTTATCGTTTTCTGCGACATGCTCGCAAACAAAATTTGTCAACATTTTCTGGGATTTATTTGAACAGAACTTTGGAGAGGCGGCGTCATCCAGCTCGTCTGGTAAGTAATCTAGGAAATAGCATTGCTTTACACTGATAGAGTAACGATAATGTATTGCATAAAACAATTGAAAATATCAAGAGTCTTTCATAATGATCATCATCAACATTATTGGCATGATAAACTTCCGAGGAGGCTTTAATAGTACATTTTACTGGTAGCCTATGCTTCACAATCTCCAAGATTCCTCTCTCACTACACACACACACACATACGCACACACACACGCACACACTATAAAGTTATGGGTGAGCAGCAGCATGTGCAGTCCAGAGCGCAGTGCTTTGGAGAGAAAATAGCCTGAACAATAGTGAGAGAGCGCCATCAATCGCATATCGGTCACACTCCCATGCGCACGATTTCGGGAATAAGATATTATTGCACATTTATTACTACGAATATTCCAACGTGAAGATACTTTTTGAATACCATGCGTGTAAATGTGCACTGCCTCTCGTTGCACACGTCGAAATTAAATTTGAGGTTGTAATTAGGAAAACACTTTTCCCCCCACATAGGCTCATAATAAAACGTTGTAGGATATTTCAACCTCACTACTGTATAGGCCATTGTTTAGATTAATAGGGACACCATTCACACGAACGGTATTTAAAAAAATCAAACCTACACCCAAAAAACAATTTGCTTGGATTACCTCAAACAATATTGGCACCGTGCGTAAATGTGCCAAAACATTGTAAGCCTACATTGGGGGAATACATTGTAATGTTAACTTTATGGATGCATGTAACATGCAATCATATAGGATAATAGTGCATAGGTATTGGCATGATTTTTCCCTATGAAATCATATTTTAAATGATTTGCCTATTAATATATCTAGCCTGCATCACATCCGGCAGTGATTGGGAGTCCCATAGGGTGGCGCACAATTGGCCCAGCGTCGTCCGGGTTTGACCGGGGTAGGCCGTCACTGTAAATAATAAATTGTACTTAAACTGACTTACCTAGTTAAATAAAGGTTACATAAAAATACATAATAATAGTAATTATAGCCTAGGAAGGAATAAATCATTTAAATTAGATTAGGAAATAGAGCCGATCAAAATTAACCGTTATCTCGGTTCTTAAAGCGGGGGAGCGAGCTGGTTGTTTTATCTTCATGCCAGCAAAGTAGATCCGGGCGTGCGCAACGCGGAGAGATACTGGGCGAATTCAGTGTTGAAGAAAGGGAGCAACGAGAAGAAGTGGAAAGAGTCGCGGAGAGGGAAGTCCACGTAGTTATCATGCAGACATTCGTACCTTACAAACTACATGAAAAACCGCCAAATCCACGCCGTTAATGAGGCAATAGGTATGTAATGTGATGTGTTTGTTGTAGCGCTTTCCCTGTGAATGAGCAAGTTGTTTTTGTGGTTTGTGAATCGGAGTTAAATAAAAGTTGAGATAGTCCGACCGGACTAGTTCTCTGTCAGTGGCGCTCGAGCAGTGGACAGAAATCACAGAGCCCTTTCCTTCCTCCAGTGAAGTTGAACGTTTTAACGTGTTTAGGAAAGATATTAAATCTGCTAATATCGAAATGAGAGGCTTTGGAAGTTGGTCACTGTTTTACGCCTTTTGTTTATGTGTGGGAATCGTTTTACACATTGTGTTGTGTTGGCGGCTCGGGCATTGTTGCCATTTCTTTAAACAATCCATACATCTGGCTCCCGCACGGCTGCGGTGTCTATGTGAAATGAATTGGAATAGGGACCGCTGGTGGACAATTAAACAACAGACAGACAGCAAGCAATGATTTTCACGAATCTGTTTAGTTTTTGTCTTTTGCCATCCTCCAAGAATATGAATTCAGCAAAAAAAAGTTCATTATTCTATATAACATGGGAAAACATGTAAATGTTTTTTTTTTTGTCATTCTTTGATTTGCCAGTAATAGCCTAGTTCAGCAGTCGAAAAATCCTGGATGTGTATACAGACTTAGTTAAAAAAACAAACATTGTACATGTATTTATTTGACTTACGATTGCTTACTAACCTGATATTACCGTGCCATAAAGCCCTACACTCAAGACATGAATAGTTATCCTAATCCTCAGGGGGGGGGGGAATATATCCTCAAGGCATACTTTTTGTTGTTGTTGAAAGTTCTCATGCATGCATTATGCTACTAGCCCCATAAAATGTATAGATGTAGTCTATTGCCCACATACATTCAGCATGATCTAAGGCAGCTGGACAGCAGTGTCCGTCATTAGGCTGGGATGTGCTTTTCCGGATGGCAACCCTCTAAAAGCCCAAAGAGCAGCGCTGTGTTTATAGCACAGCCTACTAGACAGAAAGTAGAAAAGCTCAGGAACTAAGGCCCCAGAGTCAGTGTAGAAACAGCTTCTCGGGCTAGAATTCAGTTGTTTTGATCATACACTATTTCCAGGCATAATAATATACTTGTAATATACATGTGAAATCCAATATGAGCACAAACCTGTATGCCTGAATGTCACTTCCTTTCGTGTTAGTCCGTCTATTTTGAGTCAGTTTGCATATCTGGTTATGCGAGGACAGTACCACTTTTCCACCATTTCCAACCCTTTCTTCGTGTAATGTATCTGCTTGAGCTATTTTTTTCATAATGACATGTAGATCAAAGCATTTCAAAGATTTTCAATTAAAGGCTGGTAGAAGGAATAGTGAAATCTGCTTATCATAGCTTTGAAGTCTGTTTTCGCTTGACCTGTAATGGAATAAGTGAGACTTGAATGCCTTACAGCTATTTGGTCATTACCAATGACCCCCGTCATAATTTCTACATAGAGGGTTAAATTAAATTAGTATATGTTCTGAAGTGAAGAGACTGGTCTCTGAATTGTGCTTTGAAACAGTAAAACATATTTACGTAGTGTGTCTTTTCTGTTAAACCTGTTGCTGAAATATTAAGAGGAATGCCGGCTAAGATAAATAAGTTATTTGGCCTATATCTTTTCTCCCTCTTCCCCTCTAACATAACACCCATTCATCAGCCTGACCATCATTTGTCATGCCATTTAAAGGAGTCCATTGAGGCTCACAGTAAAGAGAGGGATAAGGTTAGAGACCGTGCCACTGTTCACCGTGCCACTGTAAAACCACAGTTCTCTTAGGAAGGTTCAACATTTAGCCCTTTTGCTTGTTAGCATAACAACATATTTTATTATGCTCTTAAATTAAAGCACTGATCCAGCCCTATTGAGATTTTCTGAAAAATTAATTAAATGTTTAATTTTATGTTTATTTATTTTTAGCTTGATTCTAACCTTCTGTTTTGTGTGTCTCCAGGTGGTTTGGTAGAGAACACGGTACGAAAATGGGGAAATACTTGACTTCACTGCTCGTGCTGCTCCTGCAGCTCCTCTGCGGCTGCACAGGGAACCAAAAGATGGAGAAGGCATTGGTCCTGCAGTTCACTCACTCTGTTTACAATGCCACCATATACGAGAACTCTGCTGCTAAGACCTACTTAGAGAGTCATGCGAAGATGGGCATCTACATCACAGACCCCACCTGGGAGATACGGTACAAAATAGTGTCAGGAGACAATGAGAACCTTTTCAAAGCAGAGGACTACGTCCTGGGAGACTTTAGTTTCCTGAGGATAAGGACCAAAGGAGGCAGCACTGCCATTCTGAACCGGGAGGTCAAAGACCACTACTTGCTCACTGTCAAAGCCGTGGAGAGGGGCACCAACGTGGAGGCTCGCACCCGAGTCAAGATCCAGGTCCAGGACACCAACGATCTGAGACCTCTGTTCTCTCCCACCTCCTACAGCGTCTCGCTGCTCGAGAACACGGCCATACGGACCAGTGTGGCCAAGGTCACAGCCACGGACGCCGACATTGGGACGAACGGTGAGTACTACTACAGCTTCCGGGAGTGGACAGATATGTTTGCCGTCCACCCCACAAGCGGGGTGGTGACGCTGACGGGCAAGCTGGATCACGCTGAGACCAAGCTGTATGACCTGGAGATCCTGGCCGTGGACCGAGGCATGAAGCTCTACGGCAGCAGCGGCTTCAGTAGCATGGCCAAGCTGACGGTGAGGGTGGAGCAGGCCAACGAGCACGCGCCTGTCATCACCGCCGTCACCCTGGCGCCCTCGAGCACTGACCGCGACCCTACCTATGCCATAGTGACCGTTGAGGACAACGACCAGGGACCAAATGGGGAGATTGCGTCGTTGAGCGTGGTGGCGGGCGACCCCCTCCAGCAGTTTAAGGCCCTGAGAACTAGTCCCGGGAGCAAGGAGTACAAAATCAAAGCGGTCAAGGATGTAGACTGGGACACCCAGACTTTCGGATACAACCTCACGTTACAGGCCAAGGACAAAGGAAGTCCCCCACAGTTTTCTTCAGCGAAAGTGGTACATGTAACATCCCCACAGTTTAAAGTGGGCCCCCCTAAATTCGAACATGCTGTTTATAGGGTCAATCTCAGTGAGTTTGCCCCTCTCCATACACCTGTTGCCATGGTAACTGCCTTGCCAAAGTATCCACAGTTGAAGTATGCTTTCAGATATAAGGCAGAGAAGAATCGTTTTGCTATTAATCCAGACACTGGTTTAATCACCACAACTGGACCCATCTATGCGGATTATGCCACACAATTTGAACTACAAGTTATTACCATTGACAAAAAGGCAGCGACTAAGGTTATCATTGACATTATAGATGTTAACAATAATGCCCCTGAGTTCCAACGGACCTCGTACAAGGCCACTGTGGATGAGAATGTACCCGTAGGGACCAATGTGTTAGCAGTGAAAGCCACTGATCTGGACAGTGGCGAGAACGGATATGTGACGTACAGCATTGCCAACGTGAGCCCGCAGCCGTTTGTCATCGACTACTTCTCTGGTGTTATCAGCACCTCAGAGGAGCTGGATTATGAGCTGATGCCAAGGATTTACAATCTCAAAATTAGGGCTTCAGACTGGGGTACCCCTTTCCGACGGGAGGTGGAGGCATCAGTTACTGTCACACTGAATAACCTGAATGACAATAAGCCTCTATTCGAAAACGTTGACTGTGAAGTCACGGTGCCTAGAGACCATGGCGTGGGAGAGCAGATAACGACGGTGTCTGCTATTGACGCAGACGAATTGCAGCTCGTGCGGTACGACATAAAAGCTGGGAATGATCTTGATCTCTTTGAGTTGAACTCCAACTCGGGTGTGCTTTCTTTGAAACTAACACTGAGCGAGGGGGAGGCAGCTAAAGTGTCCTTCCATAGCTTACACATCAGAGCCAGTGATGGAGAGCATGAGACTGAACCAATGACTATGAACATCACTGTCATCACAGCTCGCAAGCCTGTCCAACTGAAGTGCGTCGACACTGGGGTTGCTACCATGTTGGCAGAAAAGCTGCTTCATGGCACTAAGATCCAAGCCCCAACTGAGCCCGACGATAACTTCATGGACATCCATTCGGTTAACCGCTACTCCCCTCAGTTTGCAGAGTCCTTCCCCAGTGTCATTGAGGTCAAAGAGGACCTTCCGATTGGGGCTAGGGTAGTCCATCTAAGCGCCTCAGACACAGACAGTGGTTTTAACGGAAAACTAGTGTACGTTATTTCAGGAGGAGATACAGAGAGTCGTTTCATTGTAGATATGAACACCGGTTGGCTTTTGGTTCACACTCCACTGGACAGGGAAACGACGGACCACTACACACTGAACGTCACAGTCTACGATCTAGGAATACCCCAGAAGTCCTCCTCCCGTCTTTTAGACGTTAAGATCTTGGATGCTAACGATAACAGTCCGCAGTTCTTGCAAGACTCATATTCGTTGGAAATAAGTGAAAACACACCAGTGGGGACTGAAATCGTCCAGGTGGATTCCACAGATAAGGACCAGGGAGATAACGGAGTAATCAGGTATTCAATTGTGGCCAACACTGACCAGTTTGCCATTGACGAGCTGACTGGAGTAGTGACGGTGAAAAAGACGCTGGATCGCGAGGTGCACCCGGTTTACATTCTGAAGATTGCTGCACGTGACCAGGCCGTTAATGAACCTCAACTCGTGTCTACAGTGTTGCTAAAGGTCATTCTCGAGGACGTCAATGACAATCCTCCCAAATTCATCCCATCAAATTACGGCGTGAAGGTGAGGGAGGACCTCCCGATCGGCACTGTGATTATGTGGCTGGAGGCTCACGACCCGGATGTCGGGCTGTTCAGTCAGGTACGGTACAGCCTCATCGATAACGGGGATGGCAACTTCGATGTGGACAAAGTCAGCGGCGCGGTACGCATCTTGCAGAATCTGGATTACGAGAAAAAGCAGGTGTACAACCTCACGGCGAAAGCCAAGGACAAAGGGAAGCCCATTTCCTTATCGTCAACATGCTTTATTGAGGTGGATGTAGTGGACGTAAATGAGAATCTGTATCGCCCGTGGTTCCCCTCGTTTGTGGATAAGGGATTTATAAAAGAGGACGTCCTCATTGGGACATCCGTAATGAAAGTAACGGCTCAGGACGAAGACAAAGGAAGAGACGGAGAAATACTCTACTCCATACGGGACGGTTCTGGCCTAGGGATATTCACCATTGATGAAGAGACTGGTGAGTTTCTCACTTTCTTTTCCTCTGTCATTACCATATTGCCCCTATGTGGAGGCCCATTTTGTTTATAATTGATTATTTAAGGCACCAAATGGGCATGCGTGAATTGTAAATGACTGGGATGCAAAATGGGTACAATCCCCTGTATCTGTGCAGACTGTGCTCTTCTGCCCATGCCCCCCAGCGGTGGGTGTAAATGGTGAATAGAGGTGAGGTTCGCTTCCTGGAGAACTGCTAAGCTTCCTGATTCCTTTCATTTTTCTGTCTGAGCAAAGAGAATTGATGTCAGGAACAGCTGGAGCAGCTGTCTCCTAGACCTGTAGTATACATTCCAAACTAGTTGCCGTGGAATTAAGAGGGTTGCTTAGTGATTTTACCCACTGACTCCCACTTTCCCACACGAGCACTGTTGTGCTGAACACTGCATTTTGTTTCAATGTTGAAAAACGAGTCATATGCAAATTTAATAATGCTTCATGCTGGCTCATCCCACATGAGATGGAAATTGTTTGCACAATGAAAGAGTTATTTTTCTGTGATTGTCATATCTGCTTTAGTATTGCAAATCTTAATGGTTGTGTTGCTGGCGATATGCACTTGCTGGCCTCTTTGTGGTCTTAAAAGGAAAGTAGTAATACTTTTTTTCAGCTGCTCACGGACATTAAAACACCTGTGCCAAGGGTTTAAAAATAAACAGTCTGGATTTCAAACGGTTTTGCCACAAAAAGCTACTGGTCACCTCAGTTTTGGGTGCGTCAGACCTGACTTGCTGCCCTTCGTTTTAAACATAGGTACCATTCTCTGGGTGGCTTAGTGCCAGTTTTTCCCTTTTTTAAAATGTATTTCTGCTTAGGAATATACATATTTAATGTAAAAATGAAACTTGATGCATAAAACATGAGGTTTGTAGCATATATGTAGTCTATCCCCTAAGTCTGGAAGTTCAATGCAAAGTCTCTGGAAATGTAATTTACAGATTTTAAAGTAACTAAATGAGAAATTGACGAGAGAATGTTAATTTAGAATCAGGTGGAGGCATACACTTTATTAAGTGGAGTAAATTAGTTGGGCCTTCCATGAACCTGTGGGGAAATCACACTTTCTTTGCTGGTAAATTTAGCATGACGGGATGAGCTGGCATGAAGCATTGCTCCTTAAGGACCATCTGTCGGCTATTGTGCCTGTCCAGTCTTAGTGTGATTGTTCTCTCTGGGGTAGTTGTCAGATTGTTGTTTGTAGATATTTCTACCTCTTTTGTTCAAAGATACAGAGGGAAAATGTAAATAGAGCGAACTGGAGCGAGCCTTTGATTCTTGAAAAGCAATTTGAAACTCATCTGAGATTGGTTTAAAAATGGCTTCGGTCCCACTCATCAAAGTTTTAGAAACTTTCTCACACACAATGCACTCTTTAGGGAATTGACATTTGAAACAAAGTTTTTGTATTTAGGCAACAGAGATTTCTGCTCTGTGGTTTGTTAGTTGAGACTCTTGGATCTTGGGACGAATCTCTGAAGTGTTCTTGTTTCCGTAAGGGACACCCACTTCTTGTTTGATATCCCACTCCTGAATGTATTGGATGCAGGTCACCGGGAGCTCCTGACCTGCTCTTCCTCCCCTGCCCTCGACCTCCATGGCCTTCAGAGTGATTTATCAGGAGTGGCAATGATGGGATTGCCCTGCTATTTAGTCCCGTTGTTAGGGATCACAGCCAGAGCTGGTAGCAAACCAAATATGCCCAAGGCAACGGTGTGCCTCCTGGGAATTCATGCATTGACTGAAGGTGGTATGTGGGGTTGGTCTGGTTCTGAGCAGGGTAAAGGGGGTGCAAGGTTACCACATGAGGATTATGCTCTACAAGAAATCGATGTCAAACACACCCAGCATCACTTTCAACGAGTCATGCAGCCACAGCTAGTGCTCTCCGACAAGTAGAAAAACAAGGGTTGAGAAGAGAAGAAAACAAATGGAAAAGTGCTAAAACGAAAGGGTACATGCCAGAAACCATACACACACCTTAAGCTCTGGAAAAGTTTTTCTGAGGGGGCTAGTATGGGAAGGCTGGCTAACATCTGTGGCTGGTTAAGTTAAATGCCGTTTGGAATCTCATGTTCTCCGTATATGCATGCTTTATTCATCCCCTGTATCCTCTTGAAACCCCGGGTTTGAGAATGGAGGAGTAGTGATGAGGAATGTGCAAATGACAAGGTCTTCAGTGCCAATTTGACTCCCATACCTCTCGTCTTACCGCCAAGAAGATACCATTTTGGCTCTCAGTTTATCCCCTTAAGCCTAAATCTTGAACTTTATAGTTAGTTACCAGCTTAATTTAGTTCAGTGAACAGAGGCGGAAATTCATTTATGTAACTTCAGCTTTCAATATATATTTTTTAACCCGTTTCAGGGTTTTGTCTTTGCTAACAGCAGTATTTCAGCCATTTTTAGGCCAAGATATGATAAGCAAAACCCAGAAAATTGTTACATCTAAGATAGGAATCGACATGTTTCCCCCTATCCAGTTGTTATTGTCCGACTGTAGACGGCTATATCTGCCAAACGTCTGGCCCGGGCCCATCTGGATCTCTGGCCCTTGTATTTACGTCTGCACATCACACAAACATGTTTAGAGCTGGGGGCTATGTGGAGCCCTGGTGAGATGTTGTGTGCAGTCCAAGCTAATTCTGGCCTCATGTGCTCAGACACTGCTGTTGGGGTTATCGAGCTAACGGGGGCCTGACACACTTAAGGCCAGCTAGGTATGCCGCTATCCTGATTGATGTTTCCAGGGCCAGGCATGGAATCTAGTTCCTTGATTTAATGAACATTCAGTTAGAAAAAGGAACAAACAGCTGGAGCTTGAGGTCATGATACAGAGATAGGAACAACAAGATGGACTCCTCACAAAGTAGGCTAGTTCAGGCTTCAAGTGAGAGGGTGGCTGTTGTGGTTGGGCGTAGAATTTTAGGGCTGGGAATTGCCAGGGACTTCAAAATAAGATATTATCACAATACTTAGGTGCCAATAAAGTGTTTATTGTATTTCTCATGATTCTACTGTATATATATTGCAAATCTATACTGTGATTTTATTGCGATTCGATGTTCCAAACATATTGCTCACAATATGTCTGCTGCAGAGGGGCAAGAGAGAGAGCCATGAAGAAACAAGTTTTGATCAGTCATAGTGCTAAAAGTGCTAAAAACAAAATGGCTCCCTATTTAAAAAGATGGAGAACAAGCTATGAAGGAAAAATACTGGTGCAGGTACAGCCACCTAGCTATATTGCGATATCGTCTATATAGATATATATATATATAAGATAATACACCCCCCCCCTCATCACGAGTAGAAGTTGTTGTTGTGGGGTTGCCGAGGTGGTGAGTGGCATTCATTTAGGGACAAAGCCACTGGACATTCCATTCTCTCTGTGCATCTAAATTGAGATCGTCTCTTAATGGTCTTCACTCTGCAGTGCACTATAAATGCTTTCACCAACGTACCTATTAAAAATAAATTTAAAAAAGCCAGTAATGCAGCTGTTGTTGCTGAGGGAAGGGTGGATGATGTTGTTGGTCATGGACTGTGCTTGATTAGTGGTGAGGTAAGCTATGGACCTAGACCCTATATGTCCCCTACTGGTACGTTGTTGTCGACGGCTTGACTGCCATTTTATGAGGTCAGGGTCGGGGTCCTCTGTGATCAATTAAGCGCGTCTTTCTGTTAGAACTCCTAATACCTTGTATTTCAGCCTTTGATGTAAAGAGCTCGTTCGACCAGACTCTCTCTCGTTGTGTCTCTTCTCCAGGGGCTGCTTGTTTCGATGCTGTTTTGACAGCACTGTCGAAGGCATGTCTTTTTTAGTTCGTTAGCCTACTTTGTGAACTGTGGTGAAAATTCTATTTGCACTGATTCACTTAACTGGAGGAAGAAGAGCATTGGAAAAAAGAGGTGAAAATGCATATTGATAAGTCTCCAGGCTTAAAATGTACTAGTAGTAAAGGTGAACAAATGTGTAGGCCTTCATGCGGTGTGTTTGCATTTATATAGGAAAAGGGGAAGGAGTCTCAAACAGCCCCAGTGAATCACCTCTTCCGTCCAGATGCTCATTGGACAATGTATGCATTGCCCTTTGCTCATTGGATAATGTATGCATTGCCCTTTGCTCATTGGATAATGTATGCGTTGCCCTTTCGCTTCAAGTTGGAGGCAGCCGGTGTGCTGAAAGAGCTCTTTGTGGAGGCAAATGAAATAGTTTGATGTGTAATGGCAAAGCTCTGTGAGCTTGTGTTTTCCCCTCTTCAAATCGGGCCTTCTCCCCCCTCTCTTCCCCAAATTGTCCCCCCCCCCACCCCCATTGCCCTTCCTGTCGAGAGTAAGGTAGGGCCGACCCTCAGTGATGCCAGATAAGGGAGGTATGTGCCGAATGGTTTTGTCTTTTCATGTTTGGCTGCCTTCACTATCCCAGGGTGAGTGGGGTGGGGCGGGGTGGGGGGGGGGGTAGTGGGAGGCGATAGCCGTGTCTGCACAACCGAAGCTTCATGGGAGATTGATTGAACCCAAGCACCCGTGCCCGGTCCCTTCTATTTTTTGTTGATTCTATACGCAGAAGCTCAAGCCAGAAGTGTGACTTCTTCAGCACACTGAAAAGAGCCACATGACTTGTAATGGTCTTTGCTTGAGCGCCGTTGCTGGGGCGACGGGACCAGGAATGTGCAGCGGGCCAAAGTTGATTGTAGGATGCTAAATGAAAAGCACACTTTCCCCAGTTAAAGTTTGTTGCTTCTCTCAGCCCGTTAAGTTTTTTTTTTGGTTGAAAACCTGTAAAGGTGCCGCGTGCAGATGGCTTGCTCGATTGCGAATTAACTCTTGTCATGCTAATCTAGTCAATTGAGACCAACGGCTAATAATGGTTGGTGACATTTTTGTTTTCTTTTTACATAAACTACTGTACATTTAAAGTAATGGTTGCACAGACATTCTGCAGACACATACAAGACTGCAGTAACTACATGTTTTGTCACACATTTGACAGGAAAGAAAAGGATCAAATTCAATTTTAGTGAAGTTTACTGGGATAATTAGAATGCTGAAACTTGGGCCAAGAAACCATTTTTGATGTTCAGTTCTCTATCTTGGCATGGTGTTCCCATGTTACTTTGAAAAGACCTGCAGTTCCCTGTGGCGTGTTCAGCTGAATATGAAGTCGTTTTTTTCCGATCATTGCCCCAATCAAAATGGAGTTTACCGCAGTGAAAGGGGGGTAACCGACAGAGGCTTAGCTGGCTGTTTATTTTCTCTAGATTATGCATTGGCTATCAAAGCGTAACAGACTGAATGTCAAAGTGAAATGGTACTTGGCGTACCGAGTCTTGAGGTTTCATGTGTTGAAAGACAGCCACTTAAAATCAAACAGCGAGAGATGATGCTCCTTTTCGAAATCCCCGTCCGTCATGTTCGCTGTTAAGCTGCCAATGTAGTGACCAAAGACAGGAAACATCAGAATTACGGTAGCATGACCAGAGACAGCAGCTTAATGGCACTGGGTTCAAGTCCCGTGTTATACAGATGGAGACAGTGACGTATTTGGGCCTAGGTGCCATGGTTGCCTCTTAGGGTTGGAAAGCTTGGGATAGAAAATGCTGCCCAAACATGCATTTAAACTCCAATACTGTCCCAACATTTCTGTCATACCTCTCAACAACTGTAATGCCTCTTATTTATTTATATATATTAGAGGTCGACCGATTATGATTTTCCAATACCGATTATTGGAGGACCAAAAAAGCCGATACCGATTAGTCGGCCGGAAAAAAAAATGTGTATATATAATTAAAAATTATTGTTATTTTTTAAAAATAAATAAATATTAATAATATATATATTGTATTTATTATAATGACAATTACAACAATACTGTATTAACACTTATTTTAACTTAATATAATACATCAATAAAATCAATTTAGCCTCAAGTAGATAATGAACCATGTTCAATTAGGTTTCAATTGGAGAAGAAAGTAAAAGTGCAATATGTGCTAACGTTACAGTTCCTTGCTCAGAACATGAGAACATATGAAAGCTGGTGGTTCCTTTTAACATGAGTCTTCAATATTCCCAGGTAAGAAGTTTTAGGTTGTAGTTATTATAGGACTACTTCCCTCTTATACCATTTGTATTTCATTAACCTTTGACTATTGGATGTTCTTATAGGCACTTTAGTATTGCCAGTGTAACAGTATAGCTTCCGTCCCTCTCCTCGCTCCTCCCTGGGCTCGAACCAGCAACACAACGACAACAGCCACCACACGAAGCAGCGTTACCCATGCAGAGCAAGGGAAACAACCACCCCAAGGCTCAGAGCGAGTGAAGTTTGAAACGCTATTAGTGCGCGCTAACTAGCCAGCCATTTCACTTCGGTCACACCAGCCTCATCTCGGTAGTTGATAGGTTTGAAGTCATAAACAGCGCAATGCTTGACGCACAACGAAGAGCTGCTTGCAAAACGAACGAAAGTGCTGTTTGAATGAATGTTTATGCGCCTGCTTCTGCATACCACCGCTCAGTCAGATACTTAGATACTTGTATGCTTGTATGCTCAGTCAGATTATATGCAACACAGGACACGCTAGATAATATCTGGTAATATCATCAACCATGTGTAGTTAACTAGTGATTATGATTGATTGTTTTTATAAGATAAGTTTAATGCTAGCTAGCAACTTACCTTGGCTTACTGCATTTGCGTAACAGGCAGTCTCCTTGTGGAGTGCAACGAGAGAGAGGCAGGTCGTTATGGCGTTGGACTAGTTGTAAGGTTGCAAGATTGGATCCCCGGAGTTGACAAAGTGAAAATCTGTCTTTCTGCCCTTGAACCGTTCCTAGGCCGTCATTGAAAATAAGAATGTGTTCTTAACTGATTTAACTTAAGTTAAATTGGCGCCCAAAAATACCGATTTCCGATTGTTACGAAAACTTGAAATCGGAAAACTAATTAATCGGCCATTCCGATTAAACGGTCGACTTCTTATATATATATATTTTAAACCTTTATTTAACAGGGCAAGTCAGTTAACCTGTAGTGACACCCCATCCTGTGAACGGGACCATTGTCATCATCTGACACTAATTAGCATAACGCAACATAAACATAAATCTTCCTAGAAAATATTCCTATACATGAAAATCACAAGTGAAATATATTGGAACACAGCTTAGCCTTTTTGTTAATCACCCTGTCATCTCAGATTTTCAAAATATGCTTTACAGCCAATGCTAGACAAGCATTTGTGTAAGTGTATCATAGCCTAGCATAGCATTATGCCTTGCTAGCAGCAGGCAACCTTGTCACGGAAATCAGAAAAGCAATCAAATTAAATCGTTTACCTTTGATGAACTTCGGATGTTTTCACTCACGAGACTCCCAGGTAGACAGCTAAAGTTAATTTTTTCCCAAAATATTATTTTTGTAGGCGAAACAGCTCCATTTGTTCTTCACGTTTGGCTGAGAAATCGCCCGGAAATTGCGGTCACCACAACGCCGAAAAATATTCCAAATTAGCTCCATAATAGACAGAAACATGGCAAACGTTGTTTAGAATCCATCCTCAAGGTGTTTTTCTAATATCTATTCGATAATATATCCGTCGGGACAATTCGTTTTTCACTAGGACCGATTGGAATAATGGTTACCTCCATGTGACCCCTTACGCAATGTGGCTGCCTACGGCTATTCTTCAACAGAAATGCGTAAAACTACGTCACAATGCTGTAGACACCTTGGGGAATACGTAGAATGCGTAGGCTCGTTGATTGTACATTCACAGCTGAATAGGGAGTCATTAGAACACAGCTCTTTCAAAACCTGGGGCACTTCCCGGATTGGATTTTTCTCGGGCTTTCGCCTGCAACATCAGTTCTGTTATACTCACAGACAATATCTTTACAGTTTTGGAAACGTTAGAGTGTTTTCTATCCGAAGCTGTCAATTTTATGCATATTCTAGCATCTTTTCCTGACAAAATATCCCGTTCAAAACGGGAACGTTTTTTTTCTCCAAAAATGAAAATACTGCCCCCTAACACCAAGAGGTTAAATTAACTTCTTGACACTACCCATCCCTGTCGCGGGATAATTTTCGTCAGCAACCGCTGAATAGCATAGCGCAACAGTCAAATAATATTACAAAAAAATATTCATATTCATAAAATCACAAGTGCAATATTGCAAAACACAGTTTAGCCTTTTGTTAATCCACCTGTCGTCTCAGATTTGGAAATTATGCTTTATAGCGAAAGCAATCCAAGCGTTTGTGTAAGTTTATCGATAGCCTAGCATTGCATTATGTACACTTAGCATCAGGAAGCTTGGTCACAAAAATCAGAAAAGCAATCAAATTAACCGTTTACCTTTGATCTTCGGATGTTTTCACTCACGAGACTCCCAGTTGCACAACAAATGTTCCTTTTGTTCCATAAAGATTTTTTTATACCCCAAAATACCTCCGTTTGTTTGTCGCGTTATGTTCAGAAATCCACAGGAAAGAGCGGTCACGACAACGCAGACGGAAATTCCAAATAGTCTTCATAACGTCCACAGAAACATGTCAAACGTTTTTTTATAATCATTCCTCAGGTATTTTTTGAAATATATATTCGATACTATATCAACCGAGTGTGTAGGTTTTTCAATAACAGCGGGAGGAACAATGGCGGCTTTACTCTGTAGCGCAAAAACTCACTCTGAGAGCCCCCACCTATCCACTTACGCAATGTGATCTTTCACGCTAATTTTTCAAGATAAAAGCCTGAAACTATGTCTAAGGACTGTTGACACCTTAGGGAAGCCAGATAATAATGAATCTGGTTGATATCCCTTTAAATGGAGGGTAGGCATGCATAGGAACAGAAGGGTTTCAAAATAAGAGGCACTTCCTGATTGGATTTTCCTCAGGGTTTCCCCTGCAATATCAGTTATGTTATACTCACAGACAATATTTTGACAGTTTTGGAAACTTTTGTGTTTTCTATCCTAATCTGTCAATTATATGCATATTCTATCATATGGTCCTGAGAAATAGGCTGTTTATTTTGGGAACGTTATTTTTCCAAACAAAAAAATAGTGACCCCTAGCTTCAAGAAGTTTTAAGAACAAATTCTTATTTACAATGACGCCCTAGGAACAGTGCGTTAACAGGGAAGAACAACAGATTTTTACCTTGTCAGCTCGGGGATTCGATCTAGCAACCTTTCGGTTACTGGCCCAACGCTCTAACCACAAGGCTACCTGTCGCCCCAAATAGGCAGTATATAGGGGGTGGCAGGTAGCCTAGTGGTTAGAGCGTTGGGTCAGTAATCGAAAGGTTGCAAGATCAAATACCACTAATCTCCAAAGACAATAATAATTGAATGAAAAAAAAAATCAACCTTTGTAAATGTCAGGATGGCAGCCTCTTGGAAAATGAGAGCTGGCCTATATTTCAAAGTGCCTTATCTGTCTTCAAAAAAGACCTTTCCACGGGAACCATTTACCGCAGCGCATTGAGTACAGTCAGTGTCAGGGGGGCTTCATAAACATTTTTGCAATAAGGGGAAGACAGACGGTGCATAGCGCCCGCTATTGTCAGAGGAACAGGGCTTGGCACCGGAGGGCCGGTAGGTAACAGGTCTTAAATTTATAACGTGATATTAAACCAGGTGCCCAGCTCACAGGCCCGCTCTGAGGCTTTCAAAATAACACTGCACTCAGTGACAATGGAAACTGCCTGGGCATGTCCCAATAGGCTTCCTCAACTGGAATTAATGGGCTAAATTCTGCCTGGAAAAAAAATAGAAAAATCCCATCAGGCATGTTCTCATTGCATCACTCCCCTTTTGTTCATTAAAGACTCTCTCTCTTCCACTGTCTATCTTGCTACGTTCTCCCCTATCCCCCTCACTCCAGATGAATGCAGCCATTCTTTCATTTTTTCCCTTGGGCCAGAGAATCTAGAATAGGATTCTTATTTTATTACACAGTGTCATGAAGCTATAGTTTTGAATATCCATGCTGCTGTAAAACATGAATGTGCCACTGGTCTGTTAGTGCAGTTTTAGTAAATGGCAGTTGTTTAGTGCTTTTGGTTAGTACCCTCTCCTTTTAAGACTATACGATTAGGTCAGTATGTAGAGTGAAGCACACTGCTCCACATTGTTAAGTTGTCTGAAATGATTCGGTCTGTCGAAAGTTTTAAGGTAGCGTTTCCCTTAAGCCCAGCTGTTGATAGTGCTGTTTTTTGCCTCTGGTGGCGATTGTATACAAAATGCAGTGGAAGTGGTTGGCGGTGGCACAACTCAGAGGATCAACGGGTCAAAGAGATCAAATTGCATTTTGTTTGTCACGTGCGCCGAATACAGCAAGTGTTAAATGCTTACTTACGAGCCCTTTCCTAACAATGCAGAGTTAAAAGGTACAGAAATGAGCTAAAATGAAGAATAAAAAAGGAATTTGTAACACAATAAAATAACAATAATGAGGCTTTACACAAGGAGTACCGGTACCGAGTCAGTGTGCTGGGGTATGAAATAGTTCAGGTGATTGAGGTAATAGGGACATGTAGGTAGGGGTGAAAGTGACTAGACAATCAGGTTAGATAATAAACAGAGGAGCAGCAGTGTGTGTGAAAGTGTGAGTGTGTTGGTGTGAAAGTGTGGCGTCAATATGCAGATGTGGTGTTTTGTTTTTTGTAAGCGTGTGTGTGTGTCGGTGTAGTATGCATGAGTGTGTGTGTAGTCCAGTGAGTGTGCATAGTCAGTGCAAAAAATAAATAAATTAATGGGTCGGTGCAAATATTGCGGGTAGCCATTTGATTAATAACTATTCAGCAGTCTTGTAACGGTTTTCATATAGTGATGAAGGAGAGTCGGACCAAACTGCAGCGTGTCGATTGCGATCCATGTTTAATACAACAAAGAAACACGAACTTACAAAAAACAATAAACGAAACCGAAACAGCCTATCTGGTGCAAACTAACAGAGCGTACACATAGGACACTAAGGACAATCACCCACGACAAACTCAAAGAATATGGCTGCCTAAATATGGTTCCCAATCAGAGACAACGATAAACACCTGCCTCTGATTGAGAACCACTCCAGACAGCCATAGACTTTGCTAGACAACCCCCCTAGCTACAATCCCAATACAAACACACCAGAACCCCAAGACAAAACACACCACAATACAAAAACCCCATGCCACACCCTGGCCTGACCCAATACATGAAGAAAAACACAAAATACTTAGACCAGGGCGTGACAAGTCTTATGGTTTGGTGGTAGAAGCTGTTGGTTTGGTGCTCCGGCACCTCTTGCCATGCGGTAATCACACGGCAAGCAGAGAGACATGAGCTTTTTGTGTTGAGAGACTCCGTGTGAACTCCATCATGCAGCTGTTTGGATTGTTTTCCCAGATCTACACCGATGTACTGAATACCCCCTGAATGCTGGTCACTGTTCAAAGCGCCACCATATTTGGTCAATGACCCCGATATGGTCTTTGACACTTCAATAGCCTGCTAAGTCCTCCTTTGCATGGTGATTCTAAGCCTTTAGCCGATGTGTTACCTTGTGTAACTCAAGCTGTCTGCAGTATTCAGAAATATCCACCATTCTATAAGGTAATAAAGACGATGAGTGCGACCGCGAGCCCTGTAGGCTATGTGGTCATCCGATGAGGTGGAGTTTTTTCCTCCTTTGGCTGCACTTCATAGCCTTGTGAATTTTTCAAAAGTTTCAGGAATTAATACTTACAGTATGGACTGAAAAATGTTGGAAGTGCAGAGCTTCTTAGCTTCTGAGAACTCTTGGAACCAAAGAGATGATTTGATTTAAGTTGCGGGGGCATGGGAAGCTTAGCTCAGGACTCTTTTTCTAATACACCCAGGGCTCTACGTGCTGGAGGAATTTGAAGCATTTCGCCAGGGCCGGTGGAAAGAGGGGAGGGGGGGGACTGAGAGTTTATGTAGACATGTGAGGTAGGAGTCCTAAGAAGGCTGAGGAATGTGAGGGGAAAGGAGAGCAGAATTACCAAGAGGTAGTTCAAAGCAGACGTCTGACTTTTTCAAGTGCAGACCAAGGGAGTGCTGGCGTAAGCCGTACGAGCTGATCTCTCGGTATTGAGAAGACACGTTTTTGTTCTCTCGTGGTCTCCGAAGCGCGTAAATTATTCCTGTACGGCCTCTTGTTGTGAAGGTCATCGGAAGACCATCTCGACTCTATCTTTGCCGACAATAGAAAAACTGCAAAACTAGTTTTTCTCTGGGCTGTGTAAAGTTGACTGCAGCCTAATTCCTCATTACACGGTTTTCAATGCCAGAAAAATGTGATATTGACTCTGTTTCTGAAGTAGACGGCGTGTTACCATATGAAAATAAGCACGGGGATAAACAGGGTTTTGCAAATCCTAATCCTTTTTTGACAACTGGTAATCTTTTTGGCGCTCTAATTTGTTTCAATTGCCAGCTTTTGATATCCATGACATGTGCAATCCCCTCCATTTGTGGAGGCGCCATTGTAGTTACAAGGCCTTCTGGGGAAAAGAGTTTGTCTCTCCCCAATTTAGCCCCCTGCCCACTAATTACCCCCTTTCATGACAGGGATCTTGGTCCTATACATGCCAGAAATACTGAGTACACCTCATCCTCTGAACTAAATAGGGAGCATCATAGTATAGTTCTGCAGTTACTACCCCCACTGTGTGGTACATTTTTGTTTTTCTGGCTTTATCCAATCTACTGACATTTTTTTCTGTCCTCAGACCTCCAGACCTCCTCTGCCATTTTCCTCGGCGCCTCGAAGCACAACCATGTTATCTCACCATTTTGTCAAAAACAACACTCAGCGGCTATGTGTTGTGCAGCGGACTTCTTCCAGCCTCCCCGCTGTAACTAGCTATTGAGTAAATGTCACGGTGGACCTGTTCCGGTAGACTGATTTTGAAATGAACACACTTTGCAGTTCTCACGCCTATATGAGATGGCAGAATTGTTGGAACAGCGTTAGCCATTAGCTCTTTTTATTGTGTAGCCTGACTGCTGCGCTAGGTGACTGTGGAAGGTGTTGCCGTAGGGTACGCAAGGAAGAGGGAAAGAAAGGAGAGAGAGTAAGTCTGGCTGGGTAGGTAGGTTGCCTAGGCTTTGTCAACTGTGTTTATTGCCTCAAGGGCACATTTTGCAACTTCCTCATTTGACTAGCCTAGAGTTATAGGTGCGATGGCTAAACACCTCAGATTCATCATTTATACAGTCCACTATGGTTTCGATAGACGCTTTGTCTTCTAGTAGGTTTATTTAAAGCCAGTCACACATTCATGTTTGAATAAAAAGTAGATGTCAACTGAAATGGTCATTGTTTTCAGCAATAGTTTAATTGAAATAGTTTTCTTTTTGAATTGATCTTCATGTTCTTGGTGTCAGAGCCTCATCAAATTATAAAAAAAGATACAAGCCAGTCAACCAGTACACTGCTATTGTATGTGTTGGAATTACCTACCACAGTTTTCAAGGGTCAAGGTCCTATCTGACTATGTATTCTTGTTGTTAGTCACCACTAGAATTAATGAATGACGTTTTCTTTTCCTGTCAAATCGTTTGGCAACCCATCCTTTCCGGGATTAACTGAAACCTAAACAAACATTACAATGATTCACTGTGATAACTCTTTCGGTGTTCTGTGCTTTACAATAATTCAGTGATAATTGCTGTAGCAGTGCAGAACTTCAGTAATATAAAGCCATCTTCTCTTTGCTGATGGCTTAAGGACTGGTAGTGGGCTGCTAAAAGCCTGACGCTCATGAGCGAATGGAATGAAATGGTATGGGTGTGATGGCTAAATCCTTCTGATTCATCATTTATACACTGTGTAATTATCCAGACAACTATTGATTTGATATGTTTCGATAGACGCTTTGTCTTCTGGTAGGTTTATTTAAAGCCAGTCATGCTTTCATGTTTGAATAAAAAAGTAGATGTCAACTGAAATTGTCATTGTGTTCAGTTAGAGGTTCATCAAAATGGGTTCTCTTTAAATTGAACTATTCTAGGCGTCAGAGCCTCATCAAACTATACATTTTTTTTGTTGGACTTTCTTACTTCTGCCGGTCGACCATTACAATGCTATTGTACAAATTGTCCTTATCTACCACAGTTTGTTTACGTTTCCTGTGAGGGGTGAGTTTGGGTCAAGGTCCTCTATGACGATGTAGTCTTGTTAGCCACCTGTTGCAGTGCAGAACTGCACTAATATAAAGTATTCTTCTCCATGCCAATGGCTTTAGGGTTGGCAGCGGGCTGCTTAAAAGCCTGACACTCCTGAGCGAGTGGAATGGTTCTGTTATGCCAGTGTCTCCCAGTCAAACGGATGAGCACTCAAGCATGGGCATCGTCTTGGCACGGGCACAACAAATGTCTCATCCCTCTCGCTCTCTCTGTTCTCTTTCACCTTCTATCACACATTCTCATCCTTACACAGAAAAGTACAACACACACACACACACTCCCCCCTCTATCTTAGTCTCTCACTATATTTTCTTTCAACCGCTCTCTCCATCTCATCCTCACTCCTTCTTTTCCCAGTCTCCACCCTCTCTCTCTCTCTCTCTCTCTCTCTCTCACACACTCACTCATACTCTTTCCCGGTGCTCTCGCAGGACGCTAGCAGTCAGATTAGCACTCACGTTTCTTATTCGTGCTTCACATTTGCAAATCCCTGCACATCTGTTCTTCCCAGAAGCTATCTCAACGAGTGCAGTGAGTAGTCGACAGTGCTTCCGTGAGAAAAAAAAACTCCCACTTGCACATTTTGACTACTTTTCTGTTTGGCAATATATATATTTTTGTAATCTGTTTACTTCGTTATATAATCACTTTTTTTCTCTTCTCGATTTCCACCTCACGATCGCCCTTTTGGGTGCATTTCACATTCGGTGCCAGCCGGCAAGCCTTGACAGCCCTGTATGCCCATATGACATGGACCATATTACACCCTGCATGCCTTCAGAAAGTATTCATACCCCCTTTACTTAATCCTTTACTTAATTCATACCCCTTTTACTTAATTAATTGTTGTGTTACAGCCTGAATTCAAAATAGATTAAAATATATATTTTTCTCACCCATCTACACACAATACCCCATAATGACAAAGTGGACACAGGTTTTTAGAAATGTTTGCAAATGTAGTAAAATAAAGTACAGACATATCTAATTTAAGTCCTCTGAGTCAATACTTTGTAGAAGCATCTTTTGGCAGCGATTACAGCTGTGACTCTTTCTGGGTAAGTCTCTTTAACAGCTTTTGAACATGTGGATTGCGCAACATTTGTCCATTTATTCTTTAAACAATTCTTCAAGCTCTGTCAAGTTGGTTGTTGATCATTGCTTGACAACCATTTTCAGGTCTTGCCAGAAATGTTTAAGTAGATTCAAGTCAAAACTGTAACTTGGCCACTCAGGGACATTCACTGTCTTCTTGGTAAGCAACTCCAGTGTAGATTTGGCCTTGTGTTTTAGGTTATTGTCCTGTTGAAAGGGGGAGTTTGTCTCCTATTGTCTGGTTGAAAGCAGAATGACCCAGGTTTTCCTCAAGGATTTTGTCTGTGCTTAGCTCCACTCTGTACATTTTGTATCGTGTGAAAACGGTTACAAGCATATCCATTAGGTTTGGGCGGTATCCATATTACTGGCTTAGTACACAAGGGGCGCCAAAAAACAGAAAAAAGCCCATTAGGCATCTTTTACCAGAATGCTAACAAAGTTATCCAGCTAATAAAGTTATAGATATGTAGGTAAGACCTACCGAATGTCATTTTTGGTGAGCTTGGACATTGACAAGCGAATGTGAACGAGAGATATTATGCAAATGAACAAATGTTTGACGCATGCTTGTCCTGAATGCAGAGTCTGGGAGTCGCTAGGGCAACGGGCCGGCCTGCTCTGCTTGGATAAGATGGGGCAGGAGCAGATGGTCTAGAACGGAGAGGAGAAAAAACGCAAGGAAATCAAGCTGCAGTGGTAGCTGTACAGATAACTAATTCAAAGGGTTTTGGCTTCTCAAACACGGCAGAAAGCTAACACAATATGATGCCCCGTGACCTTATTAATTCAGCCACTTACTTAGATAACTAGCAAGTTAAACTTAGGGATCGACCTGTCTCAGAATTGTTTTGTTTTTCGCACCATTTTTTTCAACGCATAAGAAATATATTGTTGTTTTGTAAATGCAGATCTAAAATGCTTCCTATTGTAATTTTTGCTCAGCATCAAACAAATGTGCTTCAGTTGCACTTTTCCACTAGGAAGAGAATTCAGGAATGAGCATTCCTTCAAACGACAGCGCTCTGACTGACGTGTAACTACTTTTCTCTGATAGTTTTCTCAGTGTAGCCAGCCTACTTTTCTCCGGTTAAATGCAATATTAACTTTAAGCAAAACATTAGGAAATGTAGCTGGTTACATTTTTTTCTATAATAGACATTAGAAATATGATGGCCATGCATTGTTTTAAAAAAAAAAAAAAAGACTGCTTTTTCATTATTGCACTTTTGTTGTCATCTGATAAATTAAGCTTTTTTTCTGCTAAATGTGTTGCACTAATGTATTTTCTGTAAAGGAAAACTATAGCTGCACATCGGTGATCAGTCTTTTGAAGCAAAAAAAAAGACTGGTTACTTTCAATATAAAACGCGATCCCTGTCAATACACAACTGGTCTCAGCTGCTCCCACTTTCTCCCGTTGTGCTATTTACAAACAAACACGCGACTGGTTCAACTGCTCTGGGGAACAACGGTAATCTTCATAATGAAACATAATGTGACAGATGAAATGGAGAATGTGATCTGCTTTATCTCTATTGCACAAGTTGACTGCAGGTATTTACTTAAAAAGTAACTACAAATAATAAAATGTACGGTATACCGTCCAAGCCTCCTAATACCATAACATGATGCAGCTACCACTGTGCTTGAAAATATGGAGAGTGCAGTATTTTTGCAGTATTACTTTAGTGCCTTCTTGCAAACAGGATGCATGTTTTTCCTTATTTTCCCCTTGACAATTCGGTTAGTATATTCCAGAGCGACTTACTGAAGTGATTCCATAAATGTTTCTACAACATTGTTGTAACTACAGTTTTGTAACTACAATGTTGATCCATCCTCAGGTTTCTCCTATTCTATTCAACTCTGTAACTGTGTTAAAGTCACCATTGGCCTCATGGTGAAATCCATGAGTGGTTTCCTTCCTCTCCGGCAACTGAGTTAGGAAGGATGTCTGTATATTTGTAGTGACTGGGAGTATTGTTACACCATCCGAAGTGTAATTAATAACTTCACAATGTTCAAAGGGATATTCAGCAATTGCCTTTTTTTTCTTTACCCATCTACTAATAGGTGCCTTCTTTTCGAGGAATTGGAAAACTTACTTACTAACTCACTACATTTCAGCTTTAAATTTTGTAGAAATTTCTAGAAATGTCAAAATACATAATTCCACTTTGACATGATGTGGTATTGTGTGAAGGTGACAATTTAAAAAAAAATGTAATCCATTTTAAATTCAGGCTGTATCACAACAAAATGTGGAATAAGTCAAGGCGTGTGAGTATTTTCTGGGTCCGGTTATACCCCCACATGGCTGTAGGAAGTGTTATGGAGTGTTACAGTGCTATCCATTTCCCTCTTTGCCGCACTGCCTCCCTGCCTTATTACATGCCTCAAGCTAACCGCTATCCCTGGCTAGCAGTAATGATGAGTAATGACAAAAAGCACCTCAGACTCAGACATAAGATACAGTAAATCTGAGGTGAATAAAAACTCTGAAATCCCTGAAAAGTGAAATGTCAGTGACAGGTGTTTTGGAGTTCTCTCTTTTTCCACGGAATCTTTCTATTCCCCCCTGAGGCAAAATGTAGGCCTCTCTCTCGGTTACAGTCCTGCAGTGCAAGTGATTGAGTTACAGGGCGCAACAAAGGTTTTTGAAAGGCAGGCCGTAGGAAAAGTAGGAGAGGTGCCATGGAGCAGTGTCTTATCATTCTTCGGTATATGGCACACTAGGACAGTGTTATAGACTCTCTGCCATATCTAGTGCACAGCAGTGTGCGATTACCGCTTGCCTATACACGGGAACCAGGCCCACGCCCTGGCTTTATTATAACTTATTATCGTCGGCGGTGGGCCGGTCCAATGATCTCACTTTTTTATTGCTTTCGATAGCAGGTCATTGTGACTTTTTGTTAATGTTAATGTTTACTTAAATCGTGTGGAAAGAGATTTTCTAGAGATTTGTCTGCTTAACAACTGAGTCATTTCCTATTGCTTTAGCCCTGACATGACACAGCACAAGCCTGCCTCATGATCAGATATATTTTTAAAGCCCCAAATAAAATGTGCATGAGAAACCACATCATAAACATTGGGTAATCCTCGAGGGAAACAATTGTGCACCCATCCAGAGAAGGATTGCTGACTAGCCTACTTTCTAGTGTGCCGTTTTGATGGTTCCACCACTGATCTCCTTTCAGTCATCGGGGGTGGGGGGGTATTGTTGTGAAATGTTAGTCCTAACAGGTCTTTTGAAAGCTCCTCTGTTTGCTCAGCTGAAAGCTATAGGCGCCTCATGGCATATGGCCTGCTGTAAAACACCAGGCCTGTCATGTAGAAACAGACAGCAGGGGCTGATGTCAATACCAACCATCTACCCTACCATATTCCCCACACTGCTGTGCACCGACACCTACCTATGATTTAAAATAGGGAGAAAGAGAAACTCATTCAGTGCCATCTTTCCTTTCTCTTTTTTTCTTTATTCTCTTTCAAGTGCTATCTACATACTGAAAAATACATTTTTCCTAAGCCTTTGTGTTTGATCCCCATAGCAGAATGCTGAATGCTCTTTGAACTACTTTTTGAGTGCTGGCCTTATTGTTTTTATATGTATGGACTAAGACAATTTCCATCTAAAAAGCTGGGAGTGAAATGGTTTTCCATATAGAATTTTTTTATTAATTTCTCTTTCATAAATCTTCAAATCAAATCAAATTTTATTTGCCACATACACATGGTTAGCAGATGTTAATGCGAGTGTAGCGAAATGCTTGTGCTTCTAGTTCCGACAATGCAGTAATAACGAACAAGTAATCTAACTAACAATTCCAAAAAAACTACTGTCTTATACACAGTGTAAGGGGATAAAGAATATGTACATAAGGATATATGAATGAGTGATGGTACAGAGCAGCATAGGCAAGATACAGTAGATGATATCGAGTACAGTATATACATATGAGATGAGTATGTAAAGCAAGTGGCATAGTTAAAGTGGCTAGTGATACATGTATTACATAAGGATGCAGTCGATGATATAGAGTACAGTATCTACGTATGCATATGAGATGAATAATGTAGGGTAAGTAACATTATATAAGGTAGCATTGTTTAAAGTGGCTAGTGATATATTTACATCATTTCCCATCAATTCCCATGATTAAAGTGGCTGGAGTAGAGTCAGTGTCATTGACAGTGTGTTGGCAGTAGCCACTCAATGTTAGTGGTGGCTGTTTAACAGTCTGATGGCCTTGAGATAGAAGCTGTTTTTCAGTCTCTCGGTCCCGGCTTTGATGCACCTGTACTGACCTCGCCTTCTGGATGACAGCGGGGTGAACAGGCAGTGGCTCGGGTGGTTGATGTCCTTGATGATCTTTATGGCCTTCCTGTAGCATCGGGTGGTGTAGGTGTCCTGGAGGGCAGGTAGTTTGCCCCCGGTGATGCGTTGTGCAGACCTCACTACCCTCTGGAGAGCCTTACGGTTGTGGGCGGAGCAGTTGCCATACCAGGCGGTGATACAGCCCGCCAGGATGCTCTCGATTGTGCATCTGTAGAAGTTTGTGAGTGCTTTTGGTGACAAGCCGAATTTCTTCAGCCTCCTGAGGTTGAAGAGGCGCTGCTGCGCCTTCCTCACGATGCTGTCTGTGTGAGTGGACCAATTCAGTTTGTCTGTGATGTGTATGCCGAGGAACTTAAAACTTGCTACTCCCTCTCCACTACTGTTCCATCGATGTGGATAGGGGGTGTTCCCTCTGCTGTTTCCTGAAGTCCACAATCATCTCCTTAGTTTTGTTGACGTTGAGTGTGAGGTTATTTTCCTGACACCACACTCCGAGGGCCCTCACCTCCTCCCTGTAGGCCGTCTCGTCGTTGTTGGTAATCAAGCCTACCACTGTTGTGTCGTCCGCAAACTTGATGATTGAGTTGGAGGCGTGCGTGGCCACGCAGTCGTGGGTGAACAGGGAGTACAGGAGAGGGCTCAGAACGCACCCTTGTGGGGCCCCAGTGTTGAGGATCAGCGGGGAGGAGATGTTGTTGCCTACCCTCACCACCTGGGGGCGGCCCGTCAGGAAGTCCAGTACCCAGTTGCACAGGGCGGGGTCGAGACCCAGGGTCTCGAGCTTGATGACGAGCTTGGAGGGTACTATGGTGTTGAATGCCGAGCTGTAGTCGATGAACAGCATTCTCACATAGGTATTCCTCTTGTCCAGATGGGTTAGGGCAGTGTGCAGTGTGGTTGAAATTGCATCGTCTGTGGACCTATTTGGGCGGTAAGCAAATTGGAGTGGGTCTAGGGTGTCAGGTAGGGTGGAGGTGATATGGTCCTTGACTAGTCTCTCAAAGCACTTCATGATGACGGAAGTGAGTGCTACGGGCGGTAGTCGTTTAGCTCAGTTACCTTAGCTTTCTTGGGAACAGGAACAATGGTGGCCCTCTTGAAGCATGTGGGAACAGCAGACTGGTATAGGGATTGATTGAATATGTCCGTAAACACACCGGCCAGCTGGTCTGCTCTGAGGGCGCGGCTGGGGATGCCGTCTGGGCCTGCAGCCCTGCGAGGGTTAACACGTTTAAATGTTTTACTCACCTCGGCTGCAGTGAAGGAGAGTCCGCATGTTTTCGTTGCAGGCCGTGTCAGTGGCACTGTATTGTCCTCAAAGCGGGCAAAAAAGTTATTTAGTCTGCCTGGGAGCAAGACATGCTGGTCCGTGACTGGGCTGGTTTTCTTCTTGTAGTGCGTGATTGACTGTAGACCCTGCCACATACCTCTTGTGTCTGAGCCGTTGAATTGAGATTCTACTTTGTCTCTATACTGGCACTTAGCTTGTTTGATAGCCTTGCGGAGGGAATAGCTGCACTGTTTGTATTCGGTCATGTTACCAGTCACCTTGCCCTGATTAAAAGCAGTGGTTCGCGCTTTCAGTTTCACGCGAATGCTGCCATCAATCCACGGTTTCTGGTTAGGGAATATTTTAATCGTTGCTATGGGAACGACATCTTCAACGCACGTTCTAATGAACTCGCACACTGAATCAGCGTATTCGTCAATGTTGTTATCTGACGCAATACGAAACATATCCCAGTCCACGTGATGGAAGCAGTCTTGGAGTGTGGAATCAGCTTGGTCGGACCAGCGTTGGACAGACCTCAGCGTGGGAGCTTCTTGTTTTAGTTTCTGTCTGTAGGCAGGGATCAGCAAAATGGAGTCGTGGTCAGCTTTTCCGAAAGGAGGGCGGGGCAGGGCCTTATATGCGTCGCGGAAGTTAGAATAACAATGATCCAAGGTTTTTCCCGCCCTGGTTGCGCAATCGATATGCTGATACAATTTAGGGAGTCTTGTTTTCAGATTAGCCTTGTTAAAATCCCCAGCTACAATGAATGCAGCCTCCGGATAAATCGTTTCCAGTTTGCAGAGTTAAATAAAGTTTGTTCAGAGCCATCGATGTGTCTGCTTGGGGGGGGATATATACGGCTGTGATTATAATCGAAGAGAATTCTCTTGGTAGATAATGCGGTCGACATTTGATTGTGAGGAATTCTAAATCAGGTGAACAGAAGGATTTGAGTTCCTGTATGTTTCTGTGATCACACCACGTCTCGTTAGCCATAAGGCATACACCCCCGCCCCTCTTCTTACCAGAAAGATGTTTGTTTCTATCGGCGCGATGCGTGAAGAAACCCGCTGGCTGCACCGCCTCCGATAGCGTCTCTCCAGTGAGCCATGTTTCCGTGAAGCAAAGAACGTTACAGTCTCTGATGTCCCTCTGGAATGCTACCCTTGCTCGGATTTCATCAACCTTGTTGTCAAGAGACTGGACATTGGCGAGAAGAATGCTAGGGACTGGTGCACGATGTGCCCGTCTCCGGAGTCTGACCAGAAGACCGCCTCGTTTCCCTCTTTTACGGAGTCGTTTTTTTGGGTCGCCGGCTGGGATCCATTCCGTTGTCCTGGTTGAAAGGCAGAACACAGGATCCGCTTCGCGAAAATCATATTCTTGGTCGTACTGATGGTGAGTTGACGCTGATCTTATATTCAGTAGTTCTTCTCGACTGTATGTAATGAAACCTAAGATGACCTGGGGTACTAATGTAAGAAATAACACGTAAAAAAACAAACTGCATAGTTTCCTAGGAACGCGAAGCGAGGCGGCCATCTCTGTCGGCGCCGGAAGTATAGCCAATGAGCTGGGCTTTACGGGAGTATCCAGAAACCATGTATATGTTGTAAACTGTAGGTACTTTCCTTGTACGACAGCATGCCTTTTCATTATGGACAAAAAATTATAAGGATATTCAGAGTTATGAAGTTATGAAAACTGGTTGTTTTGCAAATGTTGAACCTATAATGTGGCTACTAATACTTGGAAAGGTGAATCAAAGTCCAAGTATACAGATTTGACAATATTCTTGCAGAAAAATGGAATACGAATGTGAATGTGTCCTTCACGATTTGCCCAAATGACTCTGGGGACTTCACACTAAAAGTCTTGTAGGTCAGTCATTCTTCAAGTTATCCATCTGAAATTTTGCACATACGCCACTGCCATCTTGTGGACACTATTGGAATTATAACCAGAGTGACAGCTATAACAGTGACCTTTCTCTTGCATTTCAAAGATGGTGGTAAAAAAACACTGGTTGGTTTTCTCTTTGTATTTTATTCTACCAGATCTATTGTGTTATATTCTCCTACATTCACTTCACAAACTTCAAACTTTTCAAATGGTACCAAGAATATGCATATCCTTGCTTCAGGGCCTGAGCTACAGGCAGTTCGATTTGGTTATGTCATTTAGGCGAAAATTGAAAAAAAGGAGGCTATCCCTTTGGTTTTCCATATAATTTATTTCTCTTTCATAATAAAAGCGCCCTAAGAACTAATGATTCTCTCTTTTCTCCCAGGGGTCATCAGAACCCAGGAACTCCTGGACCATGAGACCACCCCGCACTACTGGCTGACTGTGTACGCCACGGACGGCGGCGTGGTGCCCCTCTCGGCCTTCGTGGAGGTCTACGTGGAGGTCCAGGACGTCAACGACAATGCGCCGCAGACCTCTGAGCCCGTCTACTACCCGTCGGTTGCGGAGAACTCGCCCAAGGACGTGTCCATCATCCAGATCGAGGCGGTGGACCCGGACGCCCAGGCCGGCGACAAGCTCTCCTACAAGATCACCAGTGGCAACCCGCAGGGATTTTTCGCCATCAACTCCAAGATGGGTAAGACGAAGGCAAAGGCCGCCACTTTGCTGAATTTAACTTTATTGATTCCCAAGGTGGAATTGAATTCTCGTAGGCAAACATGTGTAGCGCTACTATGCTTTAAATGAAGTGCATTGACAGAATAGTAAAGGTAGATAGAAAACAACCAGTTAAGTTCATGCGTGTTATTAGTGTTATCCATTTATGGTACAATGAAATGTATTGGAAATGGCCTTGTCTTTTGCTTCACATTTGCTTTGTCTATTCCAATGTGGAATAGACAAAGTGTGTTCTGTAATATGAAACACGACGCATGTACAGCGCCTTGGATTTATCCTCCCACGTATAATGTGTGGCCAGCAATCAATTAACCATTGCCTAACAGATTGTAGGCAATAGGCTACATACCAACTGAGAGTCAAGTGTATGTAATGTCATGTCCAATTTAATCACTTGAAAGAATCCAACTCCTCTCACAAGGTCGTGAATATCGCTTCTCCATAAAGAATAAATGTAGAAAGAATAGATGTTCAATTGCCCTTTGAGACTTTGAGTGTACATGGGGCACGTAGGTTATCTAGGTGATATCAATATTTTTGTTCTTGTTTTATAAGAAGCCTTCGGTATCTCCAGTATGCCCACGTGATTTTAGCATGGTCGATAGGAGTGCTGTCTACAGGGGTTTTCCCCACTAACCACAGAGCACAGTGTGTTCACATATGGTGTTCTAAAAATGGACGAACGTTGAATATTTCATCGTTATTCTTGAGGGGGTAAAGCCCACTGGTGCAGACAGTGATTTGACTTCAACATGAGCGGAAATAGTAGTAAAAGGAGTACACGTTGCAAACTGAAGCTTTTGAAATGGAAGCTGAAGTTTTTGAATGTGGATGTTGTAGTTTTTCTTCAGAGGACTGTGTGTTATTTTTGGTGGGGTTTTGAGGAATTTTTCACATTTTATATTCAGTTGGACAGATACCATGTTTTATATTTATGAATGTGATTTATTAGTATAATATCATAGAGCTTGACTTTGTTCAGTTGGCTTTCATTACTATTCAGTCTAGACTTCAAATGCCTTATCTGCAGTCCCCATGCCCAGTTATGGAATTACAGTAGTTACCAAAGCAGCGGCTCAATATAAAGTCTGCTAGACTGAATCAAGTCAATCAGCAAAATTAGATTTGTATGTCCCCTTTTAATAATTAACACAGCATTGTTATTACAAACAAGCTTGTTTACTTTGATTGCATTGTGCAACCTTGTATGTCTTTCAGTAGCTGCTAATTAACAAACTCCATTTAAATCCTTCCTCTGAGTTTTGCGTACTCGTCTCTTGTTGCTTTAAATGCAAGTACTCATTTAAACTGACATGAGGAATGGGCGGTAGAGCAGTCGTCTCTCCAATTTCCCCCATTGACTTGTGTGGTCCCATAATCCAAAGGCGGTCCTCCCATCAACAAACTGTGGTTATTTTTGTTATAGCAAGGGCCAATGTAAATGTTCTTGACCAAATAAGGGTTCGTCATATAGCATGCTCTCTCTAGCTTTCCCGACTGCTGGCAACTCTCCAAGGAGAGACAGAAAAGAAAGGGGAGAAAGAAAGAGAACGTTTTTTTTCTTTCTAATGCGCATTTGGCTGCATTTAGATCATTTAGGCATAGGTTTGATCATGAAGGTGGCAGTTGTGTGGGAGGTGTGTGTGTGTGTGTGTGTGTGTGTGTGTGTGTGTGTGGGTTGACTGTAAGATTCCACTTAGACAGATAAGACATCCTGAACACAGTGGGCAAAGTGTATTTATCTTGCAACGGAGCAGGCATTCTTGAAGTGGAGCAGGCATTCTTGAAGTGGAGCAGGCATTCTTGAAGTGATTTACAGTAGTGATTTACTAGTAGAGATGAGTTCGGCAGACTCATGCTGTCTAGATAATAGCCGTTGTTGGATTTTAGGAGTTGGCCTCGATTTGAGTTTCTCCTATCTGTAGTTAGTATATAGGGCAGACCAGCCTAGACATGGATGCACACCGGTGATTAATCACATAAGATCTGATCAGCCAAAGAGGTTTAATTTCACCCAAAGTTTTAACAGGATTGTCTGATTCTATTATACTTTGTTCCCTTAAGAGCTCCATTGGTGCCCTCTGATCAATGGGCAGATCCATATTTGACCCCGGCCATTGATTTGGGCTGACATCCAATGATTTTCTTTTGACCTCTTGAGATGGAAAGCACGTCTCCGCTCAATTGTTGAAAACCCAAAGGTGTGTCTGAGAAAGTGAATTTGACGTGTCGGTTTGTCTATTTTCCGGTTAGCTGCTCAAGATCGGCCCCATAGTCGCTTCCACCGTAGTGTATTGTAGTTGGGTGTTTTTGCCTCCCATTCAAAGAGTCTGGATTGAAACTCCACGTTCTTTCTTCGTAACGTATCCAATATGAGTCAGGGTCTTTCGACACATTGTTCTTGGAAGTTCCAAAAACGACCCTATTTAGCTACCACAGAGCAGATTTCAACTTGCCCTTTGAACCGAATGCTTCTACTTAGCCTGCATATTACCAGCAAATATGTCCCCCCCTTCCGGATTACGGGGTATTTATGAAACACAAAGCTTTACGGGGCTACTGAGTCTACCTGTTTATGTTCCAAACACGCACCGCTGCTCCGGTTGCTTTGTCGGTCTTCTCAAATGGTTCACATGAAGGACGGTGGTGAACGAGGGATGAAACCCATTCATGCATATCAAAGTGTTTAACTTTTTTAAATTTTTTATCAGTGGAACACCAGGGCTCCTAGCGTCAGGTTCGACAAAGAGGTGGTACAAAGAGAAACTTTAACTAAATCACTGCCCCCGTATGTATATGTGTTTGTGTAATTTCTCTGGAGGAGAAGGAGAAAGTGAGAGTGTGTGTGGGGGGGGGGATTTGAGTGCATCTCAACTGTTCCTGAATACATTAACTGTAATATTCAGAAGTGAATGGGACACATTTGTTCAAAGAAACTTAACTGAATCACTTCTATATGTATATATATATATATAGAGAGAGAGAGAGAGAGAGAGAGAGAGAGAGAGAGAGAGAGAGAGAGAGAGAGAGAGAGAGAGAGAGAGAGAGAGAGAGAGAGAGAGAGAGAGAGAGAGAGAGAGAGAGAGAGAGAGAGAGAGAGAGAGAGAGAGAGAGAGAGAGAGAGAGAGAGAGAGAGAGAGAGAGAGAGAGAGAGAGAGAGAGAGAGAGAGAGAGAGAGAGAAGAGAGAGAGAGAGAGAGAGAGAGAGAGAGAGAGAGAGAGAGAGAGAGAGAGAGAGAGAGAGAGAGAGAGAGAGAGAGAGAGAGAGAGAGAGAGAGAATACATCAGAGAGGCTCAGTGTTACAATGCAACCCTCCATAGAGAGGCCCAGAGAGAGAGACCCAGAGAGAGAGAGAGAGAGAGAGACATAAACATTAAAGGCTAGTGTTGCAGAGAAAACCTGCCAGCAGTCTCTGAGAGAGAATAGAGTTGACGGGCATGACCAAAACTGCTGCCTTCACAGTGAATGTCCCGAGAGAGAGAGAGAGAGAGAGAGAGAGAGACCCTAAGAGACTTCGCTGAAACATCAGCGAATGGGACACATTATCTTTTTATTTTCCATATCACTACCATTAAGACGGATGAACATTGGCTTCGTAGCCGGTCGACATTATCAACTCAATATGGCATTCTCCCCACATATTACAGGAGAGCACACTCTGTAGTTATATGTTCAAAAACAGCAACGGGAGCAAGGCCCTGCTTTGGCATATCTACAAAGCTCTAGAAAGGGGTGGAGGAAAAACGTTGCATACACACGCGTAGCTAGCTAGCTTATTAGCTTTGAAGCTAACATTTCTTCCCTTCAGCCGTCTGCTTTAAAGTCTGACAGCTTCAAATGCAGAGAGATGAAGGCTTCTTCTCATGCCACTTTTGGGTCACCCTTTTCCCTATTTTGGTGAGCATTGCAGACACGTGTAGCTTAGCTAACTAGCTAGCTATCATTGAAGCTAGCATTTTCCTCCTGTAGCTTATTGCCCGACAGTCCGAGGGCTTCAAACGCAGATGAAGGCTTCATCTCCTGGCTGCTTTTGTGTCACCTTGCCCTTGTCCCTGTGCAGTCCCCGTATCGGCTGGCTAAATCCCTGGACGAAAGGCTTACTTTATTTCTGCAGAGTAAACAAGTCCGGCTGTTTAGTTCCCTGTAACTCTAGGGGTTTCATTTAAGTGCAAGGCCAGCTCTCTCCTTCTCTCTCGCAAGACACCATGACATTCCCATTCGGAGAAAGCTGACAATGGGAATTCATGGGTTTTGGTGTTTCGCTTGGTCTGGAATAAAAAGAGTTCCTCCCCGCTGTTTGAATGTTTTCTTTTCCCCAGTCTTTCGAAGACGCCAAGGAGAATTGGGTCACTTGAATACTGTCTGCTTTGTGAGATTGACTCCTTGACCATCAATGTATGTATGCAGTCTGTGTTTGTAGCGTTGTATGTGCCTCCTCACATAACTCAGTGGTCTGTATCCAGAGCTGGTGTGAACGACTCTCCCCCTTTCTCCTTCACCTGATCTAGTGCTAACCCACCCACTCGCTGTGTTGAAGCGGATCAGGTTTATCATGATACACATACCACAGGATTCCCACCCTGCCTCCTCTCTCATTCGTCCCTCCCCCTCTCTCTCTCTGTGGGTTCAGCGTCCTTTTCAAACACAGCTCCGGTCGGAAAACACATTTCTGTTTTTCCCACCCTCGCTCGGCTTGACCCCCAGCGAGCTCTTATAGAAGTAGAGTTATCGAGTTACCCACCTCCTGCTCTGTACAAGCCTCCACTCTCACGTGCACTCTCCACTCTTTAAATCGCTACAAAGCTTTGGCCTCTTGTTAAAAAGCGACGTGAGGGGGGTAGTTCACGGGCGGTCGTCAGGGAGAGGCGGACGTGAGCTGCCTACCTGCATAGAGGGAGACTAGGAAGACTGTTACTGTTAATGATACCTGGCGAAAGAGGGATTTAAATGACGAAGGCAGCCTGCTGCGACGGTTTGGACTGGGCTTTAAACAATGTCGGGAACTGGAGGTTGTGCTCAAACAGCCGTGACTTCTCGTCGGATGTACACTTGCACTCAGGAAACAGGGAGGGAGTGGGAGAGGTCAGCCAAAGGTCACAAGAATATCGCAGAGTCTGCGATAGCCTAATTCTAACTCGCTGGCAATCCTATGTAGTCCAAAGGTGATAGATCATGTGCTGATGATTATGATAAAGGTGATGATCATTGTGATCTGTAAAGAGCAAGAGCACCAATAGTCTCTGGTTCAGTATTTGTGTTTAACTACGATCCCTCTAGGACTCTCTTTTAGGACGATAGGTTCAAGGTTCCCGAGAAGCGAGATCAAACACTGTCCTTGCCCAAGAGACTATTGTATAGTCTGTTGTATGAAAGTTAGCCTTGGAGCGCAAACACACAAAACCTCCCCTTTCACAATGAGGCACTCAATGTTTTTCACTTGACAACAGTACAGCATAGCCCATTCACTTAGTTCTGCCTCCTCTTTTAGTCCTGACAATGGCATGTCCTGTGTGGGACAGAGTTGTGTGTATACCACATTGTTTCCCCCGCATTTGGCGGCAGCAGTTGACCCAACGTATTGAAATGAATGGGAAAGATAAACCCAGGTTATTATTATTATTATTATTTATAAAAAAAATGTTTTGGCCACCATTGAAAATGAGTGCTCAACGCCTCCTCCTAGCGAGTCCTCCTCAGAGAGCCAGTCATTGTAGTAAATTGAAAAGGAATATCTCGGTATTGCGTTGGCAAGCATGGTTTCCTCTGACAGCTTTTATATGCATTTCTAATGCCGGTAGTTGTATGAAAAGCCGTTGGAACAGGAAAAACTTAAAAAAATAGCCGGTGGGGTCCGGGCTTCAAATCATCCACTCCGTGATATACTCATATCGGCTTTCAGCTGCGCCTTCTCTATTAGAAAAGGGGAGAGAAAAAACATCTGACAATGTGCACCCGCGTTTTATCAAAGCGCCCAGGCCGAGCGCGAGGGGAAGCCAGATAGGAAATGGATAATACCACCAACAACTTCCCGCCGTTTCCTGCTATTCCGGGGCCGAACTACTAGCACGAGACACCAATGTTGTTAAAGGAGCGAGAAAGGAAAGGGATGGAGTATACTTTTCTCAGGGAAAACTAATCCACAGTTTCACACCTGAACCTAATCCACACACCTGAACCTTTTGTAGGGTGTTTTTCTGTCTGTGTGTGTGTGTGTGTGTGTGTGTGTGTGTGTGTGTGTCCGTCTGTCTCTCTGTTTGAGAGTGTGAGGGAGGCCTATAGCACTAGGCTTCGAGGTTCATTAAGTATGGACTTAGGACACCTGTTCCTCACGGCTCGCCCCTTCCTAAGCTCCTAAGCACCTCCTTCACCTCTCTCTGGGAACAGCTGAATCTACATCCTGGCACACCGGCCAGACTGTCTTGTCTTCAGCGCGTGACTGAGAACGGGAATGTACACAGGAGCCCATGTAAAAAAAAAACATTTAAAAAACATGGCTGTCGTCTGCCTGGGATTGGTGTTTTCTCACTCACACACAAGGTGTTTCCGGTCTTTCACTGTCTATTTTGCTCTACCTTTCTCTTCTTACCTCCCTCTCTCTGTTTCTCTCTTTTTCTCTCCCTCCCTCCCTCTAAATTGAAGCCAGACACATTACATTCAGGCATAATATAAGCAGTATAGCCAGTATGTAGACCCCAGCTGGTAATCAGCTCCACAGTATCCAATTACTCATCCTCGTCACCAACCCATACATCAATCACACTCTCAAGCAGGCATCTGGAGAGAACACCCCCCCCCCAATAAAAAAAAACAGATAGGGGCTGCATTCCTATAGGGACACCGCTAGCACAATGTTTTGCAACGGGAGAGGAAAATGTGTGCCTCTCCTTGGAGAAGTCCTCACTGTTTTAGCCAGTTGTCTTCCGTTTGGTGCCCTGTGAATGCGACCCCCCCGTCATATTTAACAATGGTAATCAGAATCAGTAACACCCAGGTGGTTCTGATACGCTTTCAATGTACCACGACCACAGATGACATTGACCTTATAAAAATTGGTCCGCAAAATTGCGTTCCTTCAGTGTCAATATTTATTTCTGTTCGTGGTCGTAAGCAACTGTGCTTCCTTGCGCTTCCGCTTATCGTCAGTCCTGCACATCCTGTCGGGGGAAAATTCCCAAGCTTCCAATAGTCCTCAGCTTCCATCATATGAATATTAGTTTTGGAGATTATATATTTTCCCAGATCTCCTGTATCCGTCCTACTTGAGAACTGTCTACAGAGAGACCGTGAGCTCATAGTAGGGGTCCCTCTTTTTGTGTCCCTAATGGGAACCTATTCCCTACTTACTGCATTACATTTGACCAGGGCCCACTGTCAAAAGAAGTGCACTATGTAGGGAATAGGTTTCCATTAGGGATGCATTGTTTGTTTATATGCCCTCTTATGAATATCCATTAGATGAGTCCTATTAGCTACCTGGTAGGAGGGTAATGAGGTAGGCAGCATCCCTATCCCTCCTTGGGGTGTGTGCGTTTAGGGGAGCGAGGCAGGCTTTTTAGTTTTGGAGTGATATAGCCGTCTCTCTCTCTCCTTCGCTAAATGCTAGCCATTTTCACAAAGACCCCCTCTTAGCAGCAGGTGTGGGTGGGTCACGGGAGGGTATTGTCTGAGTCCACTTACACTGTGTCTGTGTGTGTGCCTGTCAGTACGTCCCTGTCCGAGTGTGTGGCGGTTTCTATCTTGTTCTGTGAATCTGTGTCCCTGTCTGCATTCCTGTTTGTACGTGTGAAGTGGGCTCTTACAGGGACGCAGGGGCCTTTTTGTAAGCTGTGTGAAGTACAGCATTTCTCCCCTAGCTAAATGATACATCTGTGGAGGCCCATCAATGGTCCCCAGTCAATGGCTCTGTGGCAGCTCACCTTTTTAAAGGAACACCCAAACAACCCCTTCTCTACTCTTAACTGTTTATCCTGCCTTATCTTAGAACCCCTCACACAAGTCGGCCATGCTTTGGGCTACTTCTTTTGGGATACTTTGCCGTGCGACACACACTTTGGGATAATGACAGTTTTCTTGGGCTGTGTGATGGAGCAACAAGTGCAGGAAACAAATTGCTGTTTTTTACCTAAATTTTGGGTTCTGCTTGTGTCTCCCCGGAGACTAGCTTGGAGCTAGTTGGTAGATTCTACAATGAAACACGAAGATGTTGAAATTATTGTATTCGGCACTCGAAGCTAGGAGAGGTTAAATGTTTTCTCCTTATGAGAAAAACGAGTCGCCCTGGGCCGTTATATATTTTTTTACCCTCAACACAACAGAAAAACAGCAATCCCGACCTAGATCAAATAATGAAATCTCAGGGAGATTTTTGCTAGTTTTTCAACAATTACGGTAAATATCTCAAGGCGCTCATATAGCTCGTTCATAACCGGGGAGGGTTTAAACCACCCACTGCAGACACCAACAAGATTCCCACACGTCTGCAGTCGACAGCTAAATATGTGTCACCCTGCTAGACTGCTAATCACTGCAGTAATACCTGGGTTGTGTTGTCCCAGCCCGGCATCGTCCCGACCAGCTCCCCCGGCCTCCATTTTGGAGACGCGGTTGTGCTGAAGGACATGCTGAGGAGCAACCTCTCTTCTGCAACTGTTGTTTTTTCCCCTCTTCTCAAAACAGCCTGGCTGTAATTACTGTCGGCCCCGGCTCAGCCCACTCCTGAGGAGGCTTGTGTGTGTTTGGACCGCTATATTGTGGATTAGAACGGCAACCTTCTCTCTGCTGTCTAGTGTGTGTGTGATTGCATGTGTGTGTGTGTTTTGAGAGCTGGTTTTTGGGTTTGGAACGGCAAGCTTCTCCCTGATGGCAGGCCTATATGTAGCCTGTTGGCAGGCCTATATGTAGCCTGATTGCAGGCCTATATGTAGCCTGCCAACAGCTGTACAGCTCCTCTAATCTTAACACAACTTAGTCATGTTGACTTCTGTCTGTACTCTGTATCTAGGACTAGTCCCTAGTCACTTGAAGTCACCTGTTAAATCCACTTCAATCAGTGTAGATAGGTTAACGAATTATTTTTAAGCCCTGAGACAATTGAGACATGGATTGGGCAAGACAAAAGATGTAAGTGCCTTTGAACAAGGTATGGTAGTAGGTCGCAAGGCACACCAGTTTGTGTCAAGAACTGCTGGGGTTTTTCATGCTCAACATTTTCCTGTATGTATCAAGAATGGTCCACCACCCAAAGGACATCCAGACAACTTGACACAACTGTGGGAAGCATTGGAGTCAACATGGGTTGGGCATTCCCTGTGGAAAGGCTTTCTTATAGAGTCCACGCCCGACGATTTGAGGCTGTTCTGAGAAGAGAAGGGGGGGGTGCAACTCAATATTAGGAAGGTGTTCTTAATGTTTGGTAAACTGTGTATAGTACTTACTGGCGGCAGTGTATTTCCAATCCATAGGCAGAATTGATCTTCAGAGGCTGGAAGCCTGGAGCCGTGGCTCAGATAAAGATTGGAACGTACGCTAAGCTAAGAGTACCACTTCATAGTTGTTGACGCTTCTAACCCCACATCAAAGGACCGCTCCCGAGAGCTAGGAGACAGCTAAGATACTTTAAGAAAAAAAGAAAGATAGCTCCAGCCATCCGGATCAATTTAGAGCAACCTTTCCTAAGAGTTGTACCTCAGTTAAATTTAGCTTCTCGCTAGGATGGATGTGCAGAGGAGTCAACCCCCGTCCCTTCAATTAAAGCTGTGGAGGATTTTCAGCCTGGCACACTTGGCAGCTTGACAAAGGGGAACGTGTGTTTGTGTGTGTGAGAGCGCAACCCCCTCTCTTTGCCAGTCTTTGGGAAATGTGGGTAATATTATTGTGTGTGTATGTATGTATGTGTGTGTATGTGTGTGTGTGTGTGAGAGCCACTCTCTCTTTCATTCTTTGGGAAATGGGGGTAATACGATCACTTTGTTTATATCCATTGAGATGCCCTGCAAATTGTCCCGGTTTTCAGGACAGCCCCACCGATATGCCTTACCTTCTTTTACAAAGAGCCTTGTTCGCCAGTTAGCTGCTAGTCTCAACCCATAACACTACCCATGACCAAACTACCCAGCATTATTACAACAGTACAGTGTAGCCCATTGACTTAGCTCTTGCATTTGTCCTGACAGTGGCATGTTGTCAAGCGTCCTTCCTTTCTTAATCGTTCCCAATTTCCCGGACAAGCTTTTCCAACTTGTAACGCCTTCATTAGCTTTGTTCAGTGTATTGCAAACAAAACAAAAACTAGCTTAGCACACAAGGGAAACAGTGTCTTTCTCTAATGCTGATAGCGCTTTGTTTTTTATTTGTTTCAAATTTCAAATGAACATTGTTACTTTTTAGGGTAAGGTATGACGCCCAGGGGAGCTCTGGCTCAGTTGAGTCCTTCATTTGCTGTGCAGGGCTATTTTGAGAGGTGCTGTAAGTTGTAGGCTTGCTATTCTGGTTTGCACCATATGTGCCATTGATGGGCTTGGGTTTCGGAAATCCTTTTTTTTTTTTTGCTATGATAATCAGGTCGACCAGTCGGCTCTGGTGCGGTCTGCTCTGGCACGTCTACTCTGCACTCATGTCTACTGCAAGGTTACAATTACGCCGGGAGTGAGAATACGCTGCTTATTATTTGAGGAGAAGAGACTGCTCGTATAATGTAGCCATATATTTAAAACAAAATTATCTCTCTTCTCCCTGTCCTTTGGTTGAATCTGATTCAAATCTCGAAAATCCTTAACCAAACCATGGGGATCTCATTCGAAACCCCTACACAGACGAGTTGAGACTCTGGCGCTCGGGCTTGGGGCTGTAGTTGACTGTGTCTGCCTCTTGACTGCCCGCCTCTGTATTTGTTCAGCTTGCGCTATAAGCCTCAGTTAGAGTTTTAGAGGCCACCGCTTGTTACAGAGCCCGTCAGCGGACCTCCACGATATTTCACTTGTGGCGGACTGTAAATCAGCTATTTACCCTGGCCCTTTCATGCTTTGGTGTTAGTTTAGCTTTAGGAAGCACGTCATGCGTCTTGTAATGAAGTTTGTCTGCCATTACAAATATGCATTTTTTTCTCAGTATTAGCTGCCTTTTTCTCTATGGTTTTGTGATTTCATTTTCATGATTGCATCAAGTCAAGAAAATGGAATATCACATTGTCCTGTAGCAAGAAGATGTAACATTGATGCAACATTAATACATTGATCGGGGCCATAGTACTAGCAAACCTCTCTTTTCTCTCAACAGGTCTTGTTACAACTACCTCGAGGAAGCTGGATCGAGAACAGCAGGATGAGCACATTCTTGAGGTAAGCACCTTGTTTTGTCTGGTCTACCACTAACAGAAAGGGGGAGGGAGAAAGAAGCGGGGGAATGGAAAAAAACGGTCTACTTCCTTGTCTGTCCGTCTGTGTGAGCCCTCGTGTTTTTTTGGAGAAGCATTAGCAGCATTGCTAATCATCAGAAAGGCCCTCAAGGACGACCTCTTCAGCCGAAACGGCCTTTAGGCTTGGCTGTCTTCAACCTCCAACCAACGTACTTTGGCCGAGCGCCAAGTGTTGCCAACCAAAACAAGCTGGGGCACAGAGACGCAGCGCATAGTTCCACACTAACCGGCGGAAGGGGGTTTGGGTTTTGGATCATGATTCCGCTGTTTGAGATTTCCAGGGGGGAATCAGGGTGACTGTGCCTTTGTTCTTCTCCAGTGTACCGTCACAGGATCGAGGGGGGCAAGCCGGGGCAGGAAGCGAACCTTCAACGCCGGGTTGATGTTTAAACTTGTGGATATTCACTTTTTCTCTCTCTATTGCTGTTTCTCTCTCTCTCTCTTTCTGTCTAACCCTCTCTTTCTTCTCTAACCCCACCTTTCTTCCACACCCCCACCCCCCACTTCATTCCATTCCCTCTGCCCAATCTAACCAAACGTTTAACGCCAGCACATTTAATTTTGTGCCAAGATCGATTAACCAGATTGGGCGCTGCTTAATTATCGTTATAGGAGTTAATGCAATTTGCGGTTCATTGGATGCCAATTAATGCCGATGTGTGCCCGCATGCCAGCCACTCCCTGTGTTTTCATACTCAATTTACACAGTGGGACGCACTCATTTTATTCTGGGACTGGAGAGTAAAGATAGTGGGGGAGAGGAGGGGAGAGATCTGTTCTCCTGAGGGAGACATTTCACTGCCTCCCGCTTCTCCTTCTCTTCCTCCTCTCTCTTTCTCTGTCTCTCTCTTTCCCTCCCCCCCTCTCTCTCTCATTCTCTCCAACCACATCTATGACAAATTAAATGGCCTACTCTTAGATTTGAGTGCCGAGTTGCAGAGGCCTCAAGAGAGAGGAAAACTAAATTGAAGCTTTCGACACCAAAAGCCCTTTTTTAATTTGTTAAAGTGACCAGGCCAGGAGCCCTCTGTGCGAACGACTGAGCAGATTCCCAGGGCAGTCAGAGTCCAAAGCCACCCTTGAGGGTTAATCTCAGGGGCATTGGTTGGTGTGTGACAGTAGAATTAAAGATGAAGAGAGCTGATAGCCGCTGTGTTTTTCCAACAGGCTCCTGTTTTTACAAATACATAGCCAGAGCCCGTTTGTTATTACTACGCTGTTCATTTGTCCCGTTTGAAGAAATGCTCCAGCAGACATTAAATAACCACATTAAATGTTAACAAGCTCAAAGCGCTCCTCCAGTTCTTTCATGTTGGGGCCAAATTAAAATGCACAGTGACATTCATACACTTCTTTATATATACATACATACATACATACATACATAACCAGTCAAAAGTTTGGACACACCTACTCATTCAAGGGTTTTTCTTTATTTTTTAAAATTATTTTCTATTTTTCTACATTGTAGAATAATAGTGAAGACATCAAAACTATGAAATAACACATATGGAATCATGTAGTAACTTAAAGTGTTAAACAAAGCTAAATATATTTTAGTTTCTTCAATGTAGCCACCCTTTGCTTTGATGAAAGCTTTGCACTCTTGGAATTCTCTCAACCAGCTTCACCTGGAATGCTTTTTCAACAGTCCTGAAGGAGTTCCCACATATGCTGAGCACTTGCTGGCTGCTTTTGCTTCACTCTGCGTTCCAACTCATCCCAGACCTACGGCTCCCGAGTGGCTCAGTGGTCTGAGACACTGCCTCTCAGTGCAAGAGGTGTCACTGCAGTACCTTGTTCGAATCCAGGCTGCATCACATCCGGTTGTAATTGGGAGTCCCATAGGGCGACGCACAAGTTGTCCAAGTTTGGCTGGGGTAGGCTGTCATTGTAAATAAGAATTTGTTCTTAACTGACTTGCCTAGTTAAATAAAGGTTATATTAAAAAAACATCTCAATTAAGTTGAGGTCAGGTGATTGTGGAGACCAGGTCATCTGATGCAGCACCCCATCACTCTCCTTCTTGATCAAATAGCTCTTACACAGCCTGGAGGTGTATTGGATCATTGTGCTGTTGAAAAACAAATGATAGTCACACTAAGTGCAAACCAGATGGGATGGAGTATCACTGCAGAATGCTGTGGTATCCATGCTGGTTAAGTGTGCCTTGACTTCTAAATAAATCACAGACAGTATCACCAGGAAAACACCACAGCAGCACCTCCTTCGTGCTTCACGGTTGGAACTACACATGCAGAGCTCATACGTTCACCTTCTCTGCATCTCACAAAGACACGGCGGTTGGAACCAAACATCTCCAATTTGGACTCATCAGACCAAAGGAGAGATTTCCACTTGTTTAATGTCCATTGCTCGTGTATCTTGGCCCAAGCAATGCTTTTCTTCTTATTGGTGTCCTTTAGTAGTGGTTTCTTTGCAGCAATTCAACCATGAAGGCCTGATTCACACAGTCTCCTCTGAACAGTTGATGTTGAGATGTGTCTGTTACTTGAACTCTGTGAAGCATTTATTTGGGTTGCAATTTCTGAGACTGGTAACTCTAATGGGTCATCCTTTCCTGTAGCGGTCCTCATGAGAACCAGTCTCATCATAGCGCTTGATGGGTTTTTGCGACTGCACTCGAAGAAACTTTCGAAGTTCTTGACATTTTCCGGATTGACTGACCTTCATGTCTGGACTGTCATTTCTCTTTGCTTATTTGAGCTGTTCTTGCCATAATATGGACTTTGTATTTTACCAAATAGGGCTATCTTCTGTATACCAGCCCTACCTTGTCACAACACAACTGATTGGCTCAAACGCATTAAGACGGAAAGAAATTCCACAAATTAACTTTTAACAAGGCACACCTATTAATTGAAATGCATTCCAGGTGACTACCTCATGAGCTCATTGAGAGGATGCCAAAAGTTTATAAAGCTGTCATCAAGGCAAAGGGTGGCTACTTTGAAGAATCTCAAATATAAAATATATTTAGATTTGATTAACACTTTTTTGGTAACTACATGTTTCCATCTGTGTTATTTCATAGTTTTGATGTCTTCACTGCAAATAAAAACACTTGAATGAGTTGGTGTGTCCAAACTTTTGACTGGTTGTGTGTGTGTGTGTGTGTGTGTGTGTGTGTGTGTGTGTGTGTGTGTGTGTGTGTGTGTGTGTGTGTGTGTGTGTGTGTGTGTGTGTGTGTGTGTGTGTGTGTGTGTGTGTGTGTGTGTATATATGTAGGTGGTTGTGGAGAAAGGGGTTCAGACCAGGGTTTGAGGTCTTCCCACCTTCCCTCCTCCACCTTTGTCTTATAAGCTGATCTTAGGTCAGTTTTGCAAATGCCAGGCTCACCAAGATTAGCCTGGCATTTGCTCACTCAGAGACCTCCCCCACTCCCACTGCCAGTGGCGCTCGCACGCATACACGCTGGCATGTGCACAGATGCAAGCATGTACACACACACATACACACACCACCACCTACCAACCCCTCCCCATCATAAACTCCATTCCTTTCCCCATCCACCCAGCCACCCCCCCTCCCAGCTGACCCAAATTGAAGGAAAACTTTGACTATGTACAGACGCAGTGAGCATAGCCTTGCTATTGTTACAACACTGTATATAGACATAATATGACGTTTGCAATGCCTTTATTCTTTTGGAACGTCTGTGAGTGTAATCTTTTGTTTATTATCTACTTCACTTGCTTTGGCAATGTTAACATATGTTTCCCATGCCAATAAAGCCCTTGAATTGAGAGTGAGGGGGAGAGAGAGAGAGAGGAAGGGAAAGGGAGGGAGAGAGAGAGAGAGAGAGGGAGGGAGTGTGAGAGAGAGAGGGAGTGTGAGAGAGAGAGGGAGTGTGAGAGAGAGAGGGAGTGTGAGAGAGAGGGAGTGTGAGAGAGAGAGGGAGTGAGTGAGAGGGAGGGAGTGAGAGGGAGGGAGTGAGTGAGAGGGAGGGAGGGAGGGAGAGGGAGTGAGTGAGAGGGAGTGAGTGAGAGGGAGTGAGTGAGTGAGGGAGAGGGAGTGAGTGAGTGAGGGTGAGGGAGTGAGTGGGAGGGAGGGAGAGAGAGGGAGAGGGAGTGATGGAGGGGGAGTGATGGAGGGGGAGTGATGGAGGGGGAGTGAGGGAGGGAGAGAGGGAGAGGGAGGGAGGGAGGGAGAGGGAGGGAGGGAGGGGAAACAACAAGGGAGACATGTTAGGACATGCTCGGCCAGTTCTGAAAGAGAGGCAAGTTTAATGTTCTGCTCATAGGCATATCTCTACACCAACTTCCCAAGTGTCTATAGTCTCAGCCACTTTCTTGGTTAATGCCCTCTGAAGTGTCTAGGCACTAATGTTTCACGACGACAGACTTGACAGTTGGCCTCCATTTGACCAGGGGTTTGTTGCAGACGCGCAACAATACGCACCAAGTGTAAACATTTAATTCCAAAAAGCCTGAGAACCACTGTGACACGGTCTTCACGTTGTTGTGACTGTCTGTCGGACATGGTGAGAGACTGGCCTCTGGTAAAGGCTTTGTTTTGAAAGAGTAGGATGTGCTGATGAGCAACTGTCTAGCACGGCTCGGAAGCGCACTCATGTACACACACTCACTCACTCACTCTGTCTGACTAGGTAAAAATCTGCCGTTCTGCCCCTGAGAAAGGCAGTTAACCCACTTGTTCCCCGTACAGTATTACAGAGTTCAGTTAGTTTTTGTAATTGATGCTCCTATCTTGTCTCTTCGGTTGCTCTGCAATAATTACCATTTAATTGCATCCCAAATGGCACCCTATTCCCGATTTAATGCACTACTTTTGGCCAGAGGCCTGTGGGCCCTGGTCGAAAGAAGTGCACTATATCGGGAATCGGATATAATTTGGGATACACACACACACAGCCGAGTTCAGCTGTTCACATTAGCCCGGGTCCTCATCTTCAGCTTTTTTCAATCCACTGCTTTGATTTCACAGACGGAACTGTGGACAAAGCGTGTGTACCAATGACACTCTACTCCCTATATAGTGCACTGCTTTTGAACAGGACACCTAGGGCTCTGGTCAAAAGTAGTGCACCATGTCGATGTAGGGTGCCATTTGGGATGCATGAATATAATCTGAAAACGGGGCCAAATGAACTCATCTGCCCGTAATGGCAATGTTCATTACAGAATATGAGAATACGGGCCAACGCACCGGCAACACTGCTCCCGAGAGGCGCACGCCGCCCCAAACTCGAATGGTCCTCGTCGTCCCATTTAATTAATTTTGTTCGGGCAAATAACTCGGGCGGCCTTGGACCGACTAGGCGCAGGAAAACAAAAACACATTATGCCGCTAATTGTCGCTGCTAGTGCCAAATGGCGTGTGACCACAACCCCAAAGTGTTTTTGCTAAAGCGCTGAGCAGATGGTTTTAAATGACTATTGTTCAGCTCTTTATTTTTTATTTCTGACGCTTTAAGCTCAGAATTGCTCACATCTCTCCCGGCTGTGAGATGGACGATCCCCAGTTCAGTTTCCCAGTTACTCATGAGATTTAAGTGTTGTGTTTGTTTGGGTCATCTAAGCTTATTGCTGGCTGCGTACATTAAGCCAGGCCTAATTAACCAAAGTGTTAAAGCAGCTGAGTGTTCAAACTACCAAGTGTTAAAACTAATGTTAAAACCAACTTAAGTCTCTCAAGCAAACTATGGGCTGTAAGGTTTCATCATTATTTTTGAACAATTTTTAATCAAACCTCTCCAAATGGGTTAACACATCGTGCCATTGGTGGTTTTATTTTTTAAAACCCTGGTCCAAGATCAGTTTGTGCTTTGTGTCAATGACCATGGGAATTGGCAAGAACGCACAAACTGATCTTGAAAATAAGAATTTGCTCTTAACTGACTTGCCTAGTCAAATAAAGGTAAACCCATTTAACGGAATATATTGTTTTTGGAGCACCAAGAAGACATTGGGGAAGGGGGATACCTCTGAATCAGAGAGGTGCTGGGGGGCTGCCTTCATTGACATCCAGGTCTTGGGCGCCCCGGGGAACAGTGGGTTAACTGCCTTGCTCAGGGGCACATTGCTCACCAAAGAAACGGGACCTGCTACATCCCCAAAATAACGACGAGTCTCATTCGTCTGTGGCAGGAAAGCAAAGCAGCAAAGCGAGTGTGGTCTTTGGACCGTCTTGTTGCGCTCGTCTCAGAAAAAAACGCCAAACTATGACTTGCCTCTCACTTTCATTGAATCCATTCACCATTAAAAAAAAGAATGAGTGAAAGGGAAAGAAAGAAAGAAGGAAAGGGAACAATTCAACTTCAATAAGCGAGCGAGTGAATAACAAGCCTGTTCCCTTCGCATATTGGTTCCCGGAAGCACAGCGTGGGTCTTTGAATAAAATGACTTGACAGCTCGCTAATCTCGGGAAGGAATTGCTTCAATTTTGGCAGCCAATTGACTAACTGAGAAACATTTGTGAGCACAGCAATGACATGGAGAGAGGGAGGAAGAGGTAGGGGGGAGAGAGAAAGGGGGATAAAGCGAGGGAAAAGGGAGAGAAGAAAGTGAGTTTGCTTTTTTACCTCCGCTCTCTTTGGTTAGTTCAAGGACTTCGAATAAGGAACGTCTTCAAACGTAGGAGCTCCGGTCATTACATATTTACGAGATGCAGAGTTTACTGCTTACACATATGTGCTCCATTATTGCCTGGTCCCCCCCGCCCACCCCCTCCTCTGCAGTATATGCATTGTTTCGCTAAACTGGTTTTAAACGTGCCTTTAATTGGAAATGTTTACGTGACAACACACTTTCCAAGGTTGCATGGGAATATGGAACACAATGCCCGTTCAAAATGTGAAATGTGATGACAGTTAATTCACATAGATCCTTTGAAGCGTTTCATTCACCGTTTCCCTCTTTTCCCTCTCACAGTCTCAAACATAGGATTCCAATTGTAATTCCATGTTTTCCTCAAATTCTCTCACGGAATTCCCATTCTAATTCCATATTTCCTGCTCTTTTTTTGTTGTTGTTCAGAATAGTCACAGGCATCATAATTTCCATACTTCCATTTTAATAACATGTTTTTCCAAACTTTTCCCAAATAGATCACCGTCACTGACCACGGGGTTCCCGCCAAATCCACCACGGTCCGTGTCATCGTCAAAGTCCTGGACGAGAACGACAATCGGCCACAGTTCCTGGAGAAGATCTACAAGATCAAGCTTCCAGAACGGGAAAAAACGGAAAAGGACCGGGCTCTGAAGCGGGATCCCGTGTACCGGGTGATCGCCTCGGACCGCGATGAGGGTGCCAACTCGGAGATCTCTTATTCCATCGAGGAGGGAGATGAGCACGGGAAGTTCTTCATCGAGCCAAAGACGGGTCTGGTGTCATCCAAGAAGTTCTCCTCCGCCGGGGAGTATGACATCCTCACCGTGAGTAGCCTAGCGCATTTTGATTCATCGTTTTTGTACTCTGGATTTTTCGCGAGGAAATTCCTCCGCATCTTATACCGAACGAAAATATAAATGCAACATGCAGCAATTACATTAAAAAAAACTGAGTTAAAGTTCATATAAGGAAATCAGTCAATTGAAATACATTCATTACGACCTAACCTATGGATTTCACATGACTGGGCAGGGGCGCAGCCATGGGTGGGGGGCAGGCATAGGCCCACCCACTTGGAGCCAGGCCCAGCCAATCAGAATGAGTTTTTCCCCACAAAAGGTCTTCATTACAGACAGTTTCATCAGCTGTCCGTGTGGCTGATCTCAGATGATCCTGCAGGAGAAGAAGCCAGATGCGAAGGTCCTGGGCTGGGCTGGTCTGTGGTTGTGAGGCCGATTTGGACGTACTGCTAAATTCTCTAACACAACTTTGGAGGCGGCTTATGGTAGACAAATTAACATTACATGATCTGGTAGTAGCTCTGGTGGACATTCCTGCAGTCAGCATGCCAATTGCACGCTCCCTCAAATGTAGACATCTGTGGCATTATGTTGTGACAAAACTGGACATTCAAGTGGCCTTTTATTGTCCCCAGCACAAGGTGTACCCGTGTAATGATCATGCTGTTTAATCAGTTTCTTCATATGCCACACGTGTCAGGTGGATGGATTATCTTTGGTAAAGGAGAAATGCTCACTAACAGGGATGTAAACAAATTTGTGCACAACATTTTGTCGAACATTTCAGGGATCTTTTCTTTCAGCTCATGAAACATGGGACCAACACTTGACAGGTTGCATTTATATTTTTGTACATATCAGACTGAGGACTGTGATTTATTCATGTTGATTTACTTTTACATTTCCAATGTACATGCCATATTGCATTTGTTGATAACATTTTGAGGTTTAGGATAGTCACAGTACTTTTATGTCATAGTACTTTTGGGCCAGTGTTGCCTGTGATAAATTTATCTCACTTGACGGAATTAGACACTTAACACAGTAATCTCCCTGGACATATGTTTAACGGGGGACGCCATGGTAACTGGTGTTCTGCTCGGTGGTTGTTTTTTTCCATGTGGGCTGGCTGGCCGTTCTTTGACCCCTTGGCCTATCTGTCTCTGTCTCTCACTCTATTTCTCTCTCTTGCTCTCTTACTCTCTCTCTCTTTCCTCTCCCCCGTCTCTCTCCCTATGTTTTAATTCAAGTATTTTAATTCATGCTTTTTAAGTGCTATCTGCTGGGAATCCAGTGTGTTTTGTTGTATAATTTAGTTACCCAAATCAATTCAAATCAATTCATTCCCTCTCTCTTTCAGATCAAAGCGGTGGACAACGGGCGCCCCCAGAAGTCGTCCACCTGCCGGCTGCACATCGAGTGGATCCCCAAGCCGGAGGTGGCGGCCAGCGCCCCCCCCCTGGCCTTTGAGGAGCCCCCCTTCTTCTTCTCAGTGATGGAGAGCGACCCCGTGGCGCACATGGTGGGGGTCATCACCACGGAGACGTCGGACACGCCAGTCTGGTTCGAGATCACAGGTGAAACCTTGACGAGTGGCTGCAGGGTTCCGTTTTAGGTTGCGTGTGGGTCTGTGCATACGCGCATGCGTGTGTATGTGGGTCAGTTGAATGCGCTCTAGAAGGAGATGAATCTAGTTGTATAGACAAGGGAAGACATCCCCGGCATAGATTCTTGTAGCTTTCTTCTTAGCACTAACCCAAGCAAGCGAATATGAGTGTGAACCCAACAAACCCAAAAACAAAACCAACGTACAACCTATTTTCTCCTTGCTCCCTGTAATAATTGAGTCTCTAATAGTGACTCCTTTGCATGGTGAATGTTAACATCTCTACTGCATAAATTTCCTGAAAATACTTCTCCCTCCTCCCTTCTCCTAACCAACGTTTGACTGACGCCTTGCCTCTCTCTTTTTTCTCTATGTTTTCTCCTTCTCTGCTTCTCTTCTCTTCTCCTTTGCTAATGTCTCTTGTACTGGATTTGGTTTGTCCAGAAGGAGACACGGGGGAAGTGTTTTACGTCGTTCAGATGGCTTGCGACCTCAACTGTACAGCGGAAGGTAGATCTGCTGTAATGGGATCTCTCTGCTGCCCTTGGCTGTATTAAGTGATCTCTAGTACCGTTGGAGATTGTTGACTGTGATGTCTGTCATGCAGATCTGGGTTCAAAAACTATTTGAAATCATTTCAACTGCTCTAGGTGTGCTTGACTGAGCCTGCCCGGCTTCATAGACCAATAGGAGTGCAAACCCCGCCCATGCTACACTTCATGCCGGCTCAAAGTGTTTGAAAGAGTTCAAATGGCGTTTGAACCCAGCCGTGCTGTCACGTGGCTGAGCTTGTGCATTTGTTTCTGTCATTCTTGTGATCGTGTGACAACAGATTTACGTCAACACATATACCGCACGTGAACATGAACATATGGCTCCATTTTGTCTATGTACCGTATGTGTATTTCATTCACGGTGTCTCGTGGAATCTATTGACACATGCAACTAACTGTACGTGATTGATGTATACACATCATAATACCACTTGCACATATGGTTCCACAATGAGTCTGGAAAGTTAACATAAGTACAGGGAAATGTTTTTTACATCATTTTGTGCTTCTGTATGTATCAACAATAGGGATAATGTTGCTTATCAAAATGTAGGCAACAGTATGGATAATATACATTTGTTATTATACATGGATTACATACAATTTATGTATAAGTTCCTCTTGCCTAATGCCACGGCCAAACAGAACCGTATGTCACTGTTAGCTTACCTAGCTCCAGTACTGCGTTATAATTTAAACAGGTGATGATGGCCCCACTCATTTCCTGTCCATTTTAATTTGTGCGCCCGCCTAACCCTTCCTTCCGTCGTTTCCACCAGGTGGGAACTACGACAGCCGCTTTGACGTGGGCAAGGCCAGCGGGACCCTGATTGTGGCGAGGCCCCTCGACGCCGAGCAGAAATCCAATTACAACCTGACAGTGGCGGCAACGGACGGGACGCGATTTGTCAGCACCCAGGTAATTGGAACGTTAATGTTTGTTGACGGCGGTAGAGTTTGTCACGGATCCTATGAGGTAGGATGAACCATGAACCATGGTTTGCACGAGAGTCCTCATTCTGTGTCCATCCGTTTTCAATGCTTTTAGTTGGGATTTTCGGCACTTTTGCCAAATTTAAATGAACCTGTGACTCCCTTTGTTTGACAGACAGATGAGGGGTTAAGCAAGGAGGTGGATCTAGAGAGGTCAGAAATTCCGTGCGCCCATCCATTGCCTGTTTTTGATTAGACTCGTGCGTGGGTCAACACCACACCGGGCATACTCCAGGCGCTCGCTTTTCCAAACTTGACCCCTAACGTCATAACATGTGCTTGACGGACATTCCTTCTTCTCTCTGTCCACATCTACCGGCGGCAAAAGAGGTCTACATCCCAAATGGAACCCTGTTCACTCTATCTTGCACTTTATAGGGAACAAGGTGCGATTTGGGATACAGACAAGGAGCGTTCAGAACCGCTTTCTTGGCAGACCAGCTCCGAGATTCTCCCATTGTCTCATTTCTAATGGGCCTAGGAGCGAGGGAGGAAGAAGGAGAGGAGGGCGGAAGAACGGTGCCTGTCTAGCCAGGTGCTTTTTAAAAAGTGTGCATTCCACAGCCCGTGTCTGCAGCTACGCCCCTCCTTCCCCCTCACTGAACCTGCATGTCTTTTCTTCTCCTTTTCTCACTTCTCTCTCTCTCTCTCTCTCTCTCTCTGGAGACATGAAAGTGCATTGAGGCTAAAGAAAAGTGCAGGTCCACTCTCACATTCACATTAATCCCGAGATGAACAATCTCTTGAGGTTTAGAGGCGTGCAGAGCTGTAAAGGTTTTATGAAAATCCACAACTAGTCACCTCCAACTCATGGCAGGTGCATAATGATATAGCCATTATGAGAAATTGTTAACTTATTGTCCTCTCCATTTCCAATCCAGACTGGCGTTCAAATAGCATTTGTTTACTTTCAAAGTGTTTCATTGTGCATGTCTAGTGACAGGTTTGCTCTTTTAGGACTATCCTATTCATTCCATTGTGCCAGGCAAGCTCAATCAAAGTATTTGAAATAAAACACACACTATTTCAACTAGAGGTTGACCGATTTATTCGGCATGGCCAATTAATTAGGGCCGATTTTCAAGTTTTCATAACAATCGGTAATCAGCATTTTTGGACGCTGATGGCTGATTGCAGGCCAAGGTAAGTTGCTAGCTAGCATTAAACTTATAAACTTATTAAACTTGTAAAAAACAATCAATCTTCACATAATCACTAGTTACCTACACATGGTTGACGATATTACTAGGTAAACTAGCTTGTCCTGCGTTGCATATAATCAATCGAATCACAGCCTACTTCGCCAAACGTGTGATGATTCAACAAAAGCGCATTTGTGAAAAAAGCACAATCTTTGCACGAATGTACCTATCCATAAACATCAATGCCTTTCTTAAAATCAGTACACAGAAGCATATCGTTTTAAACCTGCATATTTAGTTCAAAGAAATTCATGTTAGCAGGCAATATTAACTAGGGAAATTGTCACTTCTCTTGCATTCATTGTACGCAGAGTCAGGGTATATGCTACAGTTTGGGCTGCTCTTTCTTCCTCCCTCGCTCCTATGACATAACATTGAAGGTTGTGCAATGTAACAGCAATATTTAGACTTGGGTTTGCTACCCGTTTGATAAAAATACAGAACTGTTCCTTATTTCACTGAAAGAATAAGCGTTTTGTTTTCGAAATGATAGTGTCCGGATTTGACCATATTAATGACCAAAGGCTTGTATTTCTGTGTTTATTATAAATACGATAAATTGGTATCTGCTTTTTTTGGTCTTCCAATAATCGGTATCTGCGTTGAAAAATCATAATCGGTTCGACCTCTAATTTCAACCCAGGTTCCTATCCATAGTCACAGTCTTGGGCCTATCGACTCTGGAAATTCCAATGAATTCCAATGAAATTCCAATTCCAATGGTTCTGTGCCTCTTCTCAAAAGCATTCAGAGATCTGTTTTGGGGAGAGAAAAAAACTCTACTTGTTGTCTCTGCCTGTAAATAGAGCCTTTTATCATGTGGCCCTGTGCGCCGCCGAGCCCCTCTCAGCCTGCTGGGTTGGGGCGGCGAAGCGGGCGGCTGTGTTTTCCACAGCCCGCTGAAGGAAGCGTCGCTAAATGGAGGCTTCAGATACATCACAGAGCGCCCTATTGTCATGTGGAGAGAGACAGAGACACACACACACACACACGCAAAATGCACACACACACACACACATACATACGTGCTTGCATATGTAAGCACGCACACACAAATAGATACAGTACCAGTCAAACGTTTGGACACACTTACTCATTCCAGGGTTTTTCTTTATTTGTACTACTACTGCTACATTGTAGAATAATAGTGAAGACATCAACACTATGAAATAACACATATGGAATCATGTAGTAATAAAAAAAAGTGTTAAACAAAATACACTGCTCAAAAAAATAAAGGGAACACTAAAATAACATCTGAATGAATTAAATATTCTTATTAAATACTTTTTTCTTTACATAGTTGAATGTGCTGACAGCAAAATCACACAAACATTATCAATGGAAATCAAATTTATCAACCCATGGAGGTCTGGATTTAGAGTCACACTCAAAATTAAAGTGGAAAACCACACTACAGGCTGATCCAACTTTGATGTAATGTCCTTAAAAGAAGTCAAAATGAGGCTCAGTAGTGTGTGTGGCCCCCACATGCCTGTATGACCTCCCTACAACGACTGGGCATGCTCCTGATGAGGTAGCGGATGGTCTCCTGAGGGATCTCCTCCCAGACCTGGACTAAAGGATCCGCCAATTCCTGGACACTCTGTGGTGCAACTTGGTGTTGGTGGATGGAGCGAGACATGATGTCCCAGATGTGCTCAATTGGATTCAGGTCTGGGGAACGGGCGGGCCAGTCCAAAGCATCAATGCCTTCCTCTTGCAGGAACTGCTGACACACTTCAGCCACATGAGGTGTAGCATTGTCTTGCATTAGGAGGAACCCAGGGCCAACCGCACCAGCATATGGTCTCACAAGGGGTCTGAGGATCTCATCTCGGTACCTAATGGCAGTCAGGCTACCTCTGGCGAGAACATGGAGGGCTGTGCGGCCCCCCGAAAGAAATGCCACCCCACACCATGACTGACCAGTCTGGTCATGCTGGAGGATGTTGCAGGCAGCAGAACGTTCTCCACGGCGTCTCCAGACTGTCACGTCTGTCACATGTGCTCAGTGTGAACCTGCTTTCATCTGTGAAGAGCACAGGGCGCCCGTGGCGAATTTGCCAATCTTGGTGTTCTCTGGCAAATGAAAATGTCCTGCACGGTGTTGGGTTGTAAGCACAACCCCCACCTGTGGACGTCGGGCCCTCATACCATCCTCATGGAGTCTGTTTCTGACCGTTTGAGCAGACACATGCACATTTGTGGCCTGCTGGAGGTAATTTTGCAGGGCTCTGGCAGTGCTCCTCCTGCTCCTCCTTGCACAAAGGCGGAGGTAGCGGTCCTGCTGCTGGGTTGTTGCCCTCCTACCGCCTCCTCCACATCTCCTGATGTACTGGCCTGTCTCCTGGTAGCTCCTCCATGCTCTGGACACTACGCTGACCGACACAGCAAACCTTCTTGCCACAGCTCGCATTGATGTGCCATCCTGGATGAGCTGCACTACCTGAGCCACTTGTGTTGGTTGTAGACTTCGTCTCATGCTACCACTAGAGTGAAAGCACTGCCAGCATTAAAACGTGACCCAAACATCAGCCAGGAAGCATAGGAACTGAGAAGTGGTCTGTGGTCCCCACCTGCAGAACCACTCCTTTATTGGGGGGTGTCTTGCTAATTGCCTATAATTTCCACCTGTTGTCTATTCCATTTGCACAACAGCATGTGAAATTTATTGTCAATCAGTGTTGCTTCCTAAGTGGACAGTTTGATTTCACAGAAGTGTGATTGACTTGGAGTTACATTGTGTTGTTTAAGTGTTCCCTTTATTTTTTTTGAGCAGTGTATATTTTAGATTCTTCAAAGTAGCCACCCTTTCCCTTGATGATAGCTTTACACACTCCTGGCATCCTCTCAACCAGCTTTAGCTGGAATTATTTTCCAACAGTCTTGAAGGAGTCCCCACATATCTTGAGCACTTGTTGGCTGCTTTTCTTTCACTCTGTGGTCCAACTCATCCCAAACCATCTCAATTAGGTTGAGGTCGGGTGATTGTGGAGGCCAGGTCATCTGATGTAGCACTCCATCACCCTCCTTCTTGGTCAAATAGCCCTTTCACATTCTGGAGGTGTTTTGGGTCATTGTCCTGTTGAAAAACAAATTATATTCCCACTAAGCGCAAACCAGATGGGACTGCGTATCCCTGCAGAATGCTGTGGTAGCCATGCTGGTTAGGTGTGCCTTGAATTCTAAATTCTTCATCAACAGTGTCACCAGCAAAGCACCCCCACACCGTAACACATCCTCCATGCTTAACGGTGGGAACCACACATGAAGAGTTCATCCATTCACCTACTCTGTGTCTCACAAAGACAAGTCGGTACTATAGTTTGGGCTGAGATCCCGCTAACGGGATCGATATGACAACAGCCAGTGAAAGTGCAGGGCAACAAATTCAAAACAACAGAAATCCCATAATTAAAATTCCTCAAACATACAAGTATTTTACACCATTTTAAAGATACACATCTTGTTAATCGCACCACAGTGTCTGATTTTCAAAAAGGCTTTACAGTGAAAGCAAACCAAACAATTATGTTATAGGTCAGAGCCAAGTCACAGAAAAACACAGCCATTTTTCCAGCCAAAGAGAGGAGTCACAAAAAGCAGAAATATAGATAAAATTAATCACTAAACTTTTATGATCTTCATCAGATGACTTCATGTTACACAATACATGTATGTTTTGTTCGATAAAGTTCATATTTATATAAAAACAATGGTTTACATTGGCGCATTATGTTCAGTAGTTCCAAAACATCCAGTGATTTTGCAGAGAGCCACATCAATTTACAGAAATACTCATAATAATAATTGATAAAAGATACAACTATTATGCATGGAATTATATATACACTTCTCCCTAATGCAACCGCTGTGTCAGATTTCAAAACAACTTTACGGAAAAAGCACACCATGCTATAATCTGAGTACGGCACTCAGAGACCAAAACAACCCAACCAGATATCTGCCATGTTGTGTAGTCAACAGAAGTCAGAAATAGCATTATAAATATTCACTTACCTTTGATCTTCATCAGAATGCACTCCCAGGAATCCCAGTTCCACAATAAATGTTTGTTTTGTTCGATAATGTCCATTTATGTCCAAATACCTCCTCTTTGTTAGCGCGTTCAGTTCACATATCCAAATTCATGCCGCACGATAACTAAGCGCAGACAAAGTCAAAGAGATCCGTTACAGTCAATAGAAACATGTCAAACGATGTATAGAATCAATCTTTAGGATGTTTTTAACATAAATCTTCAATAATGTTCCAACCAGTGAATTCCTTTGTCTGTAGAAATGCAATGGAACCGAGCTCGCTCTCACGTGAACAAGCATGGCCAGCTTGTGGCGCTCTGGCAGACCTCTGACTCATTCCCCTCTCATTTGCCCCCATTTCACAGTAGAAGCATCAAACAAGGTTCTAAAGACTGTTGACATCTAGTGGAAGCCTTAGGAAGTGCAAAATGACCAATATCCCACTGTATCTTTGATAGGCAATGAGTTGAAAACCTACAAACCTCAGATTTCCCACTTCCTGGTTGGATTTTTTTCTCAGGTTTTTGCCTGCCATATGAGTTCTGTTATACTCACAGATATTATTCAAACAGTTTTAGAAACTTCAGAGTGTTTTCTATCCAAATATACTAATATTATGCATATCTTAACTTCTGGGATTGCGTAGCAGGCAGTTTACTCTGGGCACCTTATTCATCCAAGCTACTCAATACTGCCCCCTAACCATAAGAAGTTAACAACACATTTGTGGAGTGGTTGAAAAATGAGTTTTAATGACTCAAACCTAAGTGTATGTGAACTTCCGACTTCAATTGTATCTTTCGGTCTTCCTTTCCTGTGGTGGTCAACATGAGAGCCACTTTCATCATGGCACTTGATGGTTTTTGCAACGGCACTTGACATTTTCCAGATTGACTGACCTTCATGTCTTAATGTAATGATGGACTATCGTTTCTCTTTGCTTATTTGAGCTGTTCTTGCCATAATATGGACTTTGTCTTTTACCAAATAGGTCCATCTTCTGTTTTCCACTCCTACCTTGTCACAACACAACTGATTGGCACAAACGCATTAAGAAGGAAAGAAATTCCTCAAATTAACTTTTAACAAGGCACACCTGTTAATTGAAATGCATTCCATGTGACTTCCTCGTGAAGCTGGTTAAGAGAATACCAAGAGTGTGCAAAGGTGTCATCAAGGCAAAGGGTGGCTACTTTGAAGAATCTCAAATATAAAATATATTTAGATTTGTTTAACACTTTTTTGGTTACCACGTGATTCTATATGTGTTATTTCATATGTTTGATGTCTTCACTAGTATTTTACAATGTAGAAATAGTAAAAAATAAAGGAAAACCCTTAAATAAGTAGGCGTTTCCAAACATTTGACTGGTACTGTACACGCTTGCATATGCACACACACACACACACAAACACTCGAACTTCGAGGACAATTCACTTCAGCTGACCCCTCCTTCATTATCTTCTATCCCAGTCGATACATTGACTTATTAGTCAGATTTGGCCAAGTTCAGAATACATAAATATCGGGTATCGCTGATTTCCCGGATCAGTTCTTTCCTCGGACAGTCGAGGGCGTTGTCCATAAGGCTCTGGTCAAAATGAGTGTATTTTATAGGAAATACGGTTCCAGTTGGGACACATTCATCTTTTGACCAGTGGGATGGCGTGACAAAGGGGAGAAGTTACATAACACAATTAGTCATGGCGCTGACAGTGGTCAAAAGGCTCGGCACCCCGTTTTTCAAGTCTCCTCTCGTTACCGTGAGGGGTGTGTGAAGGCCTTTGTGGAGCCGAACCCTCTTAGTTAGACATCAGAGAAAATCAGTCGCAGGCCGCGGATTAGCACACATACAGGGAATTTGGGTCGTGTTGGGGAGTGGGGTGGGGGTGGTCTGGCCCGTTTTAGGGGTGTCTGTGTGTCGGGGGAGAGAGGGAGAGCGAGAGAGAATACAAAATGTGTCAGTTTACGATCTGTTAATTTAAATTATGTAAAATATTCAGTGAACAAAAAGGGTAACAATCTTTTTTCGAAGAGATTTTAAAATGCTTCATCCCCCTGGATTTGTCTGCTTTAATAAAGTTCAATATTCTGTTTCAGCTTTTTAAGGTTTGGAGTTGAGTCAATGGAAATAACAGAGTAATTGACTTTGGATGACACCCAAGTAAGACCTATTTTTGTGACGTTGCGTGTAAACCAAGGGGAAGATAAAAAAACAAAAAACAACAGAACATGCTGATTCCCCTGATCAGTTCTTTCCTCGGACAGTCGAGGGCGTTGTCCATAAGGCTCTGGTCAAAATGAGTGTATTTTATAGGAAATACGGTTCCAACGGATTCAAGATACAAATGGATGTTTTGGGTACTTTGTTTTCTGTGGTGGAGGTGTGCCGTGTACCCTGTGGCCGGGAGTATGCCATTCGTTTAGTCGAAACGGAACACACACACACAGTTTCACTTACCTTCTCCTTCAATTCAAAGTCATGTGGTGTCTGCCTCTGCCAGACTTGCTGGCCTATTTTCTTTCGTTTTTTTCTCTCTCCTCCCTTCTTCCTCTCTCCAAGGGATGCGTTTGGTTGTTTTCTTGTTTTCTCCCTATCTCTTTATTTCTCTCTTTCTGTTTCTATCAGTCTCTCGCGCCGTTTCTATCGGTCTCCATCTCTCTCTTTCCCTCTTTCAATTCCCTTTCTCTCTTTCTCTCCCTCCCTCTCTGTTTCCTTCCAAATTTGAGGTTCTCCCTCCCTCCCTCTCAGTCCCACCATGCAGAGATCATTATTTTTCTTTATTCTGTTAAGGGAGAATAAGGCCTAAACAAGAAACACTGGACCTCTGTTGGTCGTGTTCTATTTCAATCCTATTTTGAGAATCATGTAGCTACAGGTTGGACCGTGCCAACATCCCGGACCCAAAAACCTGCCACTTGGCGGGGGCGGGGAAGGGGCATCGCCTTACCGCCTTACCAGGACATGGCGCCCGCTGAGGGCGGTGGCGTTTTTCTGCCTCGCGTGTACCATGTTGGACGCCGCACACAGGTCTGCTTTGGAGGTCTGTGTGGGGGAGGTGTGAACTCGCTCTCGCTCTGGCTTCATTTTCCCCTCCTGTCCCTCTCGGAAGTTGCTGGCTGGCTCTCGCTCGCGCTGTTGTTTGTTGTTCGGTTGTGGTTGGACCTAGGCTTATATGCCTGTTCCAGCTGCCTTGCTGACCTGTTCCTAGCTCTCTGACTGGCTAAGTGACACCATAGTGAAGTAAAATGTTTCTGTGTGGTGTTCTGTTATGTGGGAGTTTGTCTGTCTTTCTGTCCATCTTTCTCTCTCTCTCTCTCTCTCTCTCTCTCTCTCTCTCGCTCTCTCTTTCCTTTCTTTCTGCCTGCCTATACCTACCTACCAAACGAACAGTCTGTCTGTCTGTTTGTCTGCCTCTTGCTCGAAAGCGGCGCCTCTCTCGCTCTCTGTCTCTCTCTGTCCTCTGTCTCTGTGTGTGTGTGTGGGTCAGCTGATCCGAAGCAGGGGCGGAGAGAAACATTCCATCCTGGGCACCTCATCGGCAGGCTGCCCCCCGTCCATTCCTTTCCCCTGCCTCCTTGCTAGCCCCCCATACCATCCTCCTGCTCTGCAGTCGTGCTTCAGGCTGTGGTGTCCACAATCTGCCTCAGCTCCCATTTATCGGTTTTCTTTTTCCATCTTTCTCTCTCTTTCACTTTCCATATTTGTCTTGTTCCTCACTCTCCTTTTCGCGTAGATGCTGTCCGGTTTTCACCTCCTTTATCTAAGTATTTTTATTCTCTTAGAGGGGAACAGACGGCTCCTTCTTCATATTGCATGTATTATGTCTTTTTATCTTTTCTTTCTTTCTCTCCCTCACTGTCTCCTCTCTGAATTTCACCTTCTATTTCTCTTTTCTTTCTGTCTCTCCCGCTCTTTTTCTCTTACTCATGGTGAATCGGGCTCTCCTCTCAGCCGTTTTCTCCCTTTCAGTATCTCTCTCACCTTTAAAAAAAATTAAAAAATCTTTCTCTTTCTCTTCATCCTTTAATCTCTTCATCTGTCATATGTTTCCGTTTGCTGTCTCAGTCCCAATCGTGTTGCGTTGACCCGAGTCCCTCAGGAAGTTATCAGGAGTGAGGAACTTCTCTCCTTTGCCATCTTTTCAACTGCCAGTCACACTGCATCATTCAGATTCGGGGTTAATGCCCCTTTGAAAGTGTCTTGAAGAGGCTATATGCTTTCCTCACCGAATTTGTGTTTTTTTCCCGAAAAATAGACCGATGGATAGATGCTGGTGGACTTTCGTCTTTTTCTCGGTCTCGTCCCCCCCACCCGCCCCTTTCCTTTCTGACAGTATGGAGACTCACTTGGTGGATGGTTGGGTGGATAGGAGTGGACACTCGCCTGGGATTTCTTCTTCTATTGCTTTTTTTTTCTTCTCTCAGGCCCAGCCGCTTGTGAAGGGCCCTCCTTTTGCTCACAGCGCTATCTGCCACCGTCCAGATTGAAACGCATTGTGTAGGGGCTCAACTCGCGGTGGCGGGTTGAGAGTGTTTGTATGTGTGTGCAAACTGGATCGCAGAGGCCCCGGGGACCTCAGAGAGTGTGACGTCTGGCGGGACATGAAACGAGGCGCCTGGACTAGAGAGCGAGAGACTGGTGGGCTGCCAAGGGGGTCCTATCCATAACACCACAGACACCCCACTGGGGACCCCTTTATGGTCACACTGAGTACAGTTTCAAGAAGGATCTAAACAGGACTGTGCACAGACATTTTGGTGCTCAGAAATAACTCTCAGAGCTCAAATCACAACATACCAAATGTCTCTCTAGCCAAAATGTCCAAATGTATAGACCTATTTATTTTCTAAATCAACAGCCAACATCACACATTGTGAGCAAGCTTAATGCCAGACCACCAGAGGTGATTGGCATTGGGAAAAGAGGGTCTTATCAGCTGATCGGAGCGAATGATGACGTAAATGTGCTAGCTAGTTCGCTATGCTGTTGAAACCAACTTTTTTTTACTTGATGTGAGTTTGTTCTGCTGCTGACATCTAAGACGCAGTCAAGTTGCCCCATTCTATGTCCCTAACAGTGAGAGACACAGATATGACAGATACAACTCTAAAGTAGCCTCCTACCAGCATTCAAGCCTCGCAGCTAGTGGCCCCTACATGCAAGTCAGACAAGTGAGCTTCTTCAGGCTGGGCAGGGGGGGGACATTTCTGAGATTCAAGAGCTTATGAAATGTGCTCGTTTGCTGAGCACTCTGTTACATTTTACATGAAAAACAAAAATGAAAAGAGAATCTAAATTGAAACAAAAAGTAATTCATAGCAGGGCAAAAGGGCAGGTGCTCGGGGACAGGTTGAGCCCCATCTGTGGACGTGCCTGCATCTAGATAACAGCCAGTTCCCTACAAAACTGTATGAGATAGAAAGCGAGAGGGATAGATTAGAGATGCAACTGTACAGTTGCAATATACAGTACACTGCGGTATGCAATTCTACTTGGACTGAGAAGAATATCTTCCAGAAGCTTAACTTTCATCCAATCCGCTAGCAGACTGATACAACTCTTGACTGTTAGCATGCCGCTAACATTTGAGACTGCCAGCTCTGAAGCCAAAGCACTGCCTAACTAGTATGTAACCTAGCCAATAGCTGTACTCCCCGCTGCTTGACATGGGCATCTGTGAACCCAGCCAGCCCTGCCAACCTCACAGCACACGACAGATTTTTAATGTTATCGCACCCGTCAGATTAGGCTATATTTGTCGCCTGCGCTCTGCTGGCAGTGCTCTCCATCCTCTCGTTGCTGTCAAGAGGCACCAACGGACATTTTTTGACAGCAGAGCAGAGGTGTGGGCAGTGAGTGAGCTGCCTATTTCTGTCCTCTTGACTACGATTCCTACCCTGAATGCAAACATTGCTGGTCCTAATATTTCTCTTATTTCTTAATTCCATTCGTTTACTTTTACATTTGTGTGTATTGTTAGATATCACTGCACCGTTGGAGCTAGGAACACAAGCATTTCGCTACACCCGCAATAACGTCTGCTGAATATGTGTATGGGCCCTTTTTGATTTGATTTGAACCGTGCCCCGCCGGCTCAAATATTTTGTTTTCACGTTGTCTTTTACAGCACGCTTCTAGCAACTATGGCGGATGTGCAACCAGGCCAGCCCAGTATGGCTCAGCTCGGCTTGGCTCAGTTTGGCCCTATATAGTGGGATTCAGGTATACGGGTTCCAGCTGGATGTGTTATTCCCATGTGGGACATTGCCCCCTGGTGGCTGGCATCCAGGTGTCCAATCTGTGTTTTCCCTTTTGTTTCCGCCGTGGAAAAGCCCCACCGGGGCCAGCCACAGCCATTCCATGGGCTCGCCCTAATCCCTCGTCGGAAGTCCAGTAGACGAGTGGCTGACGTTGATTAAAAACAAGCCTCTCTGGTTTTTTAGTTTAGGGACCAGGGATGTGATGCTTTGTATGAAATGGGGGGGTGGCACACAATGGCACTTTTTTATCAGAGATCGTGTGCATAAATATATCTGTCAATGTATTATTATACGCTCCTACTAAAGTGTGCCTCGGTGTATGAGCAGATTTTCTTTTTTTTCATAATCAATCTTCATCCTTGAACTATGAAACCCACGTTGTCCGTGTGACAAATAGCCGGTGAACCTTTTTGAATCTGCAATATACTTCTATATGCATTTCACGTTTCACAACTGATGGCTTACTTTGATGTCGTTTATCAAGCGATCACCTGTAACTTTATCACAGCCTCTTTAACGCTCCCTCAATGCTCCCTCAATGTGTCTTCACCTGAATGCATTAGGGCTATCCCCACATTGATTTCTTGTTTTCCTTGTCGGCAGTGGCAAGTGGCCATCCGGTGGAAAATATTTCACAACACTGCTCATCACTTGAAAGATGGATGGAAAGGGATGTAGAGAGGGGAAGAGGGAGTCGGGAAGGGAGAAAGTAGGAGGGAGAGATGGGAAGTAGAGGATGAAAATAGCACTCTCGGGAATGGAGAAAGGGAGAGCGTGAGTGAAGAATGGAGACAGAGAAACAATTACTAAGAGACAGTGAAAAGTCAACAACATCATGCATTACTCTCAGATTGACCCTGACTCAAATATTCACAACATCATGCATTACTCTCAGATTGACCCTGACTCAAATATTCACAACATCATGCATTACTCTCAGATTGACCCTGACTCAAATATTCACAACATCATGCATTACTCTCAGATTGACCCTGACTCAAATATTCACTACACTGACATCTACCCTCCCTCTCCCCTCCTTCCACCAGGTGCTGATCCGTGTCATCGATACCAACAACCACCGGCCCCAGTTTTCCCAGCCACGCTATGAGGTGGTTGTGGCCGAGGACACGCTGCCAGAGACCGAGGTGCTCCGGATCGGTGCCACGGACGAAGACGATAAGAACAAGTTGACCTTTACCCTCTTGAGCAGCACCGACCCCTTCAGTCTCAAGAAGTTCCGTCTGGACCCGGGAACCGGTGCCCTCTACACGGCCGAGCGGCTTGACCACGAGACCATGCGGCGCCACACTCTCACCGTTATGGTACGGATTTCACGGATTTTCTCGAATCTACCTATTTAATAATGTGTGTTATTATTCTGGTATCAGTGCTGAGTGTGCTGGAAAAACGTGCTAGAGCGTTGGTCAAAGTGGTGTGGTGCTCAGACAATTAACACATGCTCTCTACACCCTGAACGAACCCACTCAGCCCAGCCAATCGGAACATGTCGTTTTTATCATCATCATTATTACCATAGAAACGGAACAGATAAAAGGAATGTCGGTGTTCTATTAGCATATTATGAAAGGTTTGATTCTGAGCCACTTTCTCCATTGAGAGAGTAACATAGGTTTTAGACCACTCTCTCCTATTCAGCCACTGTGTGTGTCTCTCTCAATCAGCCACTCTCCAATTCCAACAGATGGGCAGTCAGCCTGTATTGATTAATTGTTTGTTTGTTTGCTGGTATTTGCCATTTGGAACTAACCATGCAGCACCCATCCAAAGTGACCCCCATTCATTGTTTACTTGTTTGGATCACTGGGAATTAAGAAAAATTAAGAAAAAGAGTTACTTTGACGTGTTTTTTTTAAACGATTTGATGAGTTGCCATTTTAATGAAGTTACTGTTGATGGAAAGAAGTTTGCTTCAGATTGTATTACAACTCACCCATTCTCTCTTTTTCTGTCATCCCTATATGTCTCCTCCACTGTCCTATTCCTTTCTCTGCATCTCTCTCTCTCTTTTTCTTTCTTTCTCGCTCCCCCCCAGGTACGTGACCAGGACATCCCTGTCAAGAGGAACCTAGTGCGCGTCATCGTGGACGTGGCGGACACCAACGACAACGCGCCGTGGTTCGCGGGCTCGCCCTACTCCGGGCGCGTCTTCGAGTCGGCCACCTTGGGCTCGGCAGTCCTCCAGGTCACAGCCCTGGACAAAGACAAGGGACAGAATGCAGAGGTCATCTACAGCATCGAGTCAGGTTGGCTAACAGCACCACAGGCGCCCTCGACTACATTCTTAGGAGTAGCATGAGGTTGCCCCTAGATACAGATCTTGGGTCAGTTTTGCATTTTCCACACTAATGGTTAAGTTTAGGATTTGAGGAGGGGAAGCTGATCCTAGATCGGTACCTAGGGGAAACTTCACCCCGGAGCCACATTCTTAACATGTCAGCCATACTGGCATTCTCTAGCCTCTGGCCAGTCATGATAGAGGTATGCATAGCAGCCCAGTTAGCGATACCAACGCATGGGCCTGGGGAAAATGTATGCAGGGCATCCAGAGGTCCCCTGCCCACTGACCCTCGGTCTTGAATGGAATACTTCACGCAAAGTAGGAGGACTTTGTCAGAGGATCTCCAAGCATATGGGAGTTGGGCCGATGCCCCCTCTGAATTTCACACCATTGTTTTCCCTGTAAAATAAGCTGTGTTTTGGGAGAGGGTCGGGCATGTAGTCATTGGCTGGGTTCTTTGTTTAGGATGTACATTTTTCAGATAGTTGAGATGACTCAAGCTCATTGAAATGTATCTTGCCGGAGAATGAGTCAGGTTTTCAAAGCAGAGGTGGACTGGTGTAGGCAATCTTCACGAATGCCTTTCGAGAGCTATGGCCATTTGGGGGGTGAGGGAATGAAGGGAGTCATGTCAATTTAACTAAATCCAGACATCAGAAGTAGATTTGTTTTTGCATTTTAGCTAACCCTAACCCCTTTCCTAACCTTAACCTAATTATCCTAACCTGCTACTTTAATTTTCCTAACCTGCTGTGTAAGTTCTCCTAGGCTGTATCCCTTTTAGACCAAAGCAGGGAGTATGCTAATCAGAGCGGTTCATCTTGAATTTGCTGTATTGTTTTAAGGAGGTCATACCAAGGATCATTTTGCTGTTAAGAATTTTAAAAGTAAAAAAGTATATATATATATATTTTTTTTAACTTTTCAAATATATATATATTCTTACTGCTATTAGTCCAAACAAAAACAATGAATAACAGATTCACTACAACAGATACATCCCCCCCAAAAAAAAAAAAAAGTTTTTTTAAGTGTCTGTTCTATATCTGAAAGATATAGGACATGTATCTAACCCATTCTTTTTGACTCTAACCAGTCTCCATATATACTTCCATTAAAAAACGTATACCGGGAAACCTTCAGACGAGTCTTGTGAGGCCTGTGGGCATCCTAGAGAAAAACATGTTCGTGATAGTCTCACCTTCCCACAGAGGGAAGTTGTCAGATCAGCTGTACTGACCTCAGACGTGTCCCAAGACGCTTGTGGGGGTCGTGGAGCAAAACAGAGAACACAATTGTTCGTGAGAGTCTCATCCTTCCATAGAGGGGTCATAATAGTTTGTAGGCCAAACTGTTTGGACGCTACCGACAATTTTGTGAGAAGACCAATTTTCAGGATGTCTTATGGTCTGACGCTCTAGCTCTGTCAAACTTTCACAGCAGATGTGGAATAGTGCCATCGGCAGATGCAGTGGATTGAGATACATCCTCTGCAAAAAAAATACACATCTCTAGCTTAAATTGACAGATTTTTATGGGGATTTTTTATTATGCTAATTAGATTTCCTCGAGGGCGCTGGCATTGACTCTAGCCAATTCAATTTACGGTAATCAAGAAGCCTAAAATTGCAACCTGGCTTTAATGTTTAAGAAATGCACACATTTCCGGCTGGAATGAAAATCAATGCCATAGTAACCACGTTAATAAATCTTCTTGTGTTCTTTTTTTTGGAACAGGAAATGTTGCAAACTCATTTGCCATTGATCCGGTGCTGGGCACTGTTAGCGTGGCTAAAGAGCTGGACCGAAGCAGCAATAACCAGTTTGAACTAGCTGTGAAGGCAACCGACAAAGGAACCCCTTCGCTGACTGCAACCGCCACCGTCCACATCGCTGTCACCGTGTCGGACAATGCCACTCCCAGATTTACTGCCAAGGAGTTCTCTGCAGAGGTCAGCGAATTGGCCCTCCCCGGAAGTTTTGTAACCATGATCACAGCAACCAGCCAGTCCTCTGTGTTCTACCAAATCAAAGGTGGCAACACTGATGGCGCATTTGATGTAAACCCAAACTCCGGTGTGGTTGTAACTTCGAGGGCTTTGGACTATGAAATTACCCCTGAGTACAGACTGACCATCCAGGGAACCAACATGGCTGGTCTTGCTAGCAACACCACTCTGCTGATTCACCTGAAGGACGAGAACGATAATGCCCCCATCTTCCTCCAGCCAGAGTTCACAGGCATGATTAGCGAATTGGCTCCCATCAACAGTGTGGTCTTGACCAGAGAAAACACCCCGCTGGTCATCCGCGCCTCGGATGCTGACCGCGATGCCAACGCCATGCTGGTCTATCAGATCGTCGAGCCATTCGCTCACAACTACTTTGCCATCGATTCCAGTACGGGAGCCATTAGAATGACAACCATTATGGATTACGAACAAAGGAGTGTATTCCGCTTCACCATTCAGGTCCATGACCTCGGAATTCCGCGTCTGTTCGCCGAGACAGCCGCCAACGTGACCGTCGAAGTCATCGATGTCAACGACTGCTCGCCGCAGTTCAGCCAGGAGCTCTACGAGACATCAGTTATCGTGCCGACTTACAAAGGTGTCGAGGTAATCAAAGTCAACGCATCAGACGCCGACTCCGGACCAAACTCTAAACTCTTCTTCTCCATCTCAGAGGGGAACATCGGGGAGAAATTCAAGATGGATTCCAACACAGGCATCATCACTATCCAGAACGTCACCCAGCTAAGAAGCAGGTACGAGCTCAGGGTGAGGGTCTCGGACGGCAGGTTCGCCAACACAGCATCGATAAAGATAAACATCCGTGAGAACAAGGAGAGCAGCCTGAAGTTCACTAGGGACTCCTACAAGGCTTACGTCAAAGAGAACTCCTCTGAGAAGAAAACATTAGCGGTCATTGCCGCTGTGGGGAACCACATCAACGAACCCCTCTTCTACACCGTCCTGAACCCAGACAAGAGGTTCCAAATCAGCCGCACTTCCGGAGTGCTCTCCACCACAGGGATACCTTTCGATCGTGAGGCGCAGGACGCGTTCGACCTCGTCGTGGAGGTGACCAGGGAGGATGCTTCCGCCGAAGTGGCCCACGTTCTGGTGACGGTGTTCGTAGAAGATGTGAACGATAACCAGCCCATGTTTGTCAACCTGCCCTATCAAGCCTTGGTCCAGGTGGACGCAGAGGAGGGTCAGGCCATCCGTCAGGTGACAGCAGTGGACGGGGATGTGGGTCAAAATGCTGAAATCTATTACCACCTGAAAGAACACCACAAGCACTTCCAGATAAGCCCCTCTGGAGAAATCTCCCTCAAACAACAGTTAGACAAAGACTCCCTCAACAGTGAGTTTGTCATCAACGTTGTGGCCAAAGATGCAGGAGAACCAGCCCTCTCGGCAGAAGTGGAAGTGCCCATAACTATAGTAAATAAAGCCATGCCAGTGTTTGAGAAGGCATTCTACAGCATCGAAATCCCTGAAAATATCCAGTTACACACACCTGTAGTTAACGTCCAGGCTACTGACTCCGAAGGCCCCAAGATAGTATACACCATCTCTGAGGGAGATGCCTTCAGTCAGTTTTCCATCAATTTCAACACAGGTGTCGTACATGTAATTCAACCTCTAGATTTCGAGGCCCACCCCGCTTATAAATTGAGTGTCCGAGCCACAGACTCACTGACTGGGGCCCACGCTGATGTCTTTGTCGATATCATTCTGGAAGACGTCAACGATAATCCCCCTGTCTTCCAACTAAAGTCCTACAACGCAAATGTTTCTGAAGCTTCCTTCATCGGCACTGCAGTTTTGCAAGTTGCTGCCACAGACTCCGACACTGGCAACAACAAAATGCTCTTCTACCAGCTAGTTGAGGACAAGGAAAAGAGCTCAGACTACTTCAGCATTGACCGTGACTTGGGAATCATCTGGACTGCTCGCATGCTCGACCAGGAGGAAAAGCAGCAACACAAGCTGACTGTCCGCGCAGTGGACGGAGGAGTGCCTGCCCTCTCCAGTGATGTCACTGTGACCATAGATGTCACTGACCTGAATGACAATGCCCCGGTGTTCACTGAGCGCTCTTACAAAGCCACAGTCAGCGAATTGGCCCCCCGCGATTACTTCGTCACCCATGTCCAGGCGTCCGACGCCGACAGCTCAGACGCCGGCAGGCTTGAGTTTTCCATCCTGTCTGGCAATAAGGACCAGAACTTTGCCATGGATAAAAACACTGGGGCCATCGTCATCTCCAACCACCGCAAACTACAGATGGAGCCACTGTACAACCTCAACGTGTCTGTGTCAGATGGTGTATTCAGGACCTCGGCCATGGTCAAAGTCATAGTCAATGGTGCCAACTTCCACAACCCCACTTTCCCCCAGCTCGATTACGTAGTTGAACTCACTGAGAACTCGCCGGTCGGAACGTTAGTTGCTGAGGCCAAAGCCACAGATAAAGACGCTGGCACATACGGGAGCCTAACTTACCACATCGTCAACGATTTTGCCAAAGACAAGTTTTCTGTCAATGAAAATGGAGAGATTTTCACCCTGGAGATCCTAGACCGCGAGAACGCCATTGAGAAGGTCATCCCCATATCGCTCATGGCAAAGGACGGTGGCGGCAAAGTAGGCTTCTGCATTATTAATGTGATTTTGACAGATATCAATGACAATGCCCCACAATTCAGGGCAGTGGAGTACAAAGCCAATGTAGCATCGGACGTCCCCAGGGGAACCACCGTGGTGAAAATCGCTGCGTCAGACATGGATGAGGGAAGCAACGCCGACATCGCTTACACTATCGAAGCCGACGTGGAAAACGTGGAGGAGAACTTCGAAATCCACCCCTTCAGTGGAGTCATTGTCACCAAAGAGAGCCTCATCGGACTCGAAAACAACCTCTACGCTTTCTACGTTAGGGCAAAGGATGCTGGGAGTCCTTCCAAGCAATCCGTCGTCCGCGTTTATATCAGGATAGTGGCCCCTGAGGTACCGGTCCCCAAGTTTGCAGAGCCACACTACCGGTTCACCATCGCCGAAGACATGCCCATCGGCACGGATATTGACGTCATCCAGGCGGAGAGTGAACAGCCGGTGTTCTACAGCCTAGTGAAAGGCAACACCCCGGAGAGTAACCAGAATGAGGTCTTCGTGGTGGATCGGGACACTGGGGCCCTGAAGCTGGAGAAGAGTATGGACCACGAGACCACGAAGTGGTACCAGCTCACGCTGCAAGCCCAGAGCCAACAGGAGGGCTACGAAACGGTGGCGTTTGTCAACATCAACATCCAGGTCAAGGACCTCAATGACAACAAGCCTGTGTTTGAGTCGGACCCGTATGAGGCGGTGGTGGTGGAGAACCTTCCAGCTGGCACGCCGGTGATCCAGGTCAAAGCCACCGACCAGGACTCGGGCACCAACGGTCAAGTCATCTACAGCCTGGACCCCAAACAAACTTTGGCTGACATCTCTGAGCTGTTCGCCGTCAACAGTGAGACAGGCTGGGTGACGACATTGAAAGAGCTCGACCGCGAGAAGACCAGCAAGTACTCCATTGCCGTGCTGGCCACAGACCGCGGAGACAAGGTGCAGCTGGTGACCAGCTCCACTGTGAAGGTTACCGTGGCCGACGTCAACGATAACCCACCACGCTTCACTGCCGAGATCTACAAGGGCACGGTGAGCGAAGACGACCGTCCGCCCAGTGGAGTCATTGCCATCCTGAGCACGACGGACGCCGACACGGAGGAGATCAACAAACAAGTCAGCTACTTTATCACAGGTGGGTTTTTATCTCTAACAATACCAGTATTTTCTCTGCTCACAGCTCATGGCTTGATAGCCTTCCCTGTTTGTGTTAATAAACAGCTTTAATAAACACTGCTCAAAAGAGGATTAGACATTTACACCCGCTTAAATATGAAGATCACATCTCCTCTCTGAACATATAATGCACATTCTTTATCTGTAAACACTTTGAATCGACTAATTTGCGAAAGATCAAGGCAAATATGTAGGTCATCAGTAAGAAAGAAAGAAAAAGATCATGTTTAATTATTTTGATGACACTTTGAAATTGATGGTAGGAAATGCACTTCCTCTGGTGCTCATTAGCGGATGGAATGACTGTGCCACATTTAATAACCAGAGATTTTAGAAATGAGCTTTCATATTAGCTTGGATACACATTTCCTACTACACAAAAAAACAGCCTCCTTATTATGGTTTCCTGTGTATCAAACATTCTTCATGAACGTTGGTTTGCAAGTTGAAGTGGTTATGATAAATGAATAATAGGACCATTACCTGAGTAGATTTGCTCAGGCATTATAAAAGATCCCGCGGGTTGAGCACGACTCTGACCAGCGGACAGCTTTTGAAATAGGAAGCGACAACTGGTAGACATGGATGCAGTTCCTCTTTGCGCTTCGCGACCACTCGCAGGACAAGATCTTCTCTGATTCCAAGAACAACCCACCATTGATGTATGATTCAGTACAGAACACAAACTCGCAAACCCTTGAGACACACACACACACACACACACACACACACACACACACACAAAACCACTAGTCCTCTCGAAACCAGAGGCAGGGGCCATATTGTGACGCGTTGCTCATTAGTTTGAATGCCATTCTCCCCATTTGACTCTCCCTATTGACTCGCTCCCTACTGGCCCTCCCCATTGACTCTCACCATTTAACTCTCCCCAATGACTCTCTACCCATACAGGAGGCGACCCTCTAGGACAGTTTGCGATCGAGCACCTCCAGAATGAGTGGAAAGTGTCTGTCAGGAAGCCACTGGACCGCGAGGAGCGCGACAGCTACCTCCTAAATATCACCGCCACCGACGGCACCTTTGCTGCCAAGGCCGTGGTCGAGGTCAAAGTCCTGGACGCCAACGACAACAGCCCGGTTTGCGAGAAGGTAAAGAGAGAAGGCAGGCCACTAAAAAATGTCATGTTATCTGCTTGTGGGGGTACACGCTATGCGTGACAAGTATCTGGGGGAAGGGGAAGGAGGGAGCGAGGGAGGAAAATAAGAGGTTTGGAAAGGCTTCTCATTGAAGAAAGGCAAGCGAAAATTAAGGGGTAATTTTCTAGCATTGAGGGCTATTTTTACCAGCTAATGCATTTCCATTGCTGATTGTATTATGGTTTAAGTGCATACTGCTGTCGATTGTAATGACTTTTCATTCTACCCCTCTATCCATTTCCTCCCTTGTTAATATACCTATTGAATGATTCTTATTATTGCATATTCTACCTTACCTTTACTTTTCTCTGTCCCCCCCCACCATCAATCTTTTTTCCTACCTTCTGATGTCTTTTCCCCTCTTCCCTCCCACACACTCTCTCATCCTCCCTTTCTCGCTTTCTCCCTTCTCTCCGCTCCCCCAGTCCCTCTACACAGAGAGGGTCCCCGAGGACGTCCCAGCCGGCAGGCTCATCCTGCAGGTCTCGGCCACGGACGCAGACATCCGCTCCAACGCCCACATCTCCTACGAGCTCCAGGGACCGGGAGCCGAGCTCTTCACCATCGACCCCGACACAGGTGTGTGTGTGTGTCTGTCTGTTTTCCTGTCTGTCTGTGTTTACACCTCAACACACTTGATGTTTTGACTAGTCTGCCCATGCTACCATACAGCTAATCCAAACTCAAAATAACCACAGGTTTCATGTCTGCCGCAATGTAGAGTCGTTTCGAGTCATTTCAAATGGCTGCACTGCGCTCGCATTCATCCAGTTTACATTCACGGCACGTCCAAGGTTATTCTGACTATTATGACTATCAAATGTCCATGGGTGCGTGATGGCAGCATGACGTGTAACACACACACACACACACACAAACACACACACACACACACCAGTTTTACAATGCCATGATTTGACGTTTGAGCCTTGCATCCCAACACTCACAGACCCTGTCTTTTGTCTCCCTCTGTACCGTCACAAACAGACACAGTAATAACCTCCCAGTGTGGACACCAGTCATGCACACTGCACACTTTCTGATTGAATCATAATCCATCCACCCCTGTGTGTGTTGTGTGTGTGTGTGTGTGTGTGTGTGTGTGTGTGTGTGTGTGTGTGTGTGTGTGTGTGTGTGTGTGTGTGTGTGTGTGTGTGTGTGTGTGTCTAGAGGCAAGTTGGATTTTGTTTACGTCGCATCCTTTTTGATGATTATTTTTAATGTATTTTGCCCCCCGAAAACATTTCCCCGGAGGATTAGCGAGCGATCGCGCTAAGAACCCGAGTTTCATCGCACATACAAGCGACGTTGTTCTCACCTGAAGGTTTCGAGTCTCCTCTGCAGAAATACCAGTTAGCTCCCGTTAACCCCCACACAAAATAAATAAATGGCACATTGGTTTATTTCTGAAGGGAGAGAGAGAGAGGGTTGTGAAGAAACAAGGCAGCAGCAGTGTAGAGTAGGCTAGAGACCGAGAGAGCAGCCCCATACTTTTACAGCACCACAACAGCCCCTTTTATTGTGGTTCAAGTTCAGACGTACTTTGTTACCTCTATGAGCCAGCGGCGAGTGAGGCGGGAGAAAAGAAGAGCAAAGAATCCGGCCATTTCAATTTGGTTTGGGCCAAATTTGAAGGAGAAGGATTTAGTTAAGGGTATCGAGAGGGGGTTCTTTTTTCCGTGGCGAGAAGGAGGATCACAAGCATTTCGCCACACCCGCAATAACATCTGCTAAATATGTGTACGTGACCAATAAAATTGGATTTGATTATTGCATGCGAGGAACACTAAGAGGCTTGGTTAGTAACGGCAGTTTGTGTGCTTGTGCGGGCGCCATGTGTGTCCAGCGAGACCCCGGTAATGTTGGCATGCACCATATCCCAGGACACTTCCTAGCTGCTCTTAGCTGCCAACTACTCCTGTCCTCCTGCGTCCCCCCTCCTCCTCCTCCCTGTCAATTATTTATTTATTTCTCTCCATCCTCTTCTGAAAACCATTAGTTGTTTGGATGTGGGTTGGATGCCTGGAACAGGGGAAGGGGTTTGTGGCATACAAGAGGACATGAGGTGTCAGAACACGCACAAATGCAGGCACAGGTTGTCTGACTCCGTGATCTGTGAGAAGTGTTACTTCTGAAAGCACCGAAGCGGCTAATGCCAACTTAAAAATAGAGGTGTGTGTGTGTGTGTGTGTGTGTGTGTGTGTGTGTGTGGAGGTGAGCATGACAAGGTTGTTAGGTTTTCGGGAACTAAATGTTGAAGTGAAGTTTCCCCCCCTAGTTACAGATCAGCTTCCCTCAACCTGAAACCTTTTGTTTTGGCGACTGTGAACACGATGGACAGAGTGAATTATCTTAACGGGACCACAGGAATGTAGTTCCGTTATCATTTTTACCCGGTAGCGACTTGTTTTCAGTTATTCTTTTTACTCAGACCAGCCGGTGGGCCGCGTTGAATTGGTCGAGGGGCACTCTACACGGAACTAAACGGCGCAGAGACCATTTAGCTTGACTTGCAACCCGCAAGCGCCGTAGCGTGTAGAAGTGTGTGTGGATTGCAAGAACTTTTAACGCGCCTGTGTGTGTTTGGCTGCGTGTTTGTGTGTGTGTGTGTGTGTGCCGTCGCTTTTAATGAGTGTGCGTGATTGACATGTTTGTGTGTGTTTGACTGCGGGTTTGTGTTGTGTGTCAGCGCTTTTAACAAGTGTGTGTGTGTGTGTGTGTGTGTGTGCCTGCCCCGTTGATTGACACGTGCCTTTCTCCGTCTTCCATTTCCCAGGTGAACTGAAGACCCAGCAGCCCCTGGACCGCGAGGAGGAGGAGGAGTACCGCCTGACGGTGCGGGCACTAGACGGCGGCGGGCGCTACTGCGAGGCGGCCGTGCACCTGACCGTGGAGGACGTGAACGACAACGCGCCACAGTTCACCTCGGGCCCTTACGCCATCACCGTCTTCGAGAACACGGAGGTCGGCACCTTCGTGGCGCGGCTGCTCGCCACCGACCTCGACACCGGTACGTTTGTTTGTTTATTTACAAACGAGTTGATCCGTTTTGTTTCTTGTTCTTATCTGACCAGTCTTTGACCAGGCAATGCTGAGCTCTCTGGTCTCGTGCTGTACCCCCGGCGCTCTCGACGTTGTGCACAATGAGCAGTATGTTGCCTCTTTCTGTCGACTCTGTCCACGTCCGGTAGCCGCCGCGGAGCTCGACGTCGTCCGTCAGTTGAACTTAGTCGAATTTGAACCGCGCCATCTTTATTTGTGAACAGGCGAGTCACTTCATAATTCATCTTTCCGCTGAGAAATACAGACGTAGTTGTTTGAGAAGTATGGCTGCTTTGCTTTTCTCCTGCAATGCTGACTCCACAGGATCACAGTAATCCCCACCTCCATTTTACACCAGCCTCTTATGGCGTAAAAAACGATGATAGGGATGAAATTCTCTTCTCCTTCGAGCACTCGATTCTAAAAAGGCCTAATGGCCATTTTCTACTTGCCATTTTGCCGGTGGGTAAGTCACAACCCACACGTTCTCTTCACAGTCTTCTATGACTTTTGTGTTTGTGTCCCTGTGCGGCTCTGTTGGTAGAGAATGGAGCGTACAGCTTCAGGATCACGGGTTCAGTTCCCGCTGGGGCCACCCATACAAAAATGTCTGCGTGCACTACTGTTAGTGGCTCTGGATGAAATAGTCTGTGTCACGTGGCATATATTTACACCGTCTTTCAGGAAACCCGCCTGACCAGGAGCAGCCGCGTTGAGACGAAACCGATTGGACCCCAGAACTCCCTCAAATGGAGGACAGCTGAAAGCGCTAGTGTGGCGGCCGTATTTAAACTCAAGAGCTCTGATACTAGCGAGCTCCCCTAAAAATGGGACATGATTGGCACTTTTAGCAGCACTACCAATTTGACTAGATAGGTTCTGGTTCTTTTACTGGCATTTGATAATGACTCCTCTGACAGGGCAAGGTGTTCTAGACTAGGGGAGCGTCTCTCTCTCTCTCTCTCTCTCTCTCTCTCTCTCTCTCTCTCTCTCTCTCTCTCTCTCTCTCTCTCTCTCTCTCTCTCTCTTCTCTCTCTCTCTCTCTCTCTCTCTCTCTCTCTCTCTCTCTCTCTCTCGTAAACTGACAGTTTTGACAGATTGAATGGGATGTAAGAACTGGTTCGCTCAGGAAGTAAAATACGGGGGCTTTTTGCTTTTTGGACAGCTCTTCCACCCGGGGTTGGCACACTAGCACGGAATTCCTAAAGTCCGTCCTTACCTCCGTGCCAACATATAGGATATCTGAACGGAGGAATTAGTTTCCCACCCTCCCCCAATTTTAGCTGTAGATGCATTTCGGATCATTTGGAGCTGGAGGGAGACCAAATCGAGACTGCATGCAGAATTCTGCAAAAATATCCTCTGTGTACAACGTAAAACGCCAAATAATGCATGCAGAGCAGAATTTGGCCAATATCCGCTAATTATCAACATCCAGAAAAGAACCACCTAAAAGGAAGCGATTCCCAAACCTTCCATAACAACAAAGCCATCACCTACAGAGAGATGAACCTGGAGAAGAGTCCCCTTAGCAAGCTGGTCCTGGGGCGCTGTTCACAAACACAAACACAGCCCACAGAGCCCCAGGACAGCAACACAATTAGACCCAATCAAATCATGAGAAAACAAAAAGATAATTGCTTGACACGTTGGAAAGAATTAACAGAAAAACTGAGCAAACTAGAATGCTATTTGGCCCTGAACAGAGAGTACACAGTGGCAGAATACCTGACCACTTTGACTGACCCAAACCTAAGGAAAGCTTTGACTATGTACAGACTTAGTGAGCATAGCCTTGCTATTTTGAGAGGCCACCATAAGCAGACCTGGCTCTCAAGAGAAGACAGGCTATGTGCACACTGACCACAAAATGAGGTGGAAACTGAGCTGCACTTCCTAATCTCCTAATGTATGACCATATTAGAGACACATATTTCCCTCAGATTACACAGATCCACAAAAAATCTGAAAGGAAATCCAATTTTGATAAGCTCCCATATCTACTGGGTGAAATACCACAGTGTGCCGTCACAGCAGCAAGATTTGTGACCTGTTGCCACAAGAAAAGGGCAACCAGTGAAGAACAAACACCATTGTAAATACAACCCATATTTATGTTTATTTATTTTCCATTTTGCTCTTTAACTATTTGCACATCGTTATAACACTGTATCTATCACACTCTGCTAACCCTGATGTCCTTGCCGTGTCTGAATCCTGGCTCAGGAAGGCCACCAAAAATTCTGAGATTTCCATACCCAACTATAACATTTTCCGTCAAGATAGAACTACCAAAGGGGTAGGAGTTGCAGTCTACTGCAGAGATAGCCTGCAAAGTAATGTCATACTCTCCAGGTCCATACCCAAACAGTTCTAACTACTAATTTTGAAAATTACTCTCTCCAGAAATAAGTCTCTCACTGTTGCCGCCTGCTACCGACCCCCCTCAGCTCCCAGCTGTGCCCTGGACACCATTTGTGAATTGATCGCCCCCCATCTAGCTTCAGAGTTTGTTCTGTTAGGTGACCTAAACTGGGATATGCTTAACACCCCGGCAGTCCTACAATCTAAGCTAGATGCCCTCAATCTCACACAAATCATCAAGGAACCCACCAGGTACAACCCTAAATCTGTAAACAAGGGCACCCTCATAGACGTCATCCTGACCAACTGGCCCTCCAAATACACATCCGCTGTCTTCAACCAGGATCTCAGCGATCACTGCCTCATTGCCTGTATCCGCTACGGAGCCGCAGTCAAACGACCACCCCTCATCACTGTCAAACGCTCCCTAAAACACTTCTGTAAGCAGGCCTTTCTAATCGACCTGGCCCGGGTATCCTGGAAGGACATTGACCTCATCCCGTCAGTTGAGGATGCCTGGTCATTCTTTAAAAGTAACTTCCTCACCATTTTAGATAAGCATGCTCCGTTCAAAAAATGCAGAACTAAGAACAGATATAGCCCTTGGTTCACTCCAGACCTGACTGCCCTCGACCTGCACAAAAACATCCTGTGGCGGACTGCAATAGCATCGAATAGTCCCCGCGATATGCAACTGTTCAGGGAAGTCAGGAACCAATACACGCAGTCAGTCAGGAAAGCTAAGGCCAGCTTCTTAAGGCAGAAATTTGCATCCTGTAGCTCCAACTCCAAAAGGTTCTGGGACACTGTGAAGTCCATGGAGAACAAGAGCACCTCCTCCCAGCTGCCCACTGCACTGAGGCTAGGTAACACTGTCACCACCCATAAATTCATGATTATCGAAAACTTCAAGCATTTCTCAACGGCTGGCCATGCCTTCCGCCTGGCTACTCCAACCTCGGCCAACAGCTCCGCCCCCCCCCCCGCAGCTACTCGCCCAAGCCTCTCCAGGATCTCCTTTACCCAAATCCAGATAGCAGATGTTCTGAAAGAGCTGCAAAACCTGGACCCGTACAAATCAGCAATTGACAATCTGGACCCTCTATTTCTGAAACTATCCGCCGCCATTGTCGCAACCCCTATTACCAGCCTGTTCAACCTCTCTTTCATATCGTCTGAGATCCCCAAGGATTGGAAAGCTGCCGCAGTCATCCCCCTCTTCAAAGGGGGAGACACCCTGGACCCAAACTGTTACAGACCTATATCCATCCTGCCCTGCCTATCTAAGGTCTTCGAAAGCCAAGTCAACAAACAGGTCACTGACCATATCGAATCCCACCGTACCTTCTCCGCTGTGCAATCTGGGTTCCGAGCCGGTCACGGGTGCACCTCAGCCACGCTCAAGGTACTAAACGATATCATAACCGCCATCGATAAAAGACAGTACTGTGCAGCCGTCTTCATTGACCTTGCCAAGGCTTTCGACTCTGTCAATCACCATATTCTTATCGGCAGACTCAGTAGCCTCGGTTTTTCTGATGACTGCCTTGCCTGGTTCACCAACTACTTTGCAGACAGAGTTCAGTGTGTCAAATCGGAGGGCATGCTGTCCGGTCCTCTGGCAGTCTCATTGGGGGTGCCACAGGGTTCAATTCTCGGGCCGACTCTTTTTCTCTGTATATATCAATGATGTTGCTCTTGCTGCGGGCGATTCCCTGATCCACCTCTACGCAGACGACACCATTCTATATACTTCCGGCCCGTCCTTGGACACTGTGCTATCTAACCTCCAAACGAGCTTCAATGCCATACAACACTCCTTCCGTGGCCTCCAACTGCTCTTAAACGCTAGTAAAACCAAATGCATGCTTTTCAACCGTTCGCTGCCTGCACCCGCACGCCTGACTAGCATCACCACCCTGGATGGTTCCGACCTTGAATATGTGGACATCTATAAGTACCTAGGTGTCTGGCTAGACTGTAAACTCTCCTTCCAGACTCATATCAAACATCTCCAATCGAAAATCAAATCTAGAGTCGGCTTTCTATTCCGCAACAAAGCTTCCTTCACTCACGCCGCCAAACTTACCCTAGTAAAACTGACTATCCTACCGATCCTCGACTTCGGCGATGTCATCTACAAAATTGCTTCCAACACTCTACTCAGCAAACTGGATGCAGTTTATCACAGTGCCATCCGTTTTGTCACTAAAGCACCTTATACCACCCACCACTGCGACCTGTATGCTCTAGTCGGCTGGCCCTCGCTACATATTCGTCGCCAGACCCACTGGCTCCAGGTCATCTACAAGTCCATGCTAGGTAAAGCTCTGCCTTATCTCAGTTCACTGGTCACGATGGCAACACCCACCCGTAGCACGCGCCCCAGCAGGTGTATCTCACTGATCATCCCTAAAGCCAACACCTCATTTGGCCGCCTTTCGTTCCAGTTCTCTGCTGCCTGTGACTGGAACGAATAGCAAAAATCGCTGAAGTTGGAGACTTTTATCTCCCTCACCAACTTCAAACATCTGCTATCTGAGCAGCTAACCGATCGCTGCAGCTGTACATAGTCTATCGGTAAATAGCCCACCCATTTTCACCTACCTCATCCCCATACTGTTTTTATTTATTTATTTACTTTTCTGCTCTTTTGCACACCAATATCTCTACCTGTACATGACCATCTGATCATTTATCACTCCAGTGTTAATCTGCAAAATTTTAATTATTCAAGGTATGCCTTTTGCACACAATGTATATAGACTCCCTTTTTTTCCTACTGTGTTATTGACTTGTTAATTGTTTACTCCATGTGTAACTCTGTGTTGTCTGTTCACACTGCTATGCTTTATCTTGGCCAGGTCGCAGTTGCAAATGAGAACTTGTTCTCAACTAGCCTACCTGGTTAAATAAAGGTGAAATAAAAATAAAAATAAAAAGGTCTTTATTCTTTTGGAACTTTTGTGAGAGTTATGTTTACTGTTAATTGTTTTAAATATTGTTTATTTCACTTTTGTTTATGATCTATTTCACTTACATTGGCAATGTAAACATGTGTTTCCCGAGCCAATAAAGCCCTTTGAATGAGATTCATTTGCATTCCTTTCACACGTGTTGGTATCACATATGTAAAATGTGTATTGGCTGATGTATGCCCGTATTGCCAGGAGAACCGAAGAGTCCCACGCACAGGGAAATAACAAAGTCAATGCCCATCTATGACGACTCTGACGAGACAAAATACCCATTTTTGCCACAGTCCAGGTTACACAGTCCTCGCTCACTCAGCCAGCGGCCATTGGACTGAGTGTGTGCGTGTGCACCGGCGTGCGTGTGCACCGGCGTGCGTGTCCGACCTCCATTGTCAGATAGAGGATTCATTCACTATTCGGGCGGGATATCATCGACATTTGAGACTCAGAGTATTTCTTTGCTCCAAATGTTGACACATTTTGAGCACTGCCAGTTCCCGACACCAGTTGTGCTATCTAGACCGGCTCATTTGGGTTGAAGATATTTGGCAGTTTCATACTTACTCGCGTCCTTGTCCCTGCTGTGTGCCCACTGCCATGGCGGCGCTTCTCAAAGTGGTTTCTTATCGGTCTGGGGGAAAGAAGCTAACAAACTATGAAGCTGGTTGGTGACCTTTGTTGCCGTTTGAGGGAGAAGTTATGCTGACACATTCCTTTCTCTATTTCTTCTCTCTCTCTCTCATTTTCTCTTTCCTCTCTATCCCCCTATTTCTTCCCATCTCTGTCCTCTCTATCCCCCTATCTCTTTCCTCTCTATCCCCCTATCTCTGTCCTCTCTATCCCCCTATCTCTGTCCTCTCTATCCCCCTATCTCTGTCCTCTCTATCCCCCTATCTCTATCCCCCTATCCCCTTATCTCTATCCCCCTATCTCTATCCTCTCTATCCCCCTATCTCTATCCTCTCTATCCCCCTATCTCTATCCTCTCTATCCCCCTATCTCTGTCCTCTCTATCCCCCTATCTCTGTCCTCTCTATCCCCCTATCTCTGTCCTCTCTATCCCCCTATCTCTATCCCCCTATCCCCTTATCTCTATCCCCCTATCTCTATCCTCTCTATCCCCCTATCTCTATCCTCTCTATCCCCCTATCTCTATCCTCTCTATCCCCTATCTCTGTCCTCTCTATCCCCCTATCTCTGTCCTCTCTATCCCCCTCTCTGTCCTCTCTATCCCCCTATCTCTGTCCTCTCTATCCCCCTATCTCTATCCCCCTATCCCCCTATCTCTATTCCCCCTATCTCTATTCCCCCTATCTCTGTCCTCTCTATCCCCCTATCTCTGTCCTCTCTATCCCCCTATCTCTGTCCTCTCTATCCCCCTATCTCTGTCCTCTCTATCCCCCTATCTCTGTCCTCTCTATCCCCCTATCTCTGTCCTCTCTATCCCCCCTATCTCTGTCCTCTCTATCCCCCTATCTCTGTCCTCTCTATCCCCCTATCTCTGTCCTCTCTATCCCCCTATCTCTGTCCTCTCTATCCCCCTATCTCTGTCCTCTCTATCCCCCTATCTCTGTCCTCTCTATCCCCCTATCTCTGTCCTCTCTATCCCCCTATCTCTGTCCTCTCTATCCCCCTATCTCTGTCCTCTCTATCCCCCTATCTCTGTCCTCTCTATCCCCCTATCTCTGTCCTCTCTATCCCCCTATCTCTGTCCTCTCTATCCCCCTATCTCTGTCCTCTCTATCCCCCTATCTCTGTCCTCTCTATCCCCCCCTATCTCTGTCCTCTCTATCCCCCTATCTCTGTCCTCTCTATCCCCCTATCTCTGTCCTCTCTATCCCCAGTTATCTTCTGAAGTGTTTTTTTTCTTTCTATTCCTTATCTGTGCTGTCCCTCGTTGTATTGGGTAAACAGCATTCATGTGGCTCATACTAGACGCAAACAAGCTTTCTTGCCACTTTGGGCTGAGGAGGAGCATCTTTGTTACCGCCGTCGATAAAGTTTCAACGAATGCTGTCTTCCGAAGGCACAGTTTAATCAAACCCACGGTGCCGAATTTGGAGATTAGCATGTAGACATTTTTGTCTGCCTGTGGTTAAGTAAAATGGCAGACTGGTTTTGGATACCAGATAGGGATGCAAGATAAAAGTAGGAACATAGTTTTATAAGGTACTGCATAAACATGACAAAATCAGGCCACAGTGTTGGAGGAAACGTCCAGAAGACTGGATATGAAGTATAATCGCCTGGTGTCGGGAGTCAAGATTGCTTAACGATTTGGCACAATCCACTTAGACGTCATCAAGCAATTTCCGTCGGCCGAGTAATTTGGTCTGATAAAAGCGACGGTGACTGGAACCAACAGGTGGCAATAAGCCGGGCTCCTGCCGACAAGAACTGCATCCCAAATGGCACCCTGTTCCCATTGCAGTGCACTACTTTTGCCCAGGGCCCGTTTGGTCAAAAGTAGTGCACTATCGAATAGAGTGCCATTTGGGACACAGGCAGAGTCTCTTTAGTCGTAATGAGATGCGCTGAGGAGGGGAATGTGTGTGTGTGTGTGTGTGTGTGTGTGTGTGTGAGAGAGAGATGTGGGCCACCTGCAAAAAGGCATTATGGTTATTGTCCACATCCGTCTCCGTCTCGTTTTTGGACCACCCTGTCGGGAAGCGGCAAGGTGTTATTACGAGGGCGATGTGACTTGCATGTTTGCGTTGTGAATGCTTTTGGTCGGCGAAAAGGGTATATGGTGTTGAACGGCTGATATGACAAAGTATTGTTACTCAGGAGTGTGTGACTGTATTGCTGAGAAAGTACACTGAGATTTATATTGTTTCCCGTTTGGATTGTTCATGGTTTTGCTTTCCAACAAAGGCAAAACGATAATGAACTGTCACTCAGAGTAATGTTAGTCTAATGCTCTTATGTCAGAATATCAGATTCTACACATTTAGTTTTATTTTAGTCCATGTGTTTTTAACATGATCTCCATCTCTCTCTCTGTCTCCTCCCCAGGCTTGAACGGCGACATCCTCTACTCCCTCGCCGACTCGGCCGACGGCCACTTCTCCGTGGACGAGCGTACCGGCGTCATTGCCTTAAAAAAGCCCCTGGACCGCGAGGCGCGGGCTGTGTACGAGCTCAAAGCGCGCGCCTCCGACCGGGGCTCCCCGCGCCGCCTCTCGTCCCTCTCCCGCGTCACGGTCTCCGTGCTGGACATCAACGACAACCCGCCCGTGTTCGAGCACCGCGAGTATGTGGCGGGCGTTTCGGAGGACGTGGCGGTGGGAACGCAGTTGCTGCGGGTGCACGCCGCTAGCCGGGACATTGAAGCCAACGGGGAGATCGCCTATGCCATCGTGAGCGGGAATGAACACGGCATGTTCAGTGTCGACCCTCAGACTGGTATGTATCTCTGTCTCTCTCTCTCTGTATCTCTCTCTGTCTCTCTCTCTGTATGTCTCTGTAGCTCTCTCTGTATCTCTCTCTGTATGTCTCTCTCTCTGTATCTCTCTCTGTATCCCTCTGTATCTCTCTGTCTCTCTCTGTCTCTCTCTGTCTCTCTCTGTCTCTCTCTGTATCTGTCTCTCTCTGTCTCTCTCTGTATCTCTCTGTATCTGTCTCTCTCTCTCTCTGTATCTCTCTCTGTCTCTCTCTCTGTATCTCTCTGTCTCTCTCTCTGTCTCTCTCTCTCTGTCTCTCTCTCTCTCTGTCTCTCTCTCTCTGTCTCTCTCTCTCTCTCTCTCTCTCTCTCTCTCTCTGCCCGTCTTGTCTCCACCTCTCTTCTTCCTTTATATGTCTCGCCAGGGGCACCAGATTATGACTACTACCTTTGTGTGTATGTGTGGCAGGTTTAGCTTGTTTTTGTAATGAGTCTTGTTCTGGAGGCAGCCCTGCAGAGTGGTCACTAGCTGTTTTGAACCCTAACCCTAACCACACTGCTAACCCTAATGCCTGACATTAAATTAGACAATTTTGACTTTGCAGCTGGCCTATCTAAGGGGCGATCCCTCAGTAAACGTCAACCTGCGTTTCAAAGGGGACGTAGCAGATGACATGTCTGTTGTGTACATTGGGACAGTGGAGGAACCTTCTTCTAATCAATCCGTCCTATCCTCCCTCTCCCTCTTTCGTCTCCCCTCCAGGTGACATCTTCGTCATCAAGCCGCTGGACTTCGAGGCGTCCCACGAGTACTACCTGACGGTGGAGGCCACGGACGGGGGCACGCCGCCGCTCAGCGACATGGCCACGGTTAACATCAACCTGACGGACATCAACGACAACAGCCCCGCCTTCGGCCAGGCCACCTACGCCGCCGTGGTGGCCGAGGACGCCGAACCCGGCAAGACAGTGGTGGCGGTGAGTTGACCGATGAGTGACCGTTCTGATCATTTGGTCTGGTGTTTCTAGAAAACTAGAACAAAAAAGCATATAAAATCGCTAAAGGAATATATTAGAGTTTGTTTGCGTTGTGTTGGATGCTAATGCTAATGCCAATGCTAGACAAGCATTTGTGTAAGTTTATCATGGCATAATGCTATGCTAGCTCTGCTGGCAGCAGGCAACATTTTCACTAAGATAAGAAAAGCAACCAAATTAAATCATTTACCTTTGAAGAACTTCGGATGCTTTCACTCAGGAGACTCCCAGTTAGATAGCAAATGTTCTCAGTTTACATTGGTGTGAAAAAAAAATCTCAGTTTACATTGGTGCGTTATGTTTTGCTTCCAAAACATAATGAAAATACAAGTGTTATGCATGGAATTAAAGATATACTTCTCCTTAATGCAACCGATGTGTCAGATTTCAAAAAAGCTTTACGGCGAAAGCACACCATGGAATAATCTGAGTACAGGGCTCAGAGACCAAAACAAGCCATACAGATACCCGCCATGTTGTGGAGTCAACAGAAGTCAGAAATAGCATTATAAATATCCACTTACCTTTGAAGATCTTCATCGGAATGCACTCCCAGGAGCATAGTTTCACAATAAATGTTTGTTTTGTTCGATAAAGTCCATCAAGTATGTCCAAAAACCTCCTTTTTATTTGCACGTTTAGTTCACAAATCCAAATTCACAAGGCGCAGGCACTTAGTTCAGATGACAGTTCCTTTACAGTTCGTAGAAACATGTCAAACGATGTATAGAATCAATCTTTAGGATGTTTTTATCATAAATATTCAGTAATATTCCAACCGGACAATTCCTTTGTCTTTAGAAATGAAAAGGAACAGAGCTCTTGCTCACGGCCGCGGACCTGACTTAGCTCATGGCATTCTACCAGACACCTGGTTCAAACAGCTCTTATTCGCTCCCCCTTCATAGTAGAAGCCTGAAACAAGGTTCTAAAGACTGTTGACATCTAGTGGAAGCCTTAGGAAGTGCAATCAGACCAAATGTTACACTGTATATTGGATAGGCAAATACATGAATATCTACAAACCTCAGATTTCCCACTTCCTGGTTGGATTTGTTTTCAGGTTTTTGCCTGCCATATGAGTTATGTTATACTCACAGACATCGTTCAAACAGTTTTAGAAACTTCAGAGTGTTTTCTATCCAAATCTACTAATAGTATGCATATATTAGCAACTGGGCCTGAGTAGCAGGCAGTTTACTCTGGGCACCTTATTCATCCAAGCTACTCAATACTGCCCCCCAGCCATAAGAAGTTAAACAGGATTGTTATGTTTTCCCGTGTCACACACGTGTGAATCCTGTCCGTCCCCTGATTTCCCCTAGGATCCAATACTGGCCAGGTGTGTGCGAATATATCTGTCCCACGGTCTCGTGTCAGAGCAGGTGTGTGTGTAAGTCTACATCTGTGTGTGTCGTCATCGGCGGCTGGTCGTGACTCTTCCTCTCTCCTGTTGTCTCGGGTCATAGGTGATGGCGGAGGATGCAGACGGGCCAGCCTATAACCACGTGCGTTACTCCATCGTGGCGGGGAACCAGGGCAGTCCCTTCACCATTGACCCAATCAGAGGAGAGGTCAAAGTGGCACGCCAGCTAGACAGAGAGACGGTATGGTGAAACATTCAAACGTTATAATGGATGGGCATTGATGTAAATTCCTTCAAATGCATATCTGTGAAATGTCTTTGAAGTGTGTGTGTGTGTGTGTGTGTGTCAATATATGCATTTGTGTGTGTGGGGATATCTAATTCTGTCTTCGGTGACACCTTAATTGCACTGTAGACTGCAATCAAACTGAAACGCTGAGCCAGTTTACCAGTCAGCTTTGCATAATCGCTTACAAAAGCAGTAGAGAGTGATAGAGGTATTAATTCTCTGTCTTCCTCTCTCCTCCTCTCTCCCTCCTCTCTTTCTATCTCCATTTCTTTCTCGCCACCCCACCCACCCCTCTTCCCTCCCTTCCCCATCAGACATCGGGGTACACCCTGACGGTGCTGGCGTCGGACAACGGCGTTCCGGCCCGCTCCAGCAGCACCACGGTCAACGTCGACGTGTCTGACGTCAACGACAACCCGCCCCTCTTCTCCCCTGCCAACTACAGCCTCATCATCCAGGTGAAGAGGAAGGGAGGGATGGATGGAAGGAGAGAGTGGGAGGGGAGGAGGGTGGGGAAGGTGGGAAAGAGAGGCCAACTGGAAGAGAAGAGAAGAGAAGAGTTGAGGAGAGGAGAGGATAGAGAAGAAGGGAGGGATGAGGGGTTGGAAGTGAAGAAAGAAGTGGTGAAATGCATCTTTCCTCCCTTTTTACTATCAGGAAGGGAGGGACAGATTGGGCAAATAGGGATGCACCGTCAGGTATCTCTGTCTTTACTTTTGTGGAGCCGACAGTGAAAACCAGAAATCTGATATAGGGATTTGGTGTCTGTGCACAAACGCACACGTATATACGCACACTGAAAAAAATGGCTTAGCCTTCCAGGATGAGAAAGATTGATTCACAAGATTGATTCCCACATCAAATCCCCTCTCCTGCTCTCTCACACAGCAGTCGTTACTGCCTACAGTATCCCCGAATACTAAGTCTAAACCACTTCCTTTTCTCGCAGGAGAATCGTCCAATGGGTACCAGCGTTGTCCAGCTCATGGTGACCGACCGGGACGCCACGCACAATGGGCCGCCGTTCGCCTTCGCCATTGTCGACGGCAATGAGGGGGGTGTGTTCGAGGTGAACCACCAGGGGGTGCTGTTGGTGGTGGAAGAGCTGAAGAGGAAGACCAATGAGAACTACCTGCTGCATGTCCAGGTACTATAGGAGCATATATGGAGTGTTGGTTGGTCACTCTCTCTCCTTCTATTACTGTATTTCCTTCACTTTATTTTTCTTTCTCTCTCTCTCTTTCTCTTTCTGTGTGTGTCTCTCTCTCTCTCTCTCTCTCTCTCTCTCTCTCTCTCTCTCTGTGTATCTCTCTCTCTCTCTCTGTATTTCTCTTTCTGTGTCTCTCTCTCTGTATCTCTCTTTCTCTTTGTATCTCTCTTTCTGTGTCTCTATCTCTCTGTATCTCTCTCTCTGTATCTCTCTGTATCTCTCTCTCTGTATCAATCTGTATCTCTCTCTCTGTATCTATCTGTATCTCACTCTCTGTATCTCTCTCTGTATCTCTCTCTATTTCTGTATCTCTCTCTCTCTGTATCTATCTCTCTGTATCTCGCTCTCTCTGTATCTCTTTCTCTTTGTAACTCTCTCTCTCTCTCTGTATCTCTCTCTGTATCTCTCTCTGTATCTCTCTTTCTCTCTCGCTCTCTCTCTTTGTATTTCTCTTTCTGTGTCTCTTTCTCTTTGTATCTCTCTTTCTCTGTCTCTATCTCTCTGTATCTCTCTCTCTGTATCTCTCTCTCTGTATCTCTCTCTCTGTATCAATCTGTATCTCACTCTCTCTGTATCTCTCTCTATTTCTGTATCTCTCTCTGTATCTCTCTCTATTTCTGTATCTCGATCTATCTCTGTATCTCGCTCTCTCTGTATCTCTTTCTCTTTGTAACTCTCTCTCTCTGTGTCTCTCTCTCTGTGTCTCTCTCTCTCTCTGTATCTCTGTCTCTCTCTAAGTCTCTCTTTCTCTCTCGCTCTCTCTCTCTGTATTTCTCTTTCTGTGTCTCTCTCTCTGTATCTCTCTTTCTCTTTGTATCTCTCTCTCTCTGTATCTCTCTGTCTCTCTCTGTATCTCTTTCTCTTTCTGTATCTCTCTCTCTCTGTATCTCTCTGTGTCTCTCTCTGTGTCTCTTTCTCTTTCTGTATCTCTCTCTCTCTGTATCTCTGTCTCTCTCTCTGCATCTCTCTCTGTCTCTCTCTCTCTGCATCTCTCTCTGCATCTCTCTCTGTCTCTCTCTCTCTGCATCTCTCTCTTTCTGTATCTCTCTCTTTCTGTATCTCTTTCTGTATCTCTCTCTTTCTGTATCTCTCTCTCTGTATCTCTCTCTCTCTGTATCTCTCTGTCTCTCTCTCTGCATCTCTCTCTGTCTCTCTCTCTCTGCATCTCTCTCCATCTCTCTCTGTCTCTCTCTCTGTCTCTCTCTCTCTGCATCTCTCTGTCTCTCTCTCTCTGCATCTCTCTCTTTCTGTATCTCTCTCTTTCTGTATCTCTTTCTGTATCTCTCTTTCTGTATCTCTCTCTCTGTATCTCTCTCTCTCTGCATCTCTCTCCATCTCTCTCTGTCTCTCTCTCTGTCTCTCTCTCTCTGCATCTCTCTCTTTCTGTATCTCTTTCTGTATCTCTTTCTCTTTCTGTATCTCTCTTTCTGTATCTCTCTCTTCTGTATCTCTCTCTTCTGTATCTCTCTTTCTCTTTCTGTATCTATTCTGTATCTCTCTCTTCTGTATCTCTCTCTCTTTCTGTATCTCTTTCTGTATCTCTCTTTCTCTTTCTGTATCTCTCTCTTTCTGTATCTCTCTCTTTCTG